>NC_136264.1:88569800-88579800 GCF_964187855.1 Myxine glutinosa | reverse complement strand
GTTGGTTGCTATCTCCATACGCCGGTTTCAGAAGGTGGAATGGAGCCCACCCAGGTCTTAAAGTATCCACGTGTGTATGTGTTGCAAGGCGTAAGGTGTGCATGTTGCCAAAGGCAAAGCAACACATGAATAGAGAGTGAACGAACTGTTGTAAATTTATAACCCCTAATGTTTTCCATACTGCCCCATTATCATGTATATAGGCCTTAAATAGAGTAAAACAATGTAATTTATCACAAATAATACGATTCTATCAAGAAAGCAGAAGTTTGGAATGAGATGTTCTGGAATCTTTAACTGCATTTTGCAAACTAAGTCGGATTGGAAAATAAATCTGGGAAGGTGGCATCTCGGGAGTTCTCCTGATGTGTTGCTTTTGAAAATCGTTTGATTCATTTTGTTTCTAATGCGTGTAATCACCACTTTTGACATATCGATAGGTGATCGTACAACATGCATTTTAAAGGCCATTTTCCCTGCTAGAGCGGGGGTTAGCCTTGCGGGCCCCATAACAATCTTCTCCATTTTGCCCTATTTTCTGCATCTCTCCTTGTTAACCCCCTTGCCCGCATTTCTTCTTCCACCATCTTTAGCCAAGTCTTTCTCGGTCTTCCCCGTCTTCTACTTCCTTCCACATTCATTTCCATCACTCTTCTCAACCAGTCACTTTCATCCTTCCTCAACACATGACCAAACCATCTCAACCTGTTCCTCTTCACAGCATCAATCACAGGCTCTATTCCCATCATCTTTCGCAATTCATCATTTGTCTTCTTCTCTCTCAACGATACTCCGCACATCCGTCGAACCATTCGCATTTCCACCCTTTCCAACCTTCGTTGCTGCTCTACGTTCATTACCCATGTCTCGCTCCCATAAATCATAACACTTCTCACACATGCAGCATACACCTTTCCCTTCAGCTTCAACGACACTCCCCTCATCATCAGCACGCCACTCAATTCCCGAAACTTCTTCCATGCACATCTCACTCGAGCAACCGTTGCCGAGTCCGATCCACCTTCTCCATTCAGCATGTCTCCGAGGAAGCAAAATGTTTTCACACCTTCCAGCTTCACGCCGTCTCCAAGATCCAACTCAACATTTCCTCCATCTGCAGCTCCCTCTGTGCACACCTTACATTTGAATGTAGCTGCCACACTGGTTAATGACCCTCTCAGACCACTACATTTTTGATGAACCCACTCAGCGCACATTGTACACTGAATGGAGTTCACTCCGACACACAGCACAGGGCCACTTCCCAGTTCTTTCCACCTCGCCACATGCTTTACCACTTGCCATCACCTTCGTCTTTCCGATATTCACCTTCAGACCTTTTGTCTCCATTCATTCCTTCCACGTGTTCATCTTTTCCTTCAGTCCATCCATACTTTCCGCAATCAACACCAGATCATCTGCATACAACAACTCCCACGGTAAACCCTCCTTTACGTTCTGAGCCAGCACCTCCATCACAGCTACAAATAGTAGTGGACTTAGTACCGACCCCTGATGCACTCCCACCTTCACCTCAAACTCACCACTGTTCCCGTCCTTCGTCCTTACAGCTGTGCACGCTCTTTTGTACATTGCCATCACTACTCTGATCAAGCATTCCTCCACTCCTAACTTCCTCAATGCCCATGTCAATACTTTGCGTGGAACCCGATCGAATGCCTTCTCCAGATCAACAAACCCAAGAAACAACTTCTTCCTCTTCTCCATGTACTTCTCCTGCAACTGCCTCACAATGAAAAGCACGTCTGTCGTTCCTCTTCCTGGCATGAATCCAAACTGCATTTCGTCGATCTTCACTTTCTTCCTTATCCTCCTCTCCAACACCCTTTCCAATACCTTCATTCCATGCTCCAATAACTTTATCGCTCGGTATGAGCCACACTCCAGAGGGTCACCTTTCCCCTTGTATAGAGGGACGAGGGTACTCAGTTCCCAATCCACTGGAATGCGGCCTTCTTTCACCACCAGATTACAGATCTCTGTCATTCTCTTCACACCCCAACTTCCTGCTGCCTTCAACATATCTCCCACAACTTCCGTCGGCCCTCCCGCTTTTCTACCCTTCATTGCTTTTATCGCTTCCTCAACTTCCTTCTCAGTTATCCTCTCTGCCGGTCCTAAAACTGGGTTACTCTCTATGTTGCCATCCCGTTTCATTCTCTGTATTCAACAGCATTTCCATATATCTTTTCCATCTTCCTTTAATTCCATCTGGGTCGATAACGATTTGTCCCACTTCATCCTTCAAGCAACTCACCCCCATCACATCACACCTCTCTTTCGCTATCTGCTTTGCAATCCTGAATACTGCTTTCTGACCCTCTTCCGAATCCAAGCGTTCTCCGAACATTTTCCTACATGCCTCCTGCGCCTTTGCTACCTCTTTCTTTGCAGCCTTCCTAGCTGCCTTATAACTTTCATGCTCTGCTGTTTCTGCTCCCGTACCCTTCGCCTTCTGCCACTCCTTGAACTTCTTCCTCTTCTCGTCAATCCTCTTTCCAACTTCATCATCCCACCACCATGTTTCCGAGTGCCTCGGTGGTCCTTTTGTCCATCCACATACCTCACCAACGGCTCCCAACAGCCTAGCTTTCATTGACATCCAACCACTTTCAAGCTCAACCACATCATCCTCGACCCTACTCAGCCTCTCTTTTAATGCCTCCCTTACTGTCACCTCTTTCAACCTCCACACCTTCATTCTCGGTTGGTACTTCACCCGCCGAGCTCTCCTCGCACCTTTCACCCTTATGTCGCAGACAACCAAGTGGTGCTGTGAAACAGCCTCCTCCCCCGGGATCACCTTTGTGTCCCGGAGGTGCCCCCATCTCGCCTACGCACCATCAGGTAGTCAACGGTTGTCGTCGACCCACCTGACGTGTATGTAACAAGCTTATTATCCTCTTTCTGGAACCGAGTATTACAAATCAACAAATCAGCTCCATCAGCAAACTCCAAAATCCTTTCACCTTCTCCATTTCTCACACCATATCCGTAACCCCCATGAACTCCGTCAAAACCATCCATACTCCTTCCCACATGTCCATTTAGGTCTCCTCCTACCACAACAACTTCCTCATCTTTCACGTTTTCCATCAGCTTCTCTATCGCACACCAGAACTTGTCCTTCTCTTCATCGCTTCGACCAACCTGCGGAGCATATCCCGAGATGACGTTCACCAAGAGCTTTCCAATCATCATTTTCACCATCATCAACCTATCACTCACTCTAGTCACACTCACCACACTGTCTACAAACTCCTCAGAAAACAGGACACCAACACCATTCACGCCCTCCGGGCACCCTTGCCACACAAACTTGTATTTCTGTCCCTGCCTACCCTTCACCATTCTCACACTACTTCCCTTCCATCTCGTCTCTTGCACACAACATATGTCCACTCTTCTTCTGACCAATACTTCCACCACTTCTCCTGATCTCCCTGTCATTGTCCCTACATTCCATGTCCCAAACCTCAGAAACCGATCTCCACTTCGGGCTGTACCCTGCCCACATGTAGTTGTAATTGTCATGGTTCTCTTTTTGAGGCAATGTTTTTATGGCCGGATGCCCTTCCTGACGCCAACCCTCTTAGTCGCCTCTTACGACACGCAGGGATACGGCGTACCTATTCTTATCCAGGGTAGACACTGGGAAACGTTTAAAACATGGAAATTCTGGGGGTGGGGGGGGGGGGGGGGGGGAGCGGCGTCAGCATCACAGCTGCGGTTTAAACATATTTTAATAAATATTTAAACAAAACCATGAAAAACAATCTGGGAAAAGTCTCTAAGTGAGAACGTGGATTTGAGAAAGCAGGAGCAGAGGTGAAAGAACAAACGAGATATAGGGGGCGGGGCACAAGTCGAGACGAGAAGGCCGCACGAGACACCAGGCCGCACGAGGCACACACAAAGAAACGACTAATTACACACAAATTTGCAACAACTACAAAACCAAAACCAAATAGAAACACACAATAACACATACACAACAAAATACGCAGTGGAAATTTGACAAAGAAACGAACGGGAAAACACTCAAACTTTGATGCCGTGGAGAGATCGAAGCAAGCCCCGTCGCTCGAGGGACCGGAAGTGCCCAGGTTCCTGGTGCAGTTAGTATAAATCATAATAGTATAAATCATAATAGTATAAAAATTAACCAACACGTGTCCTGGTACAGTTCACCATCATGTGCTTACTTTATCTGGTGTGTAGAATTCTGGAAAACAATAACATAGAGCGAAGTCTATGGCATGCCATCGTAAATCCCCACACTACCTACCTCAAGCAAAATTGAACTAGAAAGGCAATCGGTAGAGCGCATGCCTACACTAGGCCGAACAGTTTACGTTTTGTATCCTATTGAGAGGCCAGAACTGCATCCAGACCTTAACCCAAATCAAATTGGCTTGTTCTTGTCACCTTCACAATTAATCTACCAATTTTTGTCATAATCCATCTGCAACTTTTTGAGATATCGTGCTGTACATAAATTTTTGGCCCCATCTCCCAAACACTTTTTAAAAAATTATAGTATCTGAATTTGGATCCAGGTCTTCACCAAAATCGAATAAATTTGTCTCCGTCCAACCAAACTGTCCACTAATTTTTGTCCGAATCTGTCCATAACCGTTTGAGATATCCGGCTCACAGACACTGACAGGGTTGAATACATAACCTCCTTCCACCCTTGGTGGCAGAGGTAAAGATGGCAAAATGTTCCACCAGAAATTACCGAATAACAAATTTGGATTTTAAATAAGAAAATCTGTTTCGACCCCTGTGACCCAAAATCCTCACCCTATGGGGGCATCAATCAGGGTTCAAATCCAAAAACTCATTAAATATTTCATGCGCTCCTCAATGTTGATTGCATATACAAAGTTTCATTCATAAATGTTTTATAATGTGGCCATAATTGCATTTTTGGGTTTTTACTTTTTGAACTCGCTCTAGGGTCCCGGTGGGTGGAGCCAAAAACGATAATGTCCTCGCATATTCTTGCCATGTGATGATCATAATTACCAAGTTTGGTGATTTTTCTGCTCAGCTGTTATAAAGGAGATAGAGTGACAGACAGACAAAAAATAGACAGACTGAATCGATTACAATAACCCAATAAATATAACTCTGCATTCATACTTTGCTCATATATGCCGGTTAAGCTTCTTTTCATCGGAATTTGAAATCTTAAACTGCATTTTAAAGAATACGTAGGATTGGGAAAGAAAGATGCCATTAGAAAATATTCTGGTAATTCTACGTCGTTACCGGAACAATACTTATTTGAATTTGTTGTAGGATTATTTTTCTCTTTTGAACAGTTTGGCTCTGGCGGTGCCGTAAATGTAACTATTGGCTGCATGGATTATTGACACAATGTAACAGTTGGAGACATTTCATCCCATCAGCAGAACTTGGCTTTTGGAAGAGCGAAGCATGCCACGAAGCTTCAAGGCATTGCTTGGTCTTTCTCTATATGTGGAGTGATTGCATGTTCATGGTGTCCTAGGTTACTTATAACTTTAGCAAGTGTGCAGTATTTACTAATTTATCATTCTTTTATGATCTGATGTGAGTTTGAATCATGTTTTAACACTTGGTGATGGTGCTTTAGGTACAGACACGGTCCTCTACCAGCAGTACCGTGAGTGTGGCCTCAATCCTAATTCGGAGGAAGAAGCGGATAAATCCGTACTCCCGCCACAACCAGACCCCAATGTCGTCCTTACTTATCGAGCTTCAAGATTAATGTGGCGTCAACTACCTCAGGTGAGATTTTTCTGAGTAAACCAACTAACTCCCCCCCCACCCCCCCCTTCCCACGCCTCCTCCCCCAAAGCCCTCTCTCTCCCACAGATCTCCCGATGTCCCTGCTCTCAAATGTTGTACTTGTGTGCTTCCCCCTGTCTCCCCATATTGTCTTCCGCTCCTTTTATTTTTGTCTTGTGTCTGGTTGTTTGTTTTTTGTCATTAATGTTAGCTCTTTCACGAGCCTCGATCTTGTATACAACAAAAAAAAACAAAATGGGAGATATAACCCACCTATGTGTGAAGTAAACTGGCACCCCCATATATAAACATTTAACATTACACGGCCTATGTATTTGTACGTTCATGCACACTGGCATTATTGCTCTCTCAAGTTGACTGAGTATAAGAAATATTGAAAGCGCATCAACTTTGTGAAATTGGGTCATAAACCTATCTACCTGGCAAAGTGTAACTTATTTGGTTGTTTATTTGTAAATGGCCAAAGGTAAGGCCTGTTCTGGTAATGATGATGTTAAAGGAAGTTATTGTACTTTCCACTGGAGTTTCACACAAACCAAACATTTATATTCTGTTTGCATAGAATAAATAATAAACAAGACCTTTTCCGCACCAAATATTTTTTTGCCATGAGAGCAACCATCCAATTTTAAAAGTCTTGGGTCTTAGGGGCTATATACTCTACATGTTACGTACATGTGGGGGAAAATTGCGTGGGAGGGGCAGAGACTGAGAAAACTTATTGCAAAAAGGGGGATGAGATGGAAAAGGGAGAATAAAGGTCTGGGAGGTAGAGTGGAGGGGTGTGGGAGATGTGGGGGTGGGGGGTTGGCAGGTGGAGATGAGGACATTTGGAGGTGGAGGTGGAGGTAGAGGGAGATTGGGTGGGGTGAGTTTGGAGGTTAAGGTGGAGTGGTGGGGGAGTTTGATGGAGAGGTTTGATGGTGAATTGAAGGAAGGTGAATTGCAGAGGGGTGGGACATTATGCTTTGTAATCTGTACAATGATTATACATTTGTAATTTGGTATACTTTTCCTGGCTTGGTCGACTACTTGTAGTAGACTATTACATTTTAGACATGGTGCTGGAATGTCTAGATAGTGTGAAGTGTTAGAGTTTGCACATCGTGTTCCTGTTGGACCATAAAGTGGATAAACCATTTGGTTTCCCCAGGTTAATGACTCAGAGATTTTGAAAAAGCTTTCAGCGGAGGAGCGCAAGCGCCAGGAGGTAAGGCCTGTCTTTGTCATGTGTAATTTGCAGAAATCCGAGCAGATTGTAAGGTAATAGGTTTTCAATCAGCATGTGGGCAAAGAACTTTAAAGCAATGTTGCCTCTGCATTGCGAGGAGGAAGGAGGGTGGGGGAGAAGGGCAGTTGTGGTGAGCCTCGTGCGTGGGAGGGGGGCAGACACGGGCAACTACGATGAGTCTTGTTCCTGTTGTAGAGGTGTTGACATGTGCCCTTGCAGGCTATCTTTGAGATAATCACCTCGGAGCATTCTTACTTGCACAGCCTGGATGTGCTTATTCGAGTCTTCTTTCACTCGGCTGATCTCCGAATCATGGCCAACAAGATTGAAATCCATCACCTCTTTTCAAACATCTTGGACGTGCGAGAGACCAGCAAGCGGTGAGGCAGGCGCTCTTACAGATGTCCTACACACACAGCTTGTTATGTTTATATGGAATTCTCAATTTTAATCCTGGCTATTTGTGAGATTAGATGCACCTGTGGCTTTTTGCCACAACCCTTTTATTATTCTGCTGCTCTTGATTCATGGCTCAATCAACCGTGAAATATAATTGTGTTAAATATGAATGTAGTTTTATTGTCCTGCAGGATGGTGCAGAGGTAGTGCACTTGCCTTTGAGACTATCTAGTTTATGATAGATTCCTAATCCCACTGTAAACGGTCAATTTGTGCTTTAAAGGTACTAGTGGGGTCACCCGTGGGAATCCCACGGGCATGGAGGTGTATCGTTGCGATCAGTGCAGCCGTTTTAGCGGTACCCGGGACAATAACGTTAGGTGGGAGTCCAAACCTGAAAATGTTGGAGACCAAAGCTGAAATTGGAAAAAAAATATAGCCTATTTTACTCCAAGGGGTCCCAGGATTACCCACCCAAAATTTCGTTGCGATCGGTTCAGCCGTTTTTGCGGTACCTGGGAATGGACGGACGGACATTTGGTGAATTATAGTAAGATAGGGCATTGCATCACCAAGCGTGCTGTCTCTCGGATGGACATGAAGCCGGGTGTGGCATCCGCTATCGGTAGTTGGTGGATTTTAAATATCCCACGCTGCCTTTGATGAGGTAGATGAATTATTACCAGAACACTGAACAAATTACAACTTCCTGGTCAAATCCCCTTTAGTCAAAGGTCAGGTCTGACCAGACAGTTTGTGAAAGACGTGTCAATCTTCCCCCTCGGAAGACCCTACAAGGTGGTGGCATTAATTGTGGTAGTAGCAGTAATAGTACTAAATATGTTATAGCATTAAAAATCGTTGCAGCTTCATATACAGTGCGTATCAAAAAAAAGGTAATCCGAATTCAAGGGGTTAATAATATGCAAAGGTTATTTAGTTTGACAATTTACCTGTGGCTTACTAATTAAGAGGAGATCCTCAGCTTTCCATTGATACCTTCCATGCATCATTGCTGTCACACATGACTGAGTACATGTTCATTGAAAATGACAAGTTCAAATCGCATTTTTACAAGTTTGGCTAATCGGTGCAAGACAGTTTTAAATGGACGCATTACTTGTCGACTGCCAAATTGATTATGTAAAATTGTTAAGCTGGTCTGGTAATCGTCGGTTGCGTCATCCTTTGTTTAAGATGGGTATTTAAGATGGGCCTGCAGTGTCTGAGTTTAGAGACAGTCTGAGTCATTGAAAAGATGGTTCAACTTACGACTGAACAGCGGACCTTCGTGGTTACAACCTTTCACCAATCTGGAAGTTTGCAGCGAACTTGTGATGCGTTCAGGGAACGTTTCCCAGAACGGGAGCCACCAGCAGCCAAAACCATCTGGGCGAATGTTAGCAAATACCAAGAGCAGGGCACTAGTCTCAACCGCAACAAGGGGAATTCTGGTAGGAGGCACACTGGGTGATCGGAAATGAACATTGCAGCAGTAAGGCAGCAAGTTTTGGAGCATCCTAGGGATACCAGCGCAAGTTGAAATGGGATGGGATTGCCTTCGGCAACATTCAACCGAATCACAAGACTGGACCTCCACCAACATCCATATCGGTTTCACATCCGGCATCAACTTACGCCAGGGGATCTTGCCAGGAGGCTGGTGCTTGCCGGATGGTTGATAGCACGTTGCGAAGCAGATGTCAATTTCCTGCAGTATCTCGTTATCGGCGACGAAGCTGCTTTCGCCATGGACGGCAAGGTCAATACCCATAATGTTCTTGAATATGCACCGACAGGACAACCCCTGGAATTTAATTTTGACACCAACATGAATCGACAAAAGTGGACTGTTTGGTTGGGACTTTGTGGAAGTGGTCAGGTGATCGGACCATTTTTCTTTCAAAGGAATGTCAATGATAACAGGTATCTGCAGATGATCAATGATGAAGTTTTACCGCAGCTGGAGGAGAACTCTGAGCGACAGGTTCGTGGTGTCCTCGGATAGCTCTGGTGGGCCCAAGATGGCGCCCCAGCACATCGTCTTATCGCTGTCCGAGATCGACTGAGGGAACTCTTTGGAGACCGAGTCATCGCCCTCAACCATGCAGTGGAATGGCCGCCAAGATCACCTGACCTCACACCATGTGATTATTTCCTTTGGGGACATTTAAAGAACAAGGTGTTCGTAACTCCTCCCCATGATCTTGACGAATTGCAGGGCCGTATTCGACATGAAGTGGATGCTTTGCGCAATGACCCGGCTATGGTGAGACGAGCAGTTCAGGGCATGCTCCGCCGCTGTGAGCTTTGTGTTAAAAGGGGAGGTGGACATGTTGAAGGTGTGGGTGCATAAAGGCCAATCATTCCTGAGAAAAGTTCACATCTGACGTTCATTTTGCACCAATTATCCTGACTTGCATTGATTAGCCAAACTTGTAAAAATGCGATTTGAACTTGTCATTTTCAATGAACATGTACTCGGTCATGTGTGACAGCAATGATGCATGGAAGGTATCAATGGAAAGCTGAGGATCTCCTCTTAATTAG
>NC_136264.1:88504800-88564800 GCF_964187855.1 Myxine glutinosa | reverse complement strand
GGGAGTAATGCATTCGATCGTGTGTGTGTGTGTGTGTGTGTGTGTGTGTGTGTGTGTGTGTGTGTGTGTGTGTGTGTGTGCTCGTGTGTTTGTGAACAAGATATCTGGAAAGGTTCTGAACGGATTTGGATGAAAGTTGGTGGGATGAT
Organism: Myxine glutinosa; assembly: GCF_964187855.1. Classification (NCBI taxonomy): domain Eukaryota; kingdom Metazoa; phylum Chordata; class Myxini; order Myxiniformes; family Myxinidae; genus Myxine; species Myxine glutinosa. Next base: position 88,564,651 of record NC_136264.1, on the reverse strand, counting down.
TGCCCTTGGGATAAGGAAGAATTGATTAGTTTTTGGTGAAGCTCAGGATATTATTCCGGATCCAGGAATTTCTTTGGGAATTTTTTACCGTTGGAAGATAGGGCTCATTTTTTTTTTACATTATCTTCTATATATTCTATATTTAACATTGTGATATGAAAATAGTTTTCATATTTGTTGTAAATGTAGTTTCAACTCGTGGTTATGCGTTAGAGCGGTGTATTGTTTAGCAGCGTCGTCTTCAATGTTCATTTTTTTTTTCTAATAAAGACATATTCTGTCATTTTAACACCAGAAAAGTGTGTATTCGGTTTCCCCGTTTCATAAAATGTATCGGTTGATACGTATACTGCTTTAAAACTTTTTTTTTTTTTTTTTTTTTTTTTTTAACCTCAGAAGAGATATCAACATTTACCTAAGCGAATGTAAATCGCCGTGTCAGTATTTGATGAACTTATAAAGACTTAGGTGACTTATAAGTGTGACCAGCATGTGCACGGGATTCTTCCCAGAAGAATGAGTGGTCGCATTAGCTTGTACGACTGAAAATGAGCGAGTTTTGTTTTTGACGTTTGGGCCAGTTTTACATGTTGTATCCCTAAGGAATGAAATGAACGTTTTTTCTGGCTTACAATTTTATTTGAAGTCACACATGCTTCAAAATACACTCACTTATATAGAATTGAACGCTGAATCCGAAAATTTAAGTGAAATTGCCTTTTTTTTTTTTAAACATTATTTCTAAATATAGGCCTATATCTGTGCAGTGTCTCCCTGGTGTTGGGCTAGCGGCTAGGGTGCCGGCTTAGGATCCTAGGATCCTGGGTTCGAATCTCGGTCGATCGCCGAATTAATGCCAGGGGGGTTGACTCAGCCTGTCATCCTTCCGAGGTCGGCTAATTGAGTACCAGTTCACTGGTAATTCCCTGTTTGTCGTTGAAGGTGGCAAAAAGGGTTGGCGTCAGGAAGGGCATCCGGCCGTAAAACATTGCTTCAAAAAGGGGACCAAAAAAACAACAACTACCACGGTCCCCGAAAAGGCCAACCCCCGCTTTGCGGGGAAAAATGGCCTCTAAACGGTGGTTTTATCTGTGCAGTGTCTGTCTTGTGTTGTGTTGTCTTGTGTTGTCACTGAACTACTCCCTCAAACTTTTGTGAAATCGTACTATTCCAACTTGACCCACGGCGGGAGTATGCGCTCTACTGAGTGGCGTTCTAGTTCATTACTGATATTCAGGGTATGGACAATTTTCCTGCCCCCACCAGGTCATGTCTCCATGTGAAGCTCATCCACTCAAGGTTGTTGATGCTTACTTCCTTCCCTTGTTACAGGAGGTGGTTCTGAATGACTCTGGGCCCCACCCTTCTCCTGTACTGACAACTTTTAAAAGACTAACCAGTTGTGAAGAAGATTTGAGACTTGTTTGGGGCTGTCCACCTTCAGTGGTACTCTGCCATACCCAAAAGTCAAAATGCAGTTGTGATGGACAAAAACTCTCTTGTGCTTCAGATTTGTCTAATTTTGAGCATACCCAGTTATCCATGCTTATACGTAGTCGAGCTTTATGAGAGGGTGTAGAAAAATTCAGATATGGATAAAATAGTTTGTTACCACTTCTGAAGGGCTGGAGAGGAACCAGAGAGCAGTTCCACAAAGGAAACACGACAACATAATGGGAATAGAATAATGAAGATGACAGAAAAATGGTGGTGCTGGTAGTTTACTACACTGTTGAGGTTTTTGTCTCCATCAATCCAAGGCTAAATATTTACGGAGGCCAATGAGAAAACTTCTGAGCTTCTGGATCTCTGCTATGGACCTCAGATCAGATGAGACTAAACTGCCAAACTTAAGCACATTATGAAACGGAGGAAAATAAATTAACGAGAAATGTGGGACAATTGATATGGCATATATTTACCATCATTACCCTGTGCTCGATTGTGAAAAGCATGGTTAGGCATTCGGTTGCATACGTGTGTGTCTGCATTTTAAAAATTCATTTTCTCAGCAACCGTTGGTCCGATTGACAAGAAACATTACAGTAGGAGCGCCTCCGCCTGTAGAATTTTTTTATTTATAATGATGACGTCATAGGCCACGTGGTACTGACACCATCTAAGAAAAATACCTCTATATCTCCGAAACTGCTCAATGGAAAAAATTGAAACGAGCCTCATTTTCAAGTACTCCCCATGGGGAACTAGAACGCCACTCAGTAGAGCGCATACTCCCGCCGTGGGTTTTGTTGGAATAATACGTTTTATTTAACTTCCCCTCTCCCCAAAACAATAAATGAAAAAGAAAGTAAGCCCTAACTGTCAGAGAATTAATTTTGATATATCTCGGAATTAGAGGAGAAAAACATCATTTAAGAATAAGAATAAAAGCTTTAATGCAGTAAAACAGAAAAAATGTTTCCCTAAAAAAATTTCCCAAAAAAATTCCGGGATCCGGAATAATATCCTGAGCTTCACCAAACACTAATCAATTCTTCCTTATCCCAAGGGCAATCATCCCACCAACTTTCATCCAAATCCGTTCAGAACTTTTCCAGATATCTTGTTCACAAACACATGAACATACGAACACACACACACACACACACACACACACGGACGGACACGATCAAATGCGTTACTCCCTAGCGGGAGTAATAAACCTGAAAATCGCAGAGCCAGAACCAGAATTATTTATTATTAATAAATATTATTTTTTAAATTAATTTTAATTATTAATTAATTAATATATTAAATAAACAAAATATATTTTTTATTAATAAATATTATTTTAAATTATTTATTTGATCTGGGAAGGCACTGCAAGGTTTCTTCTTCTTCAGCCTCTCACAACCCTGGGTGAATATGCGATCTTTAAAAAAAAAAGTTGGAATTTTGCCAAATCTGTTTTATTCGTTTGTTAATATACCTCAGCCATTGACAAATCTGGAACTAAGTCTTTATAAGTTCATCAAATACTGACACCGCGAATGACATTCGCTGAGCTAAATGTTGATATCTCTTCTGAGGTAAAAACAAACAAACAAAAAAAACAGTTTTAAAGCATTATACGTATCAAACGATACATTTTATGAAACGGGGAAACCTAATACACACTTTGGTGGTTTTAAAATGACAGAATATGTCTTTATTAGAAAAAAAATAATGAACATTGAAGACTACGCTGTTAAAAAAAAATACACCGCTCTAACGCATAACCGCGAGTTTAAACTACATTTACAACAAATATGAAAACTATTTTCATATCACAATGTTAAATATAGAATATATAGAAGATAATGTTTCAAAAAAAATGAGCCCTATCTTCCAATGGTCAAAAAAATCCTTCAAAAAATTCCTGGATTGGGAATAATATCCTGAGCTTCACCAAAAACTAATCAATTCTTCCTTATCCCAAGGGCAATCATCCCACCAACTTTCATCCAAATCCGTTCAGAACTTTTCCAGATATCTTGTTCACACACACACACACACACACACACACACACACACACACACACACACACACACACACACACACACGAATGCATTACTCCCTAGCGGGAGTAATAAGATGTGTTGATGATGTCATCGTTGCCTTCATTACGACGTCATATTTCGACAAGTTCAATGCTTGACCTGATCAGTATTTAAAAAAAACTTTTTTCTCCTTAACTGTTCGTCCGAAGGACACAACATTTTCACCATAGGAGGGACTCCTCATGTAGAATATTTTAATGATAATTATGATGTCATAGGTAACGTGGTACAGGTGTCATTTTGGAAAAACCGAAAAACGTTGCACCTCTACATCTCCAAAACCGCTCCATGGAAAAAATTGAAACCTGGCTCATTGTAAATAACTTCATATGGGGAATAGGTGTTGTTAACGATGACGTCATTGGTGCCATAATTATGACGTCATAATTTGACAGGGACAACGCTTAGTCTGATCAGTTTGGAATTTATTGAGCGTGATCTATGCAACAATTATATTAGAAAATATAAATTTATGATGTCATTGCTCACGTGGTCTGGCAGCCATATTGGATTAAAGAACTAGAATAACAGAAGAGTTGGCTCGCACCAAGTTAAATGTGCAGGGTAAGTATTCTATGAATACCATCTCGTGATTTGAAAAGTGTTGGGACAGCATGTGTGTTTTATAAAGATGTGCGGTAGGTATTGCAACCAAATCATAAACAAATTGTAATCGATCTCGGGTAACTGATTGACTTTCAACAAGGAATAGGTATCCGTTGTGTAGGGAACACCCTCTTTCCCAAGTCCCCTTCTTCCCCTTTCTCCATCTTCCCCTTGCCCCTTCCTTTCCCCAACCTGCCTTTTTCCCTGATAATCATCTAAGGTACATGGAGGAGGTTTGCAAAATTTACATCACATTGGACCCTCTGAAGTTAACTGTCGGTGAGAGCTTTATGATATGGAAGACAACAGACCACGCCAGTGTGGAAAATAGGACAGACATGACAAAATTAATGACGTCTAGCCAGAAGTATGTTAAAGTGTGCAATGAGGGAATAATATGCCTGATTCTCACATGGCTCGGTAAAATATTTGTCAATTTCCTAGCTGTCCCATAAAACAACTAAACATGGACAAATGACCAACAATGAATCAAGTAAATGATCGTGAATTAATCACACTAGCAACGGTACCCGCCCTACGGGCGGGGCTTCAATTGGGAGGCCCAAATGAAAAGGCAAAATATCAGAAATTGAAGGTTTATATTTTATTTTAAACGATTTATATAAACATCCGTTAAATCATATCACACGCAAATCAAAATCTAAACAGTATTTGTAGAATTTCAATAAAAGCCACATCACTGTTCATATCGGTAAATATTATTCCATCGTGTTTGGAAGAATTGGAAAAAAATTCGTAATTGGAAAAACAATATAGCCTATTTTAATCCAGGGGGTCCCAGGATTACCCACCCAAAATAGCCTATTTTAATCCAGGAGGTCCCAGGATTACCCACCCAAAATAGCCTATTTTAATCCAGGAGGTCCCAGGATTACCCACCCAAAATAGCCTATTTTAATCCAGGGGGTCCCAGGATTACCCACCCAAAATAGCCTATTTTAATCCAGGAGGTCCCAGGATTACCCACCCAAAATAGCCTATTTTAATCCAGGGGGTCCCAGGATTACCCACCCAAAATAGCCTATTTTAATCCAGGGGGTCCCAGGATTACCCACCCAAAATAGCCTATTTTAATCCAGGGGGTCCCAGGATTACCCACCCAAAATAGCTTATTTTAATCCAGGGGGTCCCAGGATTACCCACCCAAAATAGCCTATTTTAATCCAGGGGGTCCCAGGATTACCCACCCAAAATAGCCTATTTTAATCCAGGAGGTCCCAGGATTACACACCCAAAATAGCCTATTTTAATCCAGGAGGTCCCAGGATTACCCACCCAAAATAGCCTATTTTAATCCAGGGGGTCCCAGGATTACCCACCCAAAATAGTCTATTTTAATCCAGGGGGTCCCAGGATTACCCACCCAAAATAGCCTATTTTAATCCAGGGGGTCCCAGGATTACCCACCCAAAATAGCCTATTTTAATCCAGGGGGTCCCAGGATTACCCACCCAAAATAGCTTATTTTAATCCAGGGGGTCCCAGGATTACCCACCCAAAATAGCCTATTTTAATCCATGGGGGTCCCAGGATTACCCACCCAAAATAGCCTATTTTAATCCAGGGGGACCCAGGATTACACACCCAAAATAGCCTATTTTAATCCAGGGGGACCCAGGATTACACACCCAAAATAGCCTATTTTAATCCAGGGGGACCCAGGATTACACACCCAAAATAGCCTATTTTAATCCAGGGGGTCCCAGGATTACACACCCAAAATAGCCTATTTTAATCCAGGGGGACCCAGGATTACACACCCAAAATAGCCTATTTTAATCCAGGGGGTCCCAGGATTACCCACCCAAAATAGCTTATTTTAATCCAGGGGGTCCCAGGATTACCCACCCAAAATAGCCTATTTTAATCCAGGGGGTCCCAGGATTACCCACCCAAAATAGCTTATTTTAATCCAGGGGGTCCCAGGATTACCCACCCAAAATAGCCTATTTTAATCCAAGGGGACCCAGGATTACACACCCAAGATAGCCTATTTTAATCCAGGGGGTCCCAGGATTACCCACCCAAAATTTCATTGCGATCAGTTCAGCCGTTTTTGCGGTACCTGGGAACAGAAGGATGGACAGACGGACAGACATTTGGTGAATTATAGTAAGATTAGTGCGTATTTCATTACTGTCCCAGTACCTATGAAAATATGGTGTACAAGACTGTATTCCAGGAGTGCCCCCCCCCTTCCTTGCCGGTCTCTACCAAGAAAAAAAACAAAAACCTGGCCTTTAGAGTATGTTGCGGAATTTATTGCCACTGGAGACAAGTTTTGAGATATTGTCTGCTCTGGAAGGTCATGGCTGATGGGTAAGGCCCAGTAGCTTCAGAAATTAAAACTCTGCCACAGCTGGATTACAGAAACAGATGGGGGTGATTGGCCTTTATGGTGGAATAAAGCAGGAAAGTGAAAAGTCGTGTGTTGAAGGTCATGTGACAACCGATGGACGATCATGTGGTCTTCTGCGGATTACTGAACTACAATGCGGATCGAGACTAACTATTATGGTCATTCATAAAGGTCAATGATATCGTTTGGAATTCTGGACTAAAATACAATCGATTGTGATATAAACGGTTCGTACTTCGTTCCGGTAAGCCTGGTGTTGGCTTAACGATTCAGGTGGCCGGCTTAAGATCTTAGGGTCTTGAGTTTGAGCCCCTGTTGGGCCATTGAAATAACACCAGGTGGGTTGATTCAGCATGTCATCCTTCTGAAGTTGGCAAAACGAGTACCAGCCCACTGGGGGTAATAAACCATTCGAGTGGCCTGCGTGGGAGTGGTGACCCATCCAGGATTGTACTCCTCAGCCAATGAAACTGCCCCGGCAGCTCCTACGTGCCTCATAGCATGAAATGAATGGTTGCTTACTTCGATTAGGTACTTGTGTACTTCTTTAACCAGCTGAACAGGTTCTCTAAAGGTTCTTTGAAGTTGCTCAAAGGCAAGGATCGGTTTCGCTTTTATCCAAACGACCTGAATATTGTCCTGTATAGTAACGATAAAGGCTGGCGGGATAGCCTAGAGGTATGCGTACTCACCTTTGAACTGTCGAACCTCGGTTTGAATTACCAGCCAGCTATAAACGGTCATCCTGGTGTTTCGCATGTAGTCGATGTATCAACGTGTATGTCACCAGCACCCTGAACAAAATCCAGAAATTTGTTCCTTGACTGCTGTTAAGGCAAGGGCAAACCAGTAAACCTGTGGTACATGCCGAGTACATACCCAGTACCCCCCAAATATTGGTCGGTCAAATGAAATGTCTTACCTTTACGTTCCAGATTGAACAAAAATTTCAAGGATATGCTGCAGAAACTGGAATCGCATCCAGACTGCAATAGTCTCACCCTGGTGTCCTTCCTCATCCTGCCCATGCAGAGGGCTACCCGCTTACCTCTGCTAATGGATGTAAGTGTGGCGGAGCGGTGGTGGCCTTTCTCACCGTAAGGTACAGTGAGGATGGTAAGGCTTTAGGTCAGACGGCGAGATCAGGGAAATGCTTCAGGCAATCGAGGAGCAATCTTTGGTAACACAAAGTTCTTTGGATTGTTTCTTTCATACAGGGATTCAGAAGAACCTTGGGAAACCGGTTTCTGTAACAAAAATTTTTATCATTGCTTTTCCCATTTCGCAATACTGTACTTTACATTTCAAATATGGAGACAATGGAGTGTTTGAGCTTTAATAATGTGGATATCTGATGTTTGTTTCTTTTCAGACCGTTTGTCAGAAAACGAACAAGCAGTCGGAGGAGTACCAGAAAGCTCTTTGTTCTTTCAAAGAGATTAGCAAGGTTGGTGGTGGTCATCGCTGTGTGTGATCTGGATGCAGCCAAGTACGTTAATTGGCCCACTGTACCATGCAGTGAATTATATACATGTCTTCAGAATGGGTCAAGGATGCGAAGTGCTTACCTTGTGTGCAATTTAGCGAATGCTGCATCGGTCTTCATATGGTAGGACCACAAAGTACCACTTAAAAGATGAATGAACCGCTTTTAGAGGCCATTTTTGGGGCACCGTGGTCAAATTTTTGAAGCAATGTTTTATGGCCGGATGCTCTTCCTGCGGCCAACCCTGTTAGTCGCCTCTTGCGACACACAGGAAGTTACCTGTGAACTGGTACTCGATTTGCCGACCTCGGAAGGATGACAGGCTGAGTCAACCCCCCTGGTGTTAATTTAGCGATCGACCGGGATTCGATCCCAGGATCCTAGGATCCCAAGCCGGCACCCTAACCGCTAAGCCAACACCAGGCTAAAGTACCATTTAAAAGATGGTGGTGTATATTGTTTATGTCCATTACCTATTCGGGCCTTAGCAGGTAAAAACCGGAGGCATTATGTTTTTGGGTTGTCCATTCGGCTGTCTGTCCGTTCGTTATCGGTTTGTTGGTAACCACAGTAACTTGTGAATCACTTAAAGGATTTCAACCAAACTTAGCCTAAGCATAGACTAATACAAAGATGAAATGATTCGACTTTGGGCTCAACAGGTCAAAGGTCATGTGCCCTTTGAAGATTATTTTGCAGACCATAACTTTGAGTTAGAAGCATCTGATGTCGCTCTTCTATTTATCGATTTTCTCTCTCGCACTCTTTCACGTGACCTTTAATTGAGGTGTAACATACGTGGGTTGACATCTAACGTGGCACATCCATCGACACATACATGTCAAATTTTTTTTTTTTTACCTTGTTAAAATTGTACAAACGTTAAATAAAGGCCATTTGATTTGTTTGTTTCGCATAATCTCTGCCTTCAGTCCAACATTCTGACCTGTGTTGTTTGCAGCTCGTTAAGAGATGCAATGAAGAAGCACGAAAGATGGAAAGAACCGAGCAGATGTTTCAGCTCCAGAAACAGCTCCAGTTCAAAATAATTAAGGTAAGGATTTATCGGTGGAGACGTGGGGTGTTGGAATTTATTGCTAACAAATAAAGATTTGGCCATTTGCTATGTCTCGAGGGATTACTGTGACATTGTACATCATGAGGGGTCTTCGTTCAGAAAGGTAGTTCGTTAACTATAAATTCAGGGAATTCGATTCTGATCAGAATACTGGCACATGATGTCCTATTTTTAAAACATACCATGGAACTTTTAATGGGAGAGGGTGAGACAGGGAGGGGTGGAGGAGAGACAGAAGGGTGGGTGAGAGACAGGGAGGGGTGGGCGAGAGACGGGGAGGGGTGGGCGAGAGACGGGGAGGGGTGGGCGAGAGACGGGGAGGGGAGGGCGAGAGACGGGGAGGGGTGGGCGAGAGACGGGGAGGGGTGGGCGAGAGACGGGGAGGGGTGGGCGAGAGACGGGGAGGGGTGGGCGAGAGACGGGGAGGGGTGGGCGAGAGACGGGGAGGGGTGGGCGAGAGACGGGGAGGGGTGGGCGAGAGACGGGGAGGGGAGGGCGAGAGACGGGGAGGGGAGGGCGAGAGACGGGGAGGGGTGGGCGAGAGACGGGGAGGGGAGGGCGAGAGAAAGAGAGGGGTAGGCAAGAGAGAGAGAGGGAGGGGGACAGACAGGGAGGGGTGGGCGAGAGACGGGGAGGGGTGGGCGAGAGACGGGGAGGGGTGGGCGAGAGAGAGACAGGGAGGGGTGGGGAGAGAGGGTTGAAAAGGGGGCATGCTCCAAGATGCAATTCTTTCCTGCTGGCACTGCATCAGAATGGCTGTTTTGGTTGGATTTGAATTTTGTTGAAATCAAACCGAGGACCGGAGAGCACAGACGGCGTACTTGACATAATCTGATAATTGAGTAAAGATAAATAAGTGTTTATGGAGAATAAAAGAGTAAGAATGTTATTGCATATTGGCCAAAGTGAGGCAGTCGTCTGGCCTGCCCTGGTCCGAGTGCACTTTGTTATCTGGTCAAGACCAAGTGGACCGCAGAGTCGTTTGTATGGCGGTGACGAGAAGTCGAGTCATAGCCGTTCACACACGTGTCCGGAGAGCCGTCTCGGTCATTCCTCAGCTGGAAGATTTCAAAGGCGCCAAACATCGCGTCACGGCGGTGAGGTCATTGCAGAGGTTTGAAATCCGCCGTTGAAAGTGTTTGCATCTTGGTGTTCCACAGGCGTTCCCCTTGGTGTCGGCTTCGCGATGGCTGGTCAAATCGGGAGAGCTTACGAGCTACGTTGCGGAAGGTGGTCTCTTCAACCGGCGGAGCAAAGGCCTCTTCTGCTTCCTCTTCAACGATGTTCTTATTCTAACACGCAAGCGCAAGTAGGTATTTTCCCCTTCTCCCTCCATGGACTTCAGCTCCCATGTCTGGAGGCGGTGGATGAATAACGCTCGGTGCTCTAATGGTTAGAGTGTCCATTCTGAATTTGGGAGGGCAGCAGTTTGAAGTCGTGTTTGTCATACTAAAGACAAAATGGTAGTTGCTGCTTCATTGCTTGACGCTCAGCATTTAAAAGGATTGAGTATGGACAATTATTCATAGTTTTTTTTTTTTTTTTTGTATACTGAATCGAGGCTCGTGAAAGAGCTAACATTAACTTCACAAACAAATCGACCAGACAAACAAAATACACAAAAAGAGGGAGCGGAAGACAAGATGGGGAGAAGAGGGGAAGCACACAAACACAATATCTGAGAGCAGGGAGATGTGTGGAAGGGAGAGGGCTTAGGGGGAGGAGGCATGGGAAGGGGGGGGGGGGGGGAGGGAGAAGTATAAAGCACAAGGACACCAAGGACTTCCAGGACAGAAGTTGGTATTTCAAAAAGGGGAATTGGGGTGAAATTAGCGGGGGTAGAAAAGATCAAGGTTTTGGATGGGGGAAGATAAGAGATGGTGGTGAACAGCTTTTTTAAAGACTTGGAGGGTGGAGTGGGATTGAAGAGAGTGAGGGAGTTTGTTCCAGAGGCGGGAGAAAAGAGGAATGAAGGAGTGAAGGTGAGCAGAGAGTCTTGATTTTGGCAGTTTAACCATGAGAGGGTTGCAGGCAGATCTTGTGTGACCTGTAGGAATATTTGCGGGACAGAGCCCAGAGAGAGCTGGGGGGGCAAGGCCAGAGAGGAGTCGGTAGAAGACGGTAGAGTGCAAGCTTTGTTGGGCCTAATGGCCTCTGCCTGCATCATATATTATTATATATTATATGGGGGACTCATATATTATGATTATTAATATTATTATCAAGAGTTTGTTAGTTTAAGTTGATCTTCCCAATGGCAACTGATATGTCGAATGATCTCAATGACCTTGAAAAGGATTTTTTATTTTGCATCAAAAGCAAAAATGGTGCTGGATTAAATGTTGTTTAATAAGAGTAGGATAGCCGAAAGGTGCAGTGTGTGCATTCACCTTATAGGGCTGTCTAACCTAGGTTTGAATCTCGACCCAGCTACAAATTGTCATCCTGGTGTTTTGCTCCGAGGGCGATACATCAATATGTGCACCATCCCTCGGATGGATGTTGAGCTGGAGAATTTGTCAGTCAGCACAAGTCGTTGATCCAACGGTGTCTTTCCCAAAGAGGAAGCGAGTTATCTCAGCACCCTGAACAGATTACTAGTTTCTGCCAAAACTTTCTCACCAGCCCACACTTGTCCAGCCAAGCTGAGTACACCAATTATACCTATTTTCCAACATGAGTTCAGTGAGGCCTTTGTCCTTTAGTCCGACCATATACTTCTCCGGCATGTGAGACACATTTGTGAAAGCATTTGTAATAGGAAGAGAAACGTTTGCTTTTATTTTGAAAAAATTTCATTTCACATGAAGAAGAAGAACCACCTTTAGAGGCCATTTTTCCCAGCAGGGCGGGGGTTGGCCTTTTTTGGGCACAGTGTCCCCTTTTTGAAGCAATGTATTATGGCCGGATTCCCTTCCTGCCGCCAACCCTGTTAGTCCCTCTTGCGCCACAGGGAATCGTCAGTGAACTGGTACTCAAGTTGCCGACCTCGGAAAGATGACAGGCTGAGTCAACCACCCTGGAGTTAATTCAGCGATCGACCGGGATTCGAACCCAGGATCCTAGGATCCCAAGCCGGCACCCTAACCGCTAAGCCAACAACACCAGGCCAACTCGAGACATTTCATGTGGAAGTTTTCATTTCATATTTCACGTGGAATGAAGGTGTTGGAGAAGAATGTTAAAAAATCCGTGGACTGCAAGAACAAATAAATCGGTGCTTCAATAATTTACACCACCGTGTACATGAGAAACACCGATGCTAAAACGGAAACTTTCATACTTTGGACGCATCATGCGTGCAGAAAACGAAAGTCTGGAGAATGGAGAAATCAACCATGCTGGGTGTGGTTGAGGGAAGAAGAGGAAGAGGCAGACCGTGCCCATGATGGATGAATGGGAAGGGTTACCATATTTGAACTTTCAAAAAAGAGGACATTCTGAAGAGGGGCAATCTGAAAAAAAGAGGGCAATCTTTCCAAGAGTTTCCTTTATGTATTAGCAATCATATCGACAGTCTCATTTGGTGTGTTCCAGACCTCGATTAACCACCTTTCTTCCAGTCGAAACACTGAATTATTACAGGAAATATTGTGCTTGTCTGAGTCCACATGGCGTTGTAAATCAGTAGCACCTTTATTTGTCTGCTCTACATACTAAGCACTCGGCTTCCCATTCTTCTCGAACACTTTGAAAACACCAGACTTTTGTCTTTAGATCTGCAGTGAATTGACACTTTCGTTTTGGCATTCTGTGTTTGGGCGAGTAAAATAAAATATCAACCGAAGAGCTGTTGAAGAGCATCGAACAAATGTGTACGGTACAGATTCAGAAGACACCGAATCGTGGACTGAGCACTGCCACTGGACTCTCTTTGTGAGGTTGGACAGGAAGTAGGCACGTCAGTGTCGATGTTCGACCACATCCGTTATGCCATGAGGGAGGAGTACAGACTTAGACCAAAGTATTGTCGGATTCAAATATTACACAGCCACATTTTATCACCGTAAGAAAATGTAAAAAAATTGGTTTATCCGTTTAAGGTACAAAAAAAAAAAGAAAAAAAAAAGAAGTATCCCAAATCTTAAAATGTATATGGCAAAATCCTGGACATTTTACATATTTAAAAACGCAGCTGGACAGATTTACGGACTGAAAAGAAGGACCTGTCCAGGAAAAACTGGAGGTATGGTAACCCTATGAATGGCGTAAAGGCTACATCCAAGCTGCCTCTGCCAGAGCTTCAGGAATCGGTGCAAGACTCCCATCTCTTATCTTCCCCCATCGAAAACCTTGATCTTTTCTACCCCCGTTAATTCACCCCAGATCCACTTTTCTGAAATACCAACTTCTTTCCTGGAAGTCCTCCCTGTGTCCAAGTGGTTTTTACCTCTCCCGCACCCACCCCCCTTCCCATGGCCTCCTCCCCCCAAGCCCTCTCCCTCCCACAGATCTCCCGATGTCCCTGTTCTCAAATGTTGTACTTGTACTTGCTTCCCTCTCTCTCCCCATCTTGTCTCCCGCTCCCTTTATTTCGTCTTATGTGCCTGTTTGGTTTTTTGTCATTAATGTTAGCTCTTTAGCCTGGTGTTGGCTTAGCGGTTAGGGTGCCGGCTTGGGATCCTAGGATCCTGGGTTCGAATCCCGGTCGATCGCTGAATTAACGCCAGGGGGGTTGACTCAGCCTGTCATCCTTCCGAGGTCGGCAAATTGAGTACCAGCTTGCTGGGATGAATGATCACGGTGTGTACCCCGATTTAGAATAGGTACACTGTATCCCTGCGCATCCTAAGAGCGTGACCAAGGGTTGGCGTCAGGAAGGGCATCCGGCCATAAAAACATTGCCTCAAACAGGGAACCATGATTGTCATGGGGCCCGCAAGGCTAACCCCTGCTCTGGCGGGGAAAATGGCCTTAAAACGATGATTCATTCATTCATTCATTTACACGAGCCTCGATCTTGTATCCAAAAAAAATAAAATAAAAAAAGAGACAGGGATGTTTGAATAAATGTGATCATGAATGTCACCAGAGGTCGGACACAACTTGACGGAACTGGATAAGGGAGAGGAATAAGGTCCTGCAATGCTCCAAGCATTAACGGATATACTGGTTTATCTTAAATCCCTGGACCCTTGCCTCGCTTCTAATCGCCCTCCGAAATGTAAACCTAAAGGATTGCTGGAGTACTCTAAACTGGATTTGTCTCACACCTTTGTAAATGAACCTTTGGACCTACATGCCACGTGTGCATTACATGTCACAAGGCTGATATAGAATTCCCTTTTACAATACCCCAACGATAAGCAGAGTTGCTATACGATTGGACACAACTTTATATTTCAGTTGTAACTAGAACGGCACTCAGTCGAGAGCATACCTCCTCCAGGTGAACAGTTTACGTTTTGTATCCCAGAGTGGACCAGAAAATCACAATACAGAATCACATTTAATCGAAATCATCCGTCCACAACTTTGAGATATCCTGCTATGTATCGTTTTTGGCCCTCTCTCCCAATGGTGAAGAATCGCTTAAAAATTTCTACGAGCCGGATCCAAATCTTCACCAAAATTGAATCGATTCTTCCTCGTCACACACACAACCTGTCCACCAAGTTTAGTCCAAATCCGTCAATATTTTTTGAGATATCCTGCTACGTATCGTTTTTAGCCCTCTCTCCCAATGGTGAAGAATCATTAAAAAATTAAATAACTCTCATATCCGAATGTATATTCAGATCTTCACCAAAATCGAATCGAATCTTCCTTGTCAGACACAAATCACAAATCTTCCTTCCACAAATCAAGCCACAAATCTTCCTCGTCAGACCTGTCCACAAAGTGTCGTCCAAATGCGTCCACAACTTTTTGAGATATCCCGCTATGTATCGTTTTAGGCCCGATCTCCCAATGGTGAAGAATCACTTAAAAAATTCTACTAGCCGGATCCGAATCCTCACCAAAATCTAATCATTTCGTCCTTGTCACTCTGTCTGTATGTCTGTCACGTCCTTGTCTTGTCTGTCACTCTTGATACGCCACATCTCTGCCAAATTTCGTCCGAATCCATCCACAACTTTTTGAGATATCTTGTTGACAAACGGACAAACATACAAGACAGGGGTGAAAACATAACCTCCATCCACCTTTGGTAGCGGAGGTAATTATAAGAATGCATGGTGCACAGTTATGAATATTATTTTTTAACGAAACTTGATTCTCTCCATTTTGCTGCTTTGACGTTGCCTGCAGCTGTCATATAGCAAGATGTGACGGTGTTTATTTACATTTTGTGAAGAATAATGCCTCATGCACAAGAGGCTCTCAGTGCGTAAGACATGATTATTTTCCTAGCTAGCTTTGAGTTATGAACTTCAACTGTAAATTTTTTTTTGACCTGAAGACGTTTGTATAGTCGGTTTGGGAGAGCCGAGTACACCCATTATGGAAAGTGGCAAATAGACACAGAAAACTACCTCGTACATCATATGTCTAGCTGCTAAGTGTGGGGGACAGGACAACACGAAATTGTGATGGGAAATAACATTGAAAAAGTGGAGGAGACTTGGTTGGATAAACAGTGTGAGGTGGTTCTCTGGATGAAGAATGTGATGTGGTGGAGGGGAAAGAGGATGAGAGATGGGAAAGCAGCGGATGGAAATGTATGGAACATATGATGGTGGGGAGAGGGTGACTTCAAACGCTCTACAATGTTATGTTATTTGATGTAATATCTAGATGGCTCCTTGGTAAATGGCTATTTTAGTTTGGTGCCAGGTAGTTGTAAGGAGGTCTGGCAGAATAGCCGAGACTCTAGACGAGAGGAACGCACTCTCGCCTCTGTGCTGTCGGCCTGTCGAGCCTGGCTTTGAATGTCAGACCAGCTTTAAACTCTCATCCTAGTGTTTTGCGCAGGCAGAGCGAGGCAACAATGGGTGTGCAGTACCTCAGATGGATGTTAAACTGGGCATCCCGTCTGCCGGCATTAGTTGGTGGATGCAAATGATCCCACTGTGTGCTTCACAAAGAGTAGACAAACTATTACCAGCACCCTGAACAAATTCCAGCTTCAAATGGTTGCTGGCAAGGCAATGGCAAACCACCACAATGGTATAACCCATGCCAAGAAACGTCTGCGACAGCACCGGTACTCTGTCGACTATGGTACATCTCATAATGTGTAAGGAATTCCTGCTGCTTACTGTGAAGAATGGTTCAGGCCAGTTCACACTGTTTTCAAGCAAGTTCAAACCATAAATTTTAGGTTGGGATAAAATGTTAAGTTGTGAAGGTGGGCCTGAAATGTTTTGCTGTAAATGAAGGTATTTATGTTTGTTTGGTAAATCTGGTAAATGTTTTAGAAGTGAGGCCCTATTCCTGTTATTTGCAGTGAAGACACTTACCTGGTTACGGATTACGCACTCTCGGAGCATGTGGAGGTGGAGCCGGTCGAGGTGGACGAGTCTTTGAGCCCGAGCGTGAACCACGGCCAAAACACCCAATCGAAGCAAACATCACCTGTGGGACTTCCTCGCAATAGCATCGTTAATCATCTCTTCCAAGTTGTTCTCCAGCGTAACAATGCAGGAGAGCGTGTCGAGATGACTCTGGTGGCAGATTCGCTGTGAGTTTGTCAGGCATTTCTTTCACCTTTTCATTCACTCCATTTCACATTTGATTTAAAATACCAGAAAAGTGTTTAACATTAGATTTAAAAAAAACCAGAAAAGTATTTCACATTTGATTAAAAAAACAAACCAGAACAGTGTTTCACATTTGATTTTTTTTTTTAACCCAGAAAAGTGTTTCACATTTGATTTAAAAAAAAACCCAGAAAAGTATTTCACATTTGATTAAAAAACAAAAAACCAGAACAGTGTTTCACATTTAATTTTAAAACGAGAAAAGTGTTTCACATTTGATTAAAAACCCAGAAAAGTGTTTCATATTTGATTTAAAACCAGAAAAAGTGTTTCACATTTGATTTAAAACCAGAAAAAGTTTTCTCATTTGATTGAAAACCTAGAAAAGTGTTTCACATTTGATTTAAAAAAAAACAGAACAGTGTTTCACATTTGATTTAAAAACGAGAAAAGTGTTTCACATTTGATTAAAAACCAGAAAAGTGTTTCACATTTGATTTAAAAATGAGAAAAGTGTTTCACATTTGATTTTAAAAACGAGAAAAGAGTTTCACATTTGATTAAAAACCCAGAAAAGTGTTTCATATTTGATTTAAAACCAGAAAAAGTTTCACATTTGATTTAAAACCAGAATTTTTTTTCTCATTTGATTGAAAACCTAGAAAAGTGTTTCACATTTGATTTTAAAAACGAGAAAAGAGTTTCACATTTGATTAAAAACCCAGAAAAGTGTTTCACATTTGATTTAAAACGAGAAAAGTGTTTCACATTTGATTAAAAACCAGAAAAGTGTTTCACATTTGATTTTAAAAACGAGAAAAGAGTTTCACATTTGATTAAAAACCCAGAAAAGTGTTTCATATTTGATTTAAAACCAGAAAAAGTTTCACATTTGATTTAAAACCAGAATTTTTTTTCTCATTTGATTGAAAACCTAGAAAAGTGTTTCACATTTGATTTTAAAAACGAGAAAAGAGTTTCACATTTGATTAAAAACCCAGAAAAGTGTTTCATATTTGATTTAAAACCAGAAAAAGTTTCACATTTGATTTAAAACCAGAATTTTTTTTCTCATTTGATTGAAAACCTAGAAAAGTGTTTCACATTTGATTAAAAAAAAAACAGAACAGTGTTTCACATTTGATTTAAAAACGAGAAAAGTGTTTCACATTTGATTAAAAACCAGAAAAGTGTTTCACATTTGATTTAAAAATGAGAAAAGTGTTTCACATTTGATTAAAAACCAGAAAAGTGTTTCACATTTGATTTAAAAATGAGAAAAGTGTTTCACATTTGATTAAAAACCCAGAAAAGTGTTTCATATTTGATTTAAAACCAGAAAAGTGTTTCTCATTTGATCTAAAACCTAGAAAAGTGTTTCACATTTGATTTAAAAACCAGAAAAGTGTTTCAGATTTGAACGTCACTTTAACATGTCTTTAGTTTGATTCCTGCTCCATTTTTATCCTCGCCTGGGAGAGGGTATTGTATTTGAGTCCGTTTGTGTGTTTGTCTGTTTGTTAGGTGCAACTCAACCTGTAGAATTTTAAAATTATAATTATGACATTATATGTCACGTGGTATGGCCGCCATCTTGGAAAAACCGAAAAGCTTTGCACCTCCATCTCCGAAAGCGCTGCATAGAAAAAAATTGAGACATGGCTCATTGTAAAGAACTCTCCATGGGGAATAAAATATGTTAATGATTATGTCATAGGTGCCTCCATTATGACATCATATTTCGACAAGTACAAAACTTCATCCGATCAAGATGAAATTTATTGAGCATCATCTTGGGATAAATTAACCCTGGTGTTGGCTTAGCGGTGAGGGTGCCGGCTTGGGATCCTAGGGTCCTGGGTTTGAATCCCGGTCGATCGCTGAATTAACGCCAGGGGGGTTGACTCAGCCTGTCATCCTTCCGAGGTCGGCAAATTGAGTACCAGTTTGCTGGGATGAATAATCCTGGTGTGTACCCCAGTTTAGAATAGGTACATAGTATCCCTGCACATCATAAGAGGCGACCAAGGGTTGGCATCAGGAATGGCATCCGGCCATAAAAACATTGCCTCAAATAGGAAACCATGATTGTCATGGGGCCCCGCAAGGCTAACCCCCGCTCTAGCGGGGAAAATGGCCTTAAAACGATCATTCATTCATTCATTCATCCAGGGATAAATTGGTGGAGGAAAAAAAAATAACGAGGACGTTATCGGTCACGTGGTTCGGCCGCCATATTTGTTTTATCACAAAAGCCTTTAAAAAACACTGAAAACATGTCCTGGCGAGGGTCTGCTATCTCTGATTGCTCTTTCTTGTTAATTGTTGTATTTGAGGTTTCAAGTCACCCCTCCCCTCTCCACTCTCCCAAATTTAAAGCACAATGTGGTGCTTCGTGCAAAATAAAATGGAGGAACAAAGTGAGAAGAGAACAGCAATTGTTCCTCAAAACAATAAATTAACTAAAAACGAGTGTGCAACCAGCCATGCAGCTGTCAGGTCATGGCACAAAATAAAGATTCCACACAAAGGATGGAACTGGAAATCAAATCCCAACATCAAACATAAACATCACAACCCATTACAACAACGCCTGTAGAGAGGCTCTCAATTCATCCTCCGAGGGGCGGGCGCTACATAAAATTACTTCCCAACACTCCCTCAGGAATCCCAGAACATGACATTCAACAGCAATTTCCTCCAACTGCTTTAAGGCAACACCCATCTAAACCACACTTCTTTTGTACCAATGCAGGCAAGAAATCGCCCTTTCTCCTAGAAACAACTCATCAACCTCACAATTAACCATCTGAGCATGCTTCATAGGATCAATAACACAGAGGTGTTTACTTCAAAATATTGCCTCAACTAATCGCTGACTCGGACAAACCTCCTGGTCCGTGTTGAGAACACTCGTTGGCCTCTCCATTTTGCCTCCATCTGTAGACAGGTTCAAAGTAGTCGGTGTCACTTCGGTCTCCTCCATCACAGCTACCCCACTCTCCATAGTCCACACTCTTGGGTTTCTTCATTCCAACCCACTGAAATAACCAAAAAGGATCCTGCTGTGTCTATTCCTCAGAATCCCACCACTCCCCAAAATTCCTGCAAAAAAGTTCAGCACTTAAATAACTTATTCAGCAGCTCTCAGTCACTCTGCCAAAACTAGTGTCATCCAGCTCTGTCTGATGATCTGTGCTCAAGCAGCAGTAGATGCAAAGCCAAATCTTTTGCTCACAGTGGGGGCTGCCATGCTTGATGAACACCAGTTGCCTTCCTGGTTCTGGGGGTTCTAGGTCAGGGATGAACTATGTTGGAAAGGACACTGTCCAGTCTATTTGGAAACGTGGCAGGTTTACCAACTAACCCATCTTGCATTGAATGCCATCTACATTCTACATATACAAATGCTTGCTATCTCTACCCCATGCATCCAAACTCTGTGAGCTCTATACACTCCCTCCCTTCCTCTATACACTTATCTTCTACCGACAGTTTTCTCTATTTACCACTCCGCTTTATCATTTGCACATGTAAATGATGCTTTACCCACACATCGCCCCAACCAAAGTGCAATTGGAAGACTAGTTACAACCAAGCTGAATTGGTGAATCAAATGAACTGCTAAACAATCTTCCATGCCAACAAAACAATAAACAAGCTAAGTTAGACCACAGTCTTGAGCAATTTGTCTTTATTCAAACATTGAAAATAACTTAGGATCGTCCATAGAGGCGTTGATGTGCATTCTTGCCAGTATAAGGATTTCAAACAAGGCGGCTCTGCCCAAATATGGAACCGCAGCAATGATAAACGAGCTTTTCATTTATTACTCCATATGTGGGAGTCGACGAGGGAGTTGATGCTGCCAAAGCCAAAGCGTGTGAAACAACAAAGTGTCACAGAGGCTGTTGTTGTAGTGAGAGAGCCGATGGTTACATTCTTGATTGCAAAGTGTTTGTCACATCTCCAGCAAACATTGCTCTGTTCGATAACGTGGCTTGTTTGGCTCACGATGTAAGAGTGCTCGATGTGCGGAGAGTACCATTTGATGCGAGAAGCTCCGAGTTGGGAAGGTGCGGTCCGTGCCTGTAAGGTCTACAGAGCACCGACCCACTAGGGTTTTTGAGCAAAAGAGATTTCATTTTAAATACTTACAAGTATAAACATTGTGCCCGGCCATCAAATTCCTCCTCACCCTCGCCTTTCTGGGGAATGATAATACGTTACAGAAGTTTCTAATGTATCAGTAAGGTCATATGTTTTAGGAAGTGTTCACCTTTCTTTTGGGAAGTTGTACCTTATGTAATGGTTAGTCTTTTAGAGGTGACTTATTTTCATAACTTTTTACTTACTGCTTGCATATCAATGAAAATGACGAGTTCGGAGTAGACAAAGGGTATTAAGTTCGACAAGTGATTTGACTTCGATCTGAGTTTCATACAAGGAGGGGCTGAAAATGTTATCGAAAAAGTATGCTTGAAAGAAATGCATAGTACAGTGTATACGGCTGTTTGTGATCCAATTTTACAATATGATGAAAATGCAGTTTTTGAGTTTGTGAGGTTTTTTTTTTTCTTTTTCTCCCAGGTCAAGTATCCTGGACAATACTGATCATGACTAACTGACTGTGACACACATCTCATTTTAAAATGTATGGTTCCCCTCAATTCCAACACACACACACACACACACACACACACACACACACACACACACACACACCTGACAAATTTTATTAATTGTACAAGATCGACTATTCCTAAAATAGAATATAATGATTTTTTTTTTTATACATACCCTAGGCTCATGGAAGAGCTAGGACACAGAACACAACAAAGAAAAGGGGTATACTAATAGCAGGACACAGAAGATAGATGGAGATGGATAAACAAGTGATGTAGGTAACGATGAGGGTTATGGGAGAATGCAGGAGTGGACAAGATGGATACATAAGCAATTTTTGAGGGGTGGGGGTAGTTTAACGGGTGTAGAAAAGATGATGGTTTGGGATGGGGGGCAGTGGGGTGAGGGCTGACCTGAGATGGTAGTGAGTAGCTATCTTGAAGACCTTGAGGGAAGGATGCGATTGAAGAGAGTGGGGAAGGTCATTCCACAGGTGGGGTAAAAGAGGAATAAATGAGTGCAGGTGAGCAGTGGTTCTGGATTTAGGCAGTTTCAAAAGGTGGGGGTGTCTGGTGGACTGCGTGCATCCTGCACATACTTAGATGGAGTGGGGGGGGGGGGGGCGGGGGGGTACAGAGCACAGGGAGGGCAGAGGGTGCAAGGTCAGGAATGAGGTGTGTTACCTCCCTAAACCCTGATTACGGTGTACCTCAGAGTCTGGAGTGGGAATACGGCAGAAAGATTTATTATTTAGCGTTCTCTAATAAACCCTGGTAAAACCACACCAATGCAATTGTACAACAAAACAAGTAATTGTATTAAGAACTCTCACATACACAATGATAACACTATTCAAGAAAGTACAATTAAAATATCACTTGCATCAAATGAACAATACATATGATGGTACCATAATTCCCCAATGCTCTCAAAGCAATGACTCACGATGCGCCAAACGTGAGTGGGATGTAACATTCCCTAAAGTCCATGCACGGATCTCCACGCTGGTTGAAGATCGAGGTCGTGCAGAACGGCAAATCAATAGGCAGGTATTGGCGCGACTGTGGATGAGGAGTTACGAGGTGAGAGGTCAATATGGGAATTGAGCCGATAGGTAAACCAATGGCAATCAACACGATGAGGTCGATATGGAAATCCCAACGGCAAAACAAGATGCACCAAGCGGACAGCCTCTTCTTCTTCGAGGACAAAATGGTGTATAGGCCCGTAATGGAGGCGCTTGATTTCTCCAACGATGACTCACACTTGGTGATAAAACCTGAGACGCCGGTTTAATTGCACTCACAATATATGATATGCAATCCCTTTCCCGGGAAGCCTCAACTCATTCGTGACCAATATCAAAAAAGTCCGCTCGCAGCCTCGACGCGATTCACGGCTGTATCTCTCTCCTGGCCGTTCTCCTCCTCCTCTTCCTCCCGGTTCTTTGCCGCGTTTTTCTTTTTCCTCCACAAACATTAATTTTTACCTTTTACTAAAGTCCTCTCCATTTCACACAAAAATCTTAACAACAATATTACCTGAAACCAAAAAAAATCCTACAATTATATAACAACAACAAAGGCAGAAGTGATGGATATGTAACAGGTGGAAGAAGGCAGAGAGACCACCGACCTGTCGACGATGGCGAAGTTATAGGCCCATAGGCTCAATATTTATCACGAGAGATTCCAATGATCTTGAAAGCCTTGGTTTCCATAGCATCAAGTTGAGCAATCTGCGAAGCAGGACAGAGCAATACGCCATGAAGCTGCAGATGAAAGCCTTGTAGGTGTATAGGAAAGTGTGCAAAGGAAGGGCTTTGCACAATAGAGGATGCCCAGTCAGTGTCTGGCTTTGGAGATCAACTTTGAAAAGTGGTTTGCCCAAGAGATATCATGGCTGAGAGTGAGACCCAAGAGTTCGAGTAACTGATATACTTTGAGACAGTTGTTGAGAAAGTAGATGGGAACGGTTTGTGGAATGGTCCTTTCAGAGAGAGACTGTGTGTGATTTCTCAGGATTGAAAGACATATTCCAAGTGTTTGACCAGTTTGTGATTTTGTCAAGGTCTGAGGAGAGGGAAGAGGCTGCTGCCTGTCTGTTGGAAGGATAAGGGATTTCATGGCAGAGTGGAGTCATCAGCAAAGAGATAAAAACGATTTTCCAGAGTCAGATGGGGCTGAGAACACTGCCTTGTGGTACTCCAGCCTCGACAGGTAGAGGAGAATAAAGGGTTCCATTGAGAGCCACACGTTGGCTACGATAGTGGAGGAAGTCAGTAAACCAAGAATGGAGTTGGCCTTGGATTCCTCAGGCAGAGAGTTTAGATAGCAAGGTGGGATGCCAGACTATCAAAAACTCGACATGTGTCAAGAGAGACGGTCTCATCTCATGACTGATATTGAGGGTCTCCATCCATTGTTGGGAGAGTCGAAGCAGCATGTCCAAGGTAGAGTGACCAGGTCTGAATATGAATTGATGATCTGAGATGAGGCGGTTGGAGAAAATGAAGGATTATATGTCAATTACGATGATGGATTCCATGACTTTGTTGATGATTGGATGTAAGCTAATTGGTCTGTTAAGGAGACCACGTTTTCCACGTTTTTATGTAATGCTGTGATGTTGGCTGATTTCCAAGCAGATGGAAGATGACCTGTGGTAAATGACATGGTGAAAATGGCAGAGAGAGGATGTGCAAGAGCAGCAGAGAATATTTTAAAGACCTGTGAGCTGATGTCGTCCGGTCCAGTTGCAGAGTCAGAGTCGAGGGTTGCCAGCAGCTTTTTCACATTCTCAGGTGCAAAAGACAGAATCCAGCAGCACTTGTGGCTGGGAAGGGTGGGTACAAAGAGAGAGGGGCTAGGGACACAAGATGTTGAAGCAAACACAGAATTGAGGCATTCGGCCTTCTCACGAGTGAAGTCGGCTGTGGTGCCATTTGAAGTGAGGGAATGGATGAAGGGGAACATACTCCAGAGACGGACGTGACAAGGTGCTACTAGGTTTTAGAGGATGGAGACTAGTTTGAAAGTTCATTATTGTGATTGGACAGATGTTGTTTTCTGGCTCTCCTGAGAGTAGACACGCCTGTTGCGGGATTTGTGGAATAATCTGAGGTTGCATTCAGTTGAATTTGCCTCCCAGGAGGAGAATGCAAGTTGTTTCAAAGCAACTGCCTCACCACAGGATTCAGAGTACCAATAGCAGGAGGGATGGGCAAGACAAATGAAGACGAGATGGGATTAATCTGTTCATAAGACGGGGCTGGTTTTTGTGGAAGAATTCACAGGCTGAATTAATATCAGGGGCAGTAGACATAGGAAACCAGTCCTGAAGTGTGATGGCGGCTGTTTGTAGTCCTTGCCAGTTTGCCTGAGTGAACTTCCAGACTCGCAGTCATTGAGACTTCGAGAATGGCCAGAGAGATGTTGACCTTCACAAACACATGATCAGATGAGTCAATTGGGGCAAAGGAGGAAGATACACTAGCAGGGAAGGTGGTCATCACCATATCAAGAAGGGAAGATTTTCCATTGGGAGAAATACGGGTGGGTGTTACATATTTATATGAATGTATGTGAATTACCATTCAGGTCTTTGCTTATCCGTGTGTAGTATATTAAGTTGTTGTGCAGTTGTTGTGGTTGGAGGGTCAGGAGCCCTTCTGAGGGGAGTGGCCGGAAACGGAAGTGACCGGAAACGGAAGAAGAAAAAGACACGAGGAAAAAAGGACGATTATTATTCTTCCTCGCCCCGCTCCGACAAAAGGTGGGATCGACCTTGCGCTGCGTGAAACAGCGGCGTTCCGAAGCCTGTCTGGCGAGAGGAATTACCGGAACGTGTACCGGCCCGGTGGAGACGTCAAGTTGACGTGGGGCCGTGCATCGAACCCGCGTCTGGCCTCGTTCGCGGCACCGTCCAAACAGACGCGTGCGGGTCGCACGTTGGGGCCTAACGCGCCTTGCAAGCGGCGTGGGGTTTGGCATGCTCTACCGTATCCGCTTCGCGTGGCCACGAGGGGCTGCAGCCTCGGTGCCTGGTACGATACCTGCCCGGTGGAAACACGTCCACCCGGGGTTCGTTCTACCGCCCGAGTGCGGTGACGGCGACCATCATCTTGGTCAAGAGGGGCCCAGAGACATTGTGCGGGACCGAGACCGAAAGGGTGTCGTGAGTACTCACCGGGACACACGTATATAAGATGGCCATCTTACTCATAGGAAAGTGCTTGTGAATTGGGAATTGTTGATGGTTGTATAGGGTTGATTGCTCGGGGAAAATCTCCGTGGTTGTGTCATTGCAATTGTATGGTCATTCCCATTGAAATATATCCTTGAACGTCAGTTGTCTCCTGGGGTGAAATTCATATGGATTGCGTGGCGAAAGCGCATATTTAATACAGCTTTCTGGCGAAGTTCCTCTCACGGTCCGGGGGTCACCGAGACCAGGTATTCACCGAGGGGACCACGTAACAGAATTGGGGGCTCGTCCAAATTACGATTTGCGGTTTCGCAATTGGGTCTACGTCCGGGATGTAAAATTGTATAAAATAATAAAATAATAATATTTTATTAATTAAAATTTATTAATTAATTATTAATTGGTAATTTTTTTTTTGAGAAATTGGGGTAAAGTCTTGGGTGAAGGTTAACAGGTGTTAACGATAGGCACCATGGCGTTTGTGGCACAGAACTTTGGGGTAACCCCGAGTGAGGCACAGTTCCGAGCGTTGCTAAAGTCGGACCTCTTGAAATTGGCCAAACATTTTAACTTGGAGGTCCGAACTAATTTGAGGAAGGCAGAGTTGCAGGCCACGGTGATACAATCTATGGTGGGATTAGGAACATGGGACGAGTTAGCCTGGGAGTGGCTACCCGAAGAACCAGAAGACGTTGAGCTCCGGAAACTGGAGTTGCAGTTACGGAGCCAGGAACGGATTAAAGAAGAAGAAAGGAAAGCAGAAAAGGAAAGAGCAGAAGAAGAAAGGAAAGCAGAAAAGGAAAGAGCAGAAGAAGAAAGGAAAGCAGAAAAGGAAAGAGCAGAAGAAGAAAGGAAAGCAGAAGAGAGGAGGGAAGAGAAACAAGCGGAGGAAAGGAGAGTGGAACGAGAACTCCAGGAAAGGTTAAAAGAAGAAGAAAGGAAAGCAGAAGCAGAGGAAAGGAGAGTGGAACGAGAACTCCAGGAAAGGTTAAAAGAAGAAGAAAGGAAAGCAGAAGCGAGGAGAGAAGAGAAACAAGCAGAGGAAAGGAGAGTGGAACGAGAACTCCAGGAAAGGTTAGAAGACAAAAAAGCAGAGGAAAGGAGAGTGGAACGAGAACTCCAGGAAAGGTTGGAAGAGAAAACAGCACAAGAAAGAACCGAGGAAAGGAGAGTGGAAAGAGAACTCCAGGAAAGAAGAGAAAAGGAACAAGCAGAGGAAAGGAGAGCTGCAAGGGACCTCGAAGCAGAGGAGAGAAAAGCGGAAAGGGAATTAAAGGAACGTGACATGGAGCTTCAGCAAGAAATCAAATTCAAGGAGCTGGAGTTAATGAGAGAACGGGGAGAGGCACCACCCTTGCTGACGGGGTCGACACCTAACCAGAAAACCTGGGATGTGGGCAGACATGTGAGGCTGGTTCCACCGTTCAGTGAAAAAGAAGTCGCGAAATTTTTTCCACACTTTGAGAAAGTGGCTCGACAATTAAACTGGCCGGAGGAGGCATGGACCATACTCGTGCAAAGTGTGCTGGTGGGGAAAGCTCAGGAAATTTATTCGGCGCTACCAATGGACCAATGTGCAGATTATGAGGTACTGAAGAAGCACATCCTCAAGGCCTATGAGTTGGTTCCGGAAGCTTACAGGCAAAAATTCAGGAATGCCAGGAAGAGGGAGAGTGAGACCCATGTGGAGTTTGCCAGAGTGAAAGAAAACATGTTTGATCGGTGGTGTGAGTCAAAAGGAGTCGGGAAAGACTTCGAGACATTGCGGGACTTGATCCTGGTAGAGGAATTCCAGCAGTGTGTCCACGAGGACATCAAAGTGTACCTGCAGGAAAAGAAGGTACCAAAGTTGTGGGACGCAGCCACCATGGCAGATGATTATGCCTTAACCCACCGAATAGGGGTCCACGAACCTAACTCCTCGCCTAGATCTCCGCAGGGGAGGTAGGGAACAGCAGGTGCGGAGAACGACCATACATGGCGGCGGCCTCGAGATGATTATGGGGACAACTATGATACCCCACCGGTTCGAAATCAGAGGGATGCGGGCCCAAGACAAACTTATAGTTCGGGGGGCCCGAGGCAGACCCCGAGTTTTTCCTCCGGGCCTACTTGCGCGTTTTGCAAGAAACCTGGACACTTGATGTCCAGTTGTTACCTCATGAAAAGGGACAACCCAGAGCGGAGTCCGACTATTACAACTCCGAATGCGATGGCTAGCGTAAGAAATCGCCATCAAAAGGGTTACCAACCATTTATTTCAGAGGGGTTTGTGTCACTGGATGGAGCCTCGACTAACCGGAGACCGGTTAGGATATTGAGGGACACCGGGGCCCATCAATCTTTAATGCTTGAAGGCATTTTGCCATGGTCCGAGGAGACGGCAACGGGGGATAGTGTTCGTTTACAGGGGATCGGGGGCGGTGTTAGTGCTCCCCTTCAGGTCATCCAGTTGGAGTCCGATTTGGTGTCAGGACCGGTCACCGTCGGTTTACAAGCCACGCTTCCTGTAGAGGGTGTATCTGTGGTTATCGGGAATGATTTGGCCGGGGGTCAAGTTTATGGTAACCTGAGGGTTGGTAAAGAGCCCAGCAGGGAAAATAACACCACACCAGCTCGGGATGGCGACAAAAGTGCCAAGTTATTTGTAGGGGGACTGAACTTCAAAACAGAGGAAGAAGTTCTGACCTCTGTCTTCAACAGATATGGGCCGCTGGTGGAAGTGCGGTTGGTAAGAGACTGGGAAACGCAACAGTCAAGAGGGTTCGGCTTTGTCACGTTTGCCAGCACAAAAGACGCCAGAGAGGCAGAGAAGAATTGGAATGGCAAGGATTTGGAGGGTCGGACCATAACAGTAGGGAAGGCATTTCGTAGGCGTCGAGAGGTCTACAGGAGAGGACAACTGGGCGGTAGTTTTGGTAGTGGCCGAGAAGGAGACCGCTATTCATGGGACTACAGGGACCAGTGGTCCCACCCTAATTATTAGGGAAGTTCTGAGAAGTTGAAGCACTGAAGGCGGCGGAGCCGCCGAGCCAAGATTCCTACACGAATTAACCGTGAACGCCGTTCCTAAAGGCGTCCATGTAGTGAACTTTCATGCACGGACTAACCGTGAACTCCACATTCCTCAAGGCGCCCATGTAGAGAACTTTCCTGCACGGACTAACCGTGAACTCCGCGTTCCTAAAGGCATCCATGTAGTGAATACCTCGGCTTGGCCTCCCGGAAAAAGTGCTATCGAGTTGCTTAACTTTGGATCTTTGATCAACCCCTTAACCTTCATTCCCAAGAAACTGACGGTCAAAGTCAGAGGGTCATGAGATGGAGTTTGATTTGGCAGGGACAATGTCGTTGTTGGTACTTAGTCCAGAGGGAGTAATCTGGAGGGGTTGTGGTGAAATTTTGGTTGCTTTATTTTTAAGTGATAACTGTGCCCGGGGGCAACTGATAATGTGGGGGGGGGGGGGGGGGGGGGGGGTGAGTTATCTGGTTTGTTTCTCCAAATTGGCCGGCAAAGAAAGTTTTCGCTGGGTTCAAACTTTCTTTCTTGAAGGGGGGGAGTGTTACATATTTATATGAATGTATGTGAATTACCATTCAGGTCTTTGCTTATCCGTGTGTAGTATATTAAGTTGTTGTGCAGTTGTTGTGGTTGGAGGGTCAGGAGCCCTTCTGAGGGAGTGGCCGGAAACGGAAGTGACCGGAAACGGAAGAAGAAAAAGACACGAGGAAAAAAGGACGATTATTATTCTTCCTCGCCCCGCTCCGACAAAAGGTGGGATCGACCTTGCGCTGCGTGAAACAGCGGCGTTCCGAAGCCTGTCTGGCGAGAGGAATTACCGGAACGTGTACCGGCCCGGTGGAGACGTCAAGTTGACGTGGGGCCGTGCATCGAACCCGCGTCTGGCCTCGTTCGCGGCACCGTCCAAACAGACGCGTGCGGGTCGCACGTTGGGGCCTAACGCGCCTTGCAAGCGGCATGGGGTTTGGCTTGCTCTACCGTATCCGCTTCGCGTGGCCACGAGGGGCTGCAGCCTCGGTGCCTGGTACGATACCTGCCCGGTGGAAACACGTCCACCCGGGGTTCGTTCTACCACCCGAGTGCGGTGACGGCGACCATCATCTTGGTCAAGAGGGGCCCAGAGACATTGTGCGGGACCGAGACCGAAAGGGTGTCGTGAGTACTCACCGGGACACACGTATATAAGATGGCCATCTTACTCATAGGAAAGTGCTTGTGAATTGGGAATTGTTGATGGTTGTATAGGGTTGATTGCTCGGGGAAAATCTCCGTGGTTGTGTCATTGCAATTGTATGGTCATTCCCATTGAAATATATCCTTGAACGTCAGTTGTCTCCTGGGGTGAAATTCATATGGATTGCGTGGCGAAAGCGCATATTTAATACAGCTTTCTGGCGAAGTTCCTCTCACGGTCCGGGGGTCACCGAGACCAGGTATTCACCGAGGGGACCACGTAACAATAAGACGGGGCTGGTTTTTGTGGAAGAATTCACAGGCTGAATTAATATCAGGGGCAGTAGACATAGGAAACCAGTCCTGAAGTGTGATGGCGGCTGTTTGTAGTCCTTGCCAGTTTGCCTGAGTGAACTTCCAGACTCGCAGTCATTGAGACTTCGAGAATGGCCAGAGAGATGTTGACCTTCACAAACACATGATCAGTTGAGTCAATTGGGGCAAAGGAGGAAGATACACTAGCAGGGAAGGTGGTCATCACCATATCAAGAAAGGAAGATTTTCCATTGGGAGAAATACGGGTGGGAAAATTCACGGATTGTCAGTTCCATGGAGTCACAGAAGAGAGTTGGTCTGAGTGATTAAAAGTTGGTCCATGTCATCTGAGAGAGAGATGTAGATGTAGATGTAGATGTAGTCGTTGCTGTTGGAAGGACGGTCACTGTTGTAATGATTGGGAGCATCCATTCTGAATCTGGGAAGTCAGTGGTTCAAACCCTACCGAGTCGTACCAAAGACTTGTTAAATGGTATGTGTGCCTTCTTTGCTAGACACTGAGCATTTAAAAAGGATAGAGCATGGCCAAACAACCAAAGGTTGGTAATAATAGCAAAGCCATTGATGGGCCTAATGTCCTCCTCCTGCATCAAAGTTCTTGGAAAGGGAACTCCTATTTATATTATCATTTGAGGGAGAAAATAAAAAATATTACAGAGCCCATTAGCGTTCACATCTAAACCCTTCCTTGGCTCATGATGTAGGGAACCTATGTTCAAATTCCATGTGTGGTGTCTGTACATTGTCTACTACTATCCTTGCTTGTATAATTAATGTAAAAGTCTACATAAATGTCTCCCAATGTGTTTGTCCTGGGTGTGGTATAAGAACAAGCTCCTTCATCAGGCCTAGATCGATGAAATAAAAAGAAGAGGAGCGAGAACTGTTTTGCAATACATCTTCCCTACCAATGTGATACTTTGCAAGTCCAAAAAGGGCATAAGTCGATGAAAAATTGACGGAACACGCTGAAACATGAACCTGTTCTGTATCTTATCATAATAAGGCCATGTATCAAGTCTCAGTTTAATATGTTAAAGGGTATGGGGAAAAAGTCTGAAAACCCACATATGGGACGGACGGACGGATGGAGATCAAAGCTGTAGTCCCCTCTGGTGAAACCGGTAGGGGACTAATACAAATAGGCACAAAATGTTTTGGTTTTGATATTCTATCTCTCTCCTTCCAGGAGGTAACAGCAAATTACTGTAGATTTAGTGGGAAGAAAACATTATGCACAAAAGCAGCTCTAAAAAAAGTAATTTGATGTGAGAAAACTTTTAAAAATTATACATGGGCTAAGGCTCGTAGTAGAGCTGACACACATGCACGTGTGCACACACGGACATGCTAACGGGACAAGCACTTAACACAGCCACTGAGCTTGGAGGAAGTGCCGCCACTTCCTCTGATACTCTGAGTACCAGCGACGTCATAACAATGGCTCCGCTTTTCTCGCCGTACTCAGCGGGGCATTTCCTCAAGGAGAATTTCCCTCTCCCATGGATGCCAACCGATGGGGATTGTCCATGCTCTACCTTTTCAAGCAAGAAGCAGCACGTTCCATTTTAAAGTGTTTGGTATGACTTGAACCAGTCCAAACCAGATGGGTGTTTTTTTAGGAGACACCATCTCCTTACTGGATGGCCGTTGGCTCCCTTTGGGAGCTCATGCACCCTTTGCCAGGTGGTGTTTTTGGTCCTGGCAGGGGGGTCAGTCACCCACCTCACTAGCAAAGCCAAACCGACCATGTCTCTGACAAACCGACCATGCAGCAGGTAGCACTGGGTTACATGTTACCAGCAGCAGTCCCAAAAGACTGACCTGACCTATAAACCTATGTGGACCTATTTGAGTAGTAGTAAAGGGGAGAACGCTCGTCATACAACCACTGGTCGTACCAACCACGCACTGCCATCTGGGCCCAGAGCTCCATTACCAGGAAAACATAACACAGATGTGTGATTCTTTTGCTGATTGGTGGATTGTGGGTGTTTAGAGAAAGGTCTTTTATTGAACTGGGTGGTTTATGAACTTTAACCCCCTAGCATTTGGATGATTATTTTTATTCGTGGCACTTGTACCTTACTCTGCACAAACGTACTATCGGATGGGGTGAATGAGTAATCGATCGATCGCTTCCACTTGGTGATGAGTGGAACCTCGCTCCTTTTGACTTGCATTGTTTAGTGTTTGGTTTATTCTGCAATGATTTGCATTGTTTGGTTTTTGGTTTTATTCCGAAAGGCCTCGGTGATGACCAGGGTTCGTCTGTGGTCCATCATAAGATGCATGGTGACACCCCAGATCTGTGGACGTCTCCAACATCAGTGGAATATTTTTTACCAATCTTTGTTTAGTTTTTTTGTGAATGAAAGTTTTGGTTTTTTATTTGGTGCAAACCTCATTTTGAACGACGTCATAATACAATTGTGACATCAAAGGCTCGCTTCACCATGTGCTAACAAACGTAATTCTTACCTTTTCAAGTATGGAGTTTGAGAACGTCGCCATGAAAGGAAACTTTGGAAATTAAAGGAGTCCGAGAGCATGGCGTGTGTCAGATAGCCCGCGGGATCACACGGAATGTCCTGACAAATGAGGGTCATCTGGCCTGGTGAACGGAATGCTGTTTCAAGGACAGCTCGCATTGTTGGCAGCTGGTCAGTCTCTTCCTCATCACTGGGGGCTTTCAGAAAGAAAACTCATTGTTGTATCATTTTCAAGCCACATGCTGGAGGGACACCAGTTCGATTTTATTTCTCCTTACCTGAAGGTTTGAAGGTTGTGAAGGAAACTCCATGTGAAGGAAATCTGAGCTTGTCTTCTTGTGCTGCTTGAAAAACGTGCACAAGGGGGGAAGAGAGGTCATGAAAATCTTGATCACGTCTGGTTATGAGTGCTGGTGGTGTTGAGATTCGATTTGGAAATCATAATGAAAACAGGCCATGGAAGTTTCAAACGCACAACCCTTCATCATCTTCCACCACCATCCCTCAACTGCAAGAACGAGGCATCACTTTGCACATTGTGAAGAGGAATCAGTCAGTAAAAGCAGGATTGACATTTATATTTGGATATTTATCTTGTCTTTCTAGATTCAATTCTGATTTGCTTGCAATTCTAGGTTATGTGGGCTTTAAGAAAGAATTATTGAAAACAGATGCTAAACTATCTGTGCTTCACTACTTTTTTAAACTCGGAGGAAAGTTTTCTGGAGAGGTATCATGGAATGTTGAGGAGAAATTATGCTGCAATATGGAGGTTGGAGGCAAATCTCAGGCCCATTCCATAAGATGACCCACCCAAAAGGGGCAGTTCACACTGGTCTTGTGGGTGAGCCAAGATTTTGCTTCAACATCGGTTGCCTTGAAATTAACACAGTGGTGTGTCCTCTGCGTTTTTGTGCTTGCAGGAGCGATCGTGCCCGCTGGGTGTCCGCCCTGACTCGCTGGCAGCGGGATGCTGTGACCAGTCAGGCCGTTATGCATCACAAAGGTGAGCGCGTTGGATTTAACCGTTTTAGAGCATGCGAGTTTAAGAGACGAAGCATAAGTTGGATAAATGTGGAGAATGCCAGCATTTGAACTGTCAATTCTGAGTTTGATCCCAGAAGAATCGTACTTAAACTGCTGCTCTGGTATAGTGCAAGTTGGAGACATTGCATAGAGTATATGAGCACACCTTAAATGGGTTAGATAGGCCAGCTATACCATCCTCATTGAGGTAACAATTCATAGATTAGTGTGTGTGTGTGTGTGTGTGTGGGTACCTATACTGGCTAAACAAGGTATTGGCACTCACTCTCCGGGCTATCGTGCTCATCACGACCCAGCTGAATGAATGAATGAATGAATGAATGAATGATCGTTTCAAGGCCATTTTCCCCGCTGGAGCGGGGGTTAGCCTTGCGGGTCCCATGACAATCATGGTTCCCTGTTTGAGGCAATGTTTTTATGGCCGGATGCCCTTCCTGACGCCAACCCTTAGTCACCTCTTGCGATGTGCAGGGATACGGTGTACCTATTCTAAATCGGGGTACACACCGGGATCATTCATCCCAGCAAGCTGGTACTCAATTTGCCGACCTCAGAAGGATGACAGGCTGAGTCGACCCCCCTGTTGTTAATTCAGCGATCGACCGGGATTCGAACCCAGGATCCTAGGATCCCAAGCCGGCACCCTAACCGCTAAGCCAACACCAGGCATCATCACGACCCAGCTGCAGTGGGCAATTTAAAATGGTGATATTTCCACAAAGTGATGCTTTCTTCTGGAACACACTACATTTGAAAGAATATTGGGACATACTGTAACCATATTTGGCCTTGCTGGACCAGAATGTAAAGTTTTTGTGATATGAAATGCCAAGTGATACATTTTGAAGTCTACATTATATGTGTATGTGTATATATATATACACACACACACAGACACAGCCATATCTGCAATAGCTCTCTTGTATGGAGACTACCTAAAGATTAAACGGCATAGAAGTTTAATTAGAAAAGGGATATTGATGATACTTTCTATTACGTTAAGGGTAAGAATCCAGATACATTTAACGGGGTGTATATAGGCCCGGCACGCTGAGCCAAATTGCCAATCAGCATTTAATAGTGGTTTGATTAGTGTTTGAATCAAAGTTTAAGTATCTATTGTTTAAACGTAGGTTTATCCTGTTCCAATATGCTTCAAAAGTGACAGTATATCGTGCTCTGTGCGGTTTCAAAGTCTCAGAACCAGCACAGTGTAACTACCATTGGTGCAGAGGAATGTATCTTCCCCTTTGATCCCTTTTCCATTGCAGTGACAACGCAGATGGAGATGGTAAAGACACACATGGCACGCCAACCAGACGAGATTTCCCTGCAAGTTGCAGATGTAGTTCTTGTGTATCAGAAAGTTGACGGTAGGTACCTGTGGTAGTTTCTTTGACTTGCATAAAAGTCCGACCAAAACTTCTCGAGTTAACATTACTCTAATATTACCTGAGGACTGAAAGACCTTTTTGGTAACTGCCATTATGATCCATATGCTGCAATGACACTCAATGGTGACACTTCGCATTGTGACACTGCCACCCCTACGTAATGTCTTCCAACATTCAGGGTGGTGCGAGGGTGAGAGGCTACGTGATGGTGAGCGCGGATGGTTCCTTGCCGATTGCGGTAGAGAGATAACAAACCAGTCAACCATAACGTGCAATGTCCAGCGTAGAGGTCGACTGCTTGGGCTGGAGACAAATGTGTGAGCTTGAATAAACCGTGTGGCACCGACACCCCTCTTCCTGCTCTGTGAATTCAACGATTCTTCCAATGAAAGCATTTTCACAACATTTGTAATGGAAGCAATATTTGCTGGAATCCTCGGATCCAAGAACTCAGTGGAGTCTTTGACCAGATTATGGCAGAATGCAAGGGAGAAAATAATGGTGTTTATGGGAATTATTGATATTATGCAAAAGAATCACAGCTTCGATCATTTGGCCATTTTAGTTTGCTTCAGGTGAAGTGGTTTACATTTGTGACCTGTTCTGGTGATGGTGAGGACAGGTCACGTGCAAAAAGCATGCTACGGATAAAAACACTTGAACTGGGTCTGTTTATTAAATGAGACTTGCCAGAATTCATTGTGAAGCCTTGTTTGTATATTTTGATCGATGCGATCAGAAAAAGAGCTGCCTGTATATTATGTTTGCAAAAATTGGTGGGGGTGGGGTTACATTGAGGAGATAGACAGAGGGAGACAAAGAGCTGTGGCATCAATAATTTTACTTTATTGTGTACATAATATGTAGATAGTGAAAACTCAAACTTCGGCTTCATTATACCGGAGGGGTGAAAAAGTGAGACAAAATTGCTGTTATCGTTATACTTCCACAATGTTTCCACTTTTTAATACAATTCCTATAAAAGGCCATTGTTCAGAGGTATTTTGGGGTTACGTCGTTGTTGTCACAGAAATTGGAGTTGTGCGGGACTTCAAGGATTATGAACATAGTTATAAACAATGTTAAACACGAAGTGTGATAAAACCAACTTGTGTTGTGGAAAAATAGAATTTAAAAGGAAATTTTCATCAAAGGTGAAGTCAAGTTATCTGAAACCTCAATCTTTTGCTCATGCATACAAAGCAAGTGTCATATGGATTGTTTGTTTTTTTCTTTCTTAAGAAGGACTTTATAAACTACACTTTGTACCACTGAATGTAAGATTTGTGTTCACCTGCCATATACAATTCCAGAAGTCGATGCTTACGTTATAAATAGGTTTGCACCTGCTAACGTATGTGTGCCACTTGGCAACAAAGTGAAATGTTCAACTCAAACATGTACATCTTGTGCCTGTTATTACTCAATGCAAAGGAAATTAGGGTTGTAGCCTCAACGAGCTATTGATGAAGGGATTGTTATCAATGACTATCTGAAGTAGCCAGAGTTGCCAGGGGAAGTTCAATGCAATATGTATTGAAATATTAAGTCAGAATTTAAAATATCTTGTTCGTTACAAAAACACACAAAGTTCTTCTTCACGATGTGGGAATGCAAAATAAAAATAAAATAAATAAAAATAGAGTAATTAACATCAGTAGTTGAGCCCGTGTAATTTCGACGCAACAGACGGGGACAAATTACAGGTGGTCTGGATCAAGAACATGGTGTTGTAATAAATCCGGAGGTGCAATGCACCCTAAATGGTCTTTTGCAGTGCTATCTCTATTAGCATGAGTGAAGCCACCAGAAGTGCTCCGGTGGACATCGTACCGTGCTGATCTTCATGACGCAGCAGATTAAAGTTAAAACAAAGCAGGCGTAACCCCTCAGCCCATGCATGGTGGAAACCAATTTCAAGATGGCTGCCGTGGCGGCCATATTGAAAATCGCAGCGCGCCCATTTTCGAAAGGAATCGTCCTCTACTCAACACCAACACACACTGCTAACATGGATTTAATCGGACAAGCCGTTCTGCTCGAAATTGACGGAAACCAAAAGTTGATGGACGCCTGGATGGCTGCCGTGGCGGCCATATTGAAAATCGCAGCGCGCCCATTTTCGAAAGGAACCTTCCTCTACTCAACCCCAACACACACTGCAAAAATGGATTTAATCGGACAAGCCGTTCTCCTTGAAATTGACGGAAACCAAAAGTTGACCGACGCCCGTGACGACAATACCCCTCAGCCCAATTTGGGCT
This sequence comes from Myxine glutinosa, assembly GCF_964187855.1. Classification (NCBI taxonomy): domain Eukaryota; kingdom Metazoa; phylum Chordata; class Myxini; order Myxiniformes; family Myxinidae; genus Myxine; species Myxine glutinosa. The sequence continues at coordinate 88,527,358 of NC_136264.1, read as the reverse complement.
GAGGGGTGAAAAGCAAGAGGGATTGTACAGAGACTGGGAGGATTAGAGGCAGTAGAGAAACATACCAAGGGAATAGACAGTTTCCGTTATTAGCTTGCAATTCCACAGGACAACATATGATCTTCACAATACATATTACTCGATCGGGACAGTGTGAAAAAGAAGCGTACTCACTTCAGGCCTGAACACAGAAGTGTTATAATAAACCTGTGTAAAGCAATCTTTTTAAGAACAGGCACACATGAAAACACTACAATAATTAAATTTGTGTTGTTGACACAAAAATCACTATATATAACTTCAACAAAACATATTACTCAATCGCTCCCACAAAAAAAGCCAGGCAGTGTATTAGCACAAGACCCGATGAAGGCCTGTAGGCCAATTAATCTGATTCTTCTTATTTTATTTTTTTCATTTTTAAAAATTGAAACATAGCCCTCAACCTTCTGCTAGATGAAAGAGGAGGCCTTTGCAAAGTTCGGTTGCACTGGTTCCTGCAGGGTCCGAATGCATAAACGGACAAACACACAAGCTTTTTTCTTTATATATTAGATGATGGAAATCCTTTTTGGGTTGGTGCTTGAGGGTAATTAAAGTGAAGCAAAAGTTTAAAAAATATTATTGGGTAAAACAAAATAGCCTTTTTTCTCAAGACTCGTGGAAGAGCTGTCACACACACAGGTAGAGAGACATTGGACAACACACGGACAGACAGCCAGTGCCCTTGTGGGAAAGTGACACAACGTCCTGGAACATTGTTGATGCTGGCAATGCTATCTTGTGATGTCACTTTACTCCAGTCAGCAGAGAAATTGAGAAATCTCTCTTCCTCCCCACTCCTTTCATAACTGTTACACATGGGATTGGTTCATGCTCTGTCCTCAAAATGCTGAGTGACAAGCAACGGCGCAGCAAGAACTATTTTTTAAAGTTTTTGGTATGACTCGACTAGGATGAGAATCAAACCACTGACCTCCCACACTCAATTTTGAAATTATTCATATGAGATCGTCATTAAGGATGTATCTTATGGGATTTTTTTCCCCAATCTCTGTGGTTGTTATGTCTGAGATTGGCCGAAGGAATGTCACGTCCATGGACAGCCATTTGTGGACAAGATGCGACACCCTCCACAGGTTTTTTTTTTTACAGGAGCGAGGCTCATGGAATAACAAAGTATCACTGACAGTGAGACAAACATCAAGGGAATGAATGAACAGGAAAAGAGGAGAGTGAGGAAGGGGGGAAGCATAGACTAGCAAGTAAGATGGGGGTAATAAAGATCATGACAGAGAATTGGGGATGTAACTAGATGGTGGTGCATTGTTTGCTTGAAGCCCTGGAGGGAAGAGTGATATAGAAAAGCCTCTGCAAGGTGGATCCATAGATGGGAGAAGAGAGGAAGAAGATTTCAGGTTTGAAGTCAGCCTGTATTTTAGAAGTTTAACCAGAAAGGGGTTACTAGTAGAATGGGTGCATCCTGGAGTTGTTGGGGAGGGTTGGAGGACAAAGAGTGGAGGGAGAAATGTTGGAGAATAGATGGTAAAAAGTGGAGACCACTGTGCTGTCTGCAATGTGAAGGCAACAGACCTTACGCTTTGGCCTCATCATGGGAGATTCAAATATACATTTACATTCCACAGAATCCAGTAGAGACAGATGTGATACTGGGGCCCCAACACATCGTGGACAACAGTATTTCATTGAGCCAAGGACAAATTTCTGGGAGAATGACTGGTAGCGTCAACTGTTCAATGGTGCATTAACCATTTGGATGCAAACTGAAAAAGATAATCGACTAAAGTAATTTTGAAATTTGGTTAGCTAACATTCCTATAGCCTTCGTGAATAAAGCCAAATGTCCTGCATCATGAGACTCGTTACACGATCGATAGTGCCGTTCCAAAAGTAATTTAAAATAAATAATTGTGTCTTTTGGCATCATACATCAGCAAAATTTAGGCCTCAATCGAGGAATGTTTACAGAACCTGTATGAGCTACGCTGAACCTAAAATTAAACGTTTTTGAGTGTAAGAATTTACATTTTCCAAGGGATGATGTTTTGTACTTTATGCAAGTGAGACAGGCTATATGTGGTTCAATGGAGGTTTACAATAATTTGATTAAAAGTGATAAATGCACAGTTTAAATACATCATTTCATGGGAAGATGTACATTTTTTTTTATAGCTATTAAACTGTGTAGTACAGGCCCTTTTTATACAATGTCCGTACTGTTCAAAATCCCAATTTCATCAAGCCTTCAATTGCGGTATTCATGTTAACAGTAGTAAGCATTGAGGGATTTAACTTCTGTAAATTGTTGTTGAAAAAAATAAAACTTCTACAACAATAATCAAATTGTGTTCTTTGTTGAGTCATCGACGACAAAATGTGTATACCCAAGGTATGAAAAAACTAAGTTAGAAATTTGAATGAGCAGGTTCAGCCAATGGACTCTGCAACATCTCTTGACACTGAGTACAATTCAAAAGGAGGAAATGTAACATTTTTTACAGCATTTTTTACATCACCATTAAGCTTAGTCTGGGATCAATTTGTAACTAGAATGGCACTCTTCGACGTTGTGACGTCGACTGATATGCCTCCAATCACATTATTACATCACTTGCAGAGTACTCATCCGAAGGGTGATGTTGTTCCAGGCATGCAACATTTCTTCTGACACATACCTTTATCTGGGCAGTGTATAGGCAACAGACTGCTCCCTCAATCACACCCCGAAAAAAAAAAAATAACCCAGGTTACGTGCATGAAGGAAAAACATACATACTGCTTATAATTCAAAACTCCTCACTGCCCTGGAAAATGTAGGGACAGGAATAATGCACTGTAATGGGTGGGATTTGTAATACCCTCTCCGACCTAGAGGTGGTGCTACACGACACACATTTACATCAAGAATTTAAGTCCTCTCCCTTCTCCCACAAGACCATCAACAAAAATAAAAACACCCCTATACACGAATTGGGGTCATGCTCATCCTATGTAGCAAGTCGAGATGTAATGGGGCCAGAACTGCAGGAGTAGTAGTGACACACACACACACACACACACACACACACACACACACACACACACACACACACACACACACACACACACACACACACACACACACACACACACACACACACAGTAAATTATAGTAAGGATCATTTTTGATTTGATTTCATCCCCTCAGCTGTTCTCAAGTATCACATTTTTACCTGACATTACCTCTGACCTCTTGATGCTGAAATCTAATCAGTCCATTTTGAATTATATAATATATACATCCACCAAGTTTGGTCAAAATCCCATTACTAGTTCACAAGTTAGTGCCATAACATAATTTTTTCCTAATAGGACCTCTCACCTCTGTCTTCATTAACACCACAATCTAATCAGTATATCTTTACATCATTGTACATACTTGTACTACGTTTGACTTGGACCCCGTCAGCCATTCTTAAGCTAATGCGGTAACGAAAACCTATCATGGGCGGACAACCGGATGGACAACCCAAAAACATAATGCTTCTATCAACATAATGCTCTAGATTCTAGAAGAACATCTAGAAGAAGAGAACAAAACCATGTAGAAGGTAAAGGTATGTTCCGGCGACTTCATCAGTCAATTTGGTCCGGACAAAAATTTTTTTTTTTCCAAATGGAGCGTTGCCAGGGGTGCTGCATCTTGAAGCATGCCATCATTGTGCGAAAGGTCACCTGTCTCAGATGCATTAAGGTTAAATATCCCAGGGTATGTTGTGAAAGGGTCGGCCATTGTGTGGCCATTACCTAGCCCAAATATTTTACTTGATGATTAAAGATCCCTTTTGCATACAGATGTATAAATCGAGGCACAAGGTAATCTTTTTGTTTATGCTGTGGCTGAATGTATTTCTTTCAATGAAGGCCCCTCCTATTTCCTTGGGTAAGCCACCCCATTAAGGCCTCCAACTTAAATCCAGTACACTGTGAGCTTCGATCCAAGCTTCGGTAGAATGAATGAATGAATGAATGAATGAATGAATGATCGTTTTTAAGGCCATTTTCCCCGCTAGAGCGGGGGTTAGCCTTGCGGGCCCCATGACAATTATGGTTCCCTGTTTGAGGCAATGTTTTTATAGCCGGATGCCCTTCCTGACACCAACCCTTAGTCGCCTCTTACGATGCGCAGGGATACGGTGTACCTATTTTAAACCGGGGTAAACACCGGGATCATTCATCCCAGCAAACTGGTACTCAAATCTGCCGACCTCGGAAGGATGACAGGCTGAGTGAACCCCCCTGACCTGAACACACTTCGGTAGTAACTCCACAACAAGTGAAAACATCTAAAATAATGTTTTCTAATGTCAACAATTGACATTCTATTGGAACTAGGCCTGGGCGATAATGGAAAAACCTATATCACGATAATGGACCTCATTATCACGATTATCGCAATAATATCATGATAATATAAACAGGAAGAAAAAGACATAAAATGCCACAGCCCCCACCTTTGCTCCTTTGCCAAGTAACTGGACGAGCAGTTTGCAAAGCGGTTGATACGGAACGTCTGGCTTGGCAAGCAATAGCAAGCTGCTCGCTAACAGAACACACCGAGCAAGCTGCTCGCAAACAGAACACACCGAGCAAGCTGCTCGCTAACGGAACACATCAAGCAGGCTGCTCGCTAACAGAACACACCGAGCAAGCTGCTCGCAAACGGAACACACCGAGCAAGCTGCTCGCGAACGGAACACACCAAGCAAGATGCTCGCAAACGGAACACACCGAGCAAGATGCTCGTGAACGGAACACACCGAGCAAGCTGCTCGCAAACGGAACACACCGAGCAAGCTGCTCGCTAACGGAACACAGGAAGCAGGCTGCTCGCTAACGGAACACACCGAGCAAGCTGCTCGCTAACGGAACACACTAAGCAAGCTGCTCGCTAACGGAACACACCGAGCAAGCTGCTCGCTAACGGACAAATAGAGCAAGCTGCTTGCTAACGGAACACACCAAGCAAGTGGCTCACTAACGGAACACACTGAGCAAGCTGCTCGCCAACGGAACACACGAAGCAGGCTGCTCGCTAACGGAACACACCGAGCAAGCTGCTCGCTAACGGAACACACCGAGCAAGCTGCTCGCTAACGGAACACACTGAGCAAGCTGCTTGCTAACAGAACACACCAAGCAAGCTGCTTGCTAACAGAACACACCAAGCAAGCTGCTTGCTAACAGAACACACCAAGCAAGCTGCTTGCTGACAGAACAGACCAAGAAACTGCTTGCTGACAGAACACACTGAGGAAGCTGCTTGCTAACAGAACACACCGAGGAAGCTGCTTGCTAGCAGAACACACCAAGCAAGCTGCTTGCTAATGGAACACACCAAGAAAGCTGCTTGCTAACATAACACACCGAGCAAGCTGCTTGCTAACGGAACACGCCATTTGTGAAGAAAGTCATATGTGACTATCTTCGCTCTTTTGGCATTTAAAATTACACCTTTGTTGTTGAACTTTGTGGGCTGACAGGATGTCCTAGAGGTACGCACAATTGCTAAGCTGTCTAGTCTGAGTTTGAATCCCGACCCAGCTATAAACTGTCATCCTGGTGTTTCCCAGGCAAGGTGATTCATCAATGTGTGTCTCTTCCCTTGGATGGACGTTAAACTGGGAGTCCCATCTGTCAGCATGAGTTGGTGGGCATTAAAGATCCCATGGTGTCCTTCGCAAAGAGTAGGCGAGTATGGCGGCAACATGGCCAAATTCCTGCCCTAACTAGACGGCCCTAACTAGACGAATGTCAGGCCTGGCCAGCCGGTTCTTGAATGACTTGGGCCAAGCTTCCCCCGGCCAACCCCACAAGGTGGGATAATAGTGGCTGTTAAAGAACAGCAACATTAATGTAATGAACTTCGCGATATGTAAAATGAAACAACGTCGCCATTTTTTCCGCTCGTTCGGTCTAACAAGACGTTGCCTTTCGTGCTCAACTTCACGCACAGACAAAGCGAACTCGAACGGATCGGCAATTTCGACATCGGCAGCACTTTCGGCGCGTTCATTAATTGGTTGTTTGTTTTCATGTTTATTGTTGAACGATATACCATTTAAATTACATCTTGGAGAATATGCATTCCATATTATATCATCTACTTTATTTTATACAGCTGCATTTAATACGGGTATACCTTTTGAGAGAAGCGAAACACACAAACCGCTCAAAGCTGTCAATACACCATCAATATCCGGGTTCAAGGTGCGTTCTACCGACTGTGCAGGTCACCTATCACGATAACAAATATCGCGATAGTAAATTATCGTTATTGCGATAGTAAATCTAATGCACGATTATCGCCCAGCACTAATTATAACCCAAATAGAAAGCTGTGAATAATGCTGCGAGGAGAGAACTCAAAACTTGCCAAGTTGGACATAGTACGGATCCAAAATTAAACTATAAAAGAGGAGGGGCGAGAGAGTTTGAACATTCTTTACCATTTTCTAGATGCTTGACCATGTGGCATTCTGTGTATGGGGTGGGTATTGGGGAGGGCAGGGGGAAGTTATTGGTATATATTCCTGTACCTTGACTTAATGTGGGAAGTTTCAAATGAAGTTTAATCCAAAAGTGGATGACACTACAAAGTATACCATTACAGCCACACTATAAATAGGCAAATGTCGTATTTGATGCTCACGACCAAGTCTTAACAAATATTGTTGTGCAAAATCAAAACTTTAAGAAAACAAAGCAAAGCTGACAATATTTCATGACACAGTAATTTGAAGTAACAAGTACATCATAGATGAGAAGATGATCCTCGAATGATAGTTACACATTAGAATGAGCTAAAAAAAAATAACGTGAAAGAATCAAATACCGTATCTACAAAAGAAAGTTTTCCAACCAGTATTATTGCCAATATGAAGCTGTCCTCAGTTAGTTTATCAAATTGGTCATTGTTGATGTGCGGATTTATCTGAAAGATTGAAAGTCTCTCTGCTCACTGCCACCAGCCCCACAGGCACCCTCCTCTGTTGTGATGAGGTCAATAATGGCTTTGAGAAGCTTTGACTCGCTCGAGTCGCGCTGCCACTCCACTGGGCCAGGCTGCGTTATCTTTTGCTGCAGCAAAGAGTCCAGCTCGGCACGGAGTTTCTGCATATCAAAGCAGACAAGTCGAGAGGGAAATCCTCCATTAGAAATGCGGGCCTATACAAACAGAACTAGGAACACCTCAATTCTTCTTTGAGCAATGATATATGAGCAAACACTTGTCACGCGGGTACCTTCACTAGATGCGCAATGCGTATGGGCGACTTGAACACAATCCAATCATCCACAGCGATGGTATCGTGCTCGCCTTCCTTCTGCATGCTGATCTTTCCACCAAAAAATAACAGCGAGTACGGAGACACCTCCGTGCAATCGTACAGGAAGATCTACAAGGAGGAAACGTGTCCAATAAGTCATGTTTCAGAAGCATTTTTTTTGTCTGTCTGGCATAAATAATTTTAGGTTTTGTTCTATGTTACAATGGATGGATGTTTCGTTTTCGTAAAAACGGGAGTAACAGCCATCAATCAAGTGACCGACTCTATTGATAAAATAGCAATATGAAGATAAGGGAGTATTCACCGAGAAACCATTATCTGAACAAAGGGCCAATTACTGTGACAATGTCAGGTAGTCAACTGTTTAAATGAAGTACAGAATTTCCTATGGTAAATGGTGAATGAATAGAAAACACAGCTGATCAGTCTGACTCAGAGTCAAAGTTCAGAAAACACAATGACAACTCAAAACCTGATAAGTGAGCAACGCATATTACAAAAACTAGACCAGAAAACATCTCAAAATGCAAAGCCCGTCTGCATCCGCTTTGTACTCTAACTAAACGTAACGAAAACTACAGTTAAAAAAATTGTATGTTTTATTAATTTGTGTTGTCCATATTCTCATAATAAAGGTTTGTTGAAAATCGGATGACAACACCAAAATGGTAAAAAAGGTTATGGTCCAGACAGACACACACGCACATGGTTACAAAACCTCGTTTTCCGCTGAGCGGGTGGAGGGAGGAGGGGCCTGGCTAAAAAGAGTTTTCTCAAAGACATTATTCAATGTATCATTAATTATATACTCTTACACCCTCCAATATTAATCACATCGACGAAAACGCATGCGGGATTGACGGAACAATATGTTATTTGAGAATGCAACCTCAGTTTTGTTTATCAGGTAAGTTTTTGATCGATATTGTTGTGGCAGAGACGTTGTTCTGTTGAATAAAAAGCAATTTTTCATCACCAAACTCACATTGCTGGTCTTCATCTTGAGGTGGTAGATAAGCCAGTGGTGGTTGAAATCTGACTGGTCTACATTCACAGACTTGGGATGGATGGATACTTTCCCATCATGTTTGGTGTAGATTTTAGCTCTGGGAGATGAAACAAAACAAAAGAAAGAAAGAGCCACTTCATTCATTCATTTCATCAACCAAGGCAATGGATCAAGGAGGTAAAAGACAAGGAAGGTACAAACTATGTTGGTTGGTCAAACCTGTGCTCAAACGATGAGCGCTTTATTTCCTTTGCTTTTGATCATCTCATTTGTGAAAGATGTTGGCTAAGCTGTGTGAGTCTTATCCCTTGCCTCCACATGATGGCGTGTATGACCTTAACCCCCCCCCCCCTGTTTCTAGTGTTTCTTTTATTTTGCGGTGTTGTGATCCGTTAATTCTTCTCGCTCTTGCTCGAGCGAGCTACCTTCTATATAAAAAGAAGACCTTTCTCTTTAAGAGAGGGTTCAAAATTCAGATTCCATTGAATCTTCAGGTGAATGACCATCAGGATCAACTTTAAGCATTTGCTTCAGAATAAAGGTCTCCTGACCAAATAAGATCATTTTACTGCATTAAAAATAAATTTGCAATGGACATGGGATAGTCTGCTTTGCTTCTCCGAGGCTCAAAAAGTCATTTATCAGTTTCCGTCAGTTTGATAAAGCAACTCGGTTTGGAAGCTTTACAAAGTGCAGAAAATTTCGACATTAGCAAAAGAGCTCCGCACAAGTGTAACAAAGTCCATTCAACTCACCCCTTCCGCTTGTTGAAATTGGGACGGATTTTGGCCACTTTAGGATACAGGCCGGCACAGATCACCGCCTTCAACAGCTTGATATTACCTAAGCAACGCCACAAAACATTCACACATTGCAAATCATGCACCTGCTCAGTACAAGTGTCTACCATTGGAATTCCACAAAGAAGGAATAAAATGGCCCAGCACAAAATACATGAACACTCATCAAATGAATTCGAAATAAATTAGGATGCATCGGCAAAGGAAATGTACATTTGATTAAAATGGATATTAAATTATGAAAAATATGGGACACAGCGAAGCTTTACCAGAGTTGATGTTAGCTTTGTGATCTTTTGGGTTTGTGCTGTCAACAAAGCCAGCAGAATGGAGGTGTTCCACAAACTGTGCCTTCATGTTGTGCAGCATCTGCATGGAACAGGATTAGGATGCCAGTGTGAAAATGGTTTCACCTGTTTTGTACACCTATCCGAATACTTAGGGAATGACGCTGGGATTTCATGTTCAAAACCAATATACTGTCTTTATTCGTCCACTTTTCAACTTATGCCCGAGTCATTCAAGGAAAATCTCACCACTGTCTCTTAATGTCCACATGTGAGAGAGGCATTCAAACAGTTCCAAGGAACGAGATACACGCTAGCTTATTTATGATTGACAATACCAGCAATGTCCTTATACCAGAAATCTCCATACACCATAAAATACCAGCAATAGAGCAAGTGCATTGATTAGACAGGGGGTTGAGATCCAAAATGTTCAGAGTCAAAGTTACAAATGGTAGATTATGCAACATGTACATTGTGCACTGCATTAACGTCATGAATAAGGAGCACACCTTTGGTCAACATCCCTTGGCACTTGTCCTTGAGGGCCTACTGCAATCTTTATAAAAGGGCTGGTGCAATATTCCCCTGTGAATGTAGTTTTGTGAAGCATAGTGCCAATCAGCAAGATTCTCTTCCAGGATTCCAGAAAATCAATAAAAATACATTGGATGGCGTTGATCCCTGTGCTTCCATTGCATCAATTCAAATTTGGTTTCAGGATCCCAGTGGAGAAGAAGCCAAGTTTCTTTGGAAGTTAACAGGTTAGCATAGCAATAAAGTAAGCTGGATCTGCACTGCAGAATTAAAGTCTGTGACATGCTGCCAGCATTTTTTTTTTTTTTTGTATACTGAATTGAGGCTCGTGAAAGAGCTGACATTTACTTCACAAACAAATCAACCAAACAAAATATATAAAAAGAGGGAGCGGAAGACAAGAGATTGGGAAGCACGCAAACACTTGAGAGCACACAACATTTAAGAGCAGGGAGATGTGTGGGAGGGAGAGGGCTTGGGGGGAGGAGGAGTGGGAAGGGGGGTGGGGGGGGGGGGGGTGGGAGAAGTATAAAACACAAGGACACCAAGGACTTCCAGGACAGAAGTTGGTATTTCAAAAAGTGGAATTGGGGTGAAATTATCGGGGATAGAAAAGATCAAGGTTTTGGATGGGGGAAGATAAGAGATGGTGGTGAACAGCTGTTTTAAAGACCTGGAGGGTGGAGTGGGATTGAAGAGAGTGAGGGAGTTTGTTCCAGAGGCGGGAGAAAAGAGGAATGAAGGAGTGAAGGTGAGCAGAGAGTCTTGATTTTGGCAGTTTAACCATAAGAGGGTTGCAGGCAGATCTTGTGCGACCTGTAGGAATATTTGCGGGACAGAGCCCAGAGAGAGCCGGGGGGGCAAGGCCAGAGAGGAGTCGGTAGAAGACGGAAAGACCACCAACCTGCCTGCGGTGAGTGAGTGAGAGGCCCTTGGAGTTAGCTTCATCGCGGGAGATTCCAATGATTCTGAATGCTTTGCTTTCAACAGCGTGAAGACGAGCTAGGTGTGAGGCAGGAGCACCAGCCCAGAGGGGAGAGCAGTATTCCATTGAGCTGCGGATGAAAGCCTTGTAGGTGGTGAGGAGCTCAGGTGTGCCAAGGAAGGACTTCGCACGACGGAGGATGCCCAGTCGGGCATTGCTGTTGATTGTGACGTTTTGGAGAACTGACCGTGGATGACGGTGAAAACACTGCCTTGAGAAATTCCAAGTTCTGTGCATATTTTGGTGACGCGCGGCAATACTCCGTGACGAATGCCGATTATAATTTGTGGGCTTGTTGCATCTTCTACTTTCTCTGACCTGGAGTAATCTTAAAAAGACTCACATCTATGCTCTAAGTCAGCTACCTATTTGACAACTGTATAATAAGAGGGTGCACCTTCACCATGCCATGTAGATTATTGGAGCTGGCATTTCTGTGGATCAATTTTTTTTTACGACGTCTCAATACTCGAAAATTTCAGTAAGATCTAAAGCCGTATGATGAAGTTAAAATGATGGATTACACTCTGAAACAGAAAACGCCAGATTATTGAAACTCATGACTGATTTTTTTCCTTGCACTCTCAGGGATTATCCTGGAGGATTTTAGCAATGGGAGAAAATCTCCCTGTGTACAAAACAATGAGATTTTTTCCAAACACGATGGGATTATACAAAATTGTTTTGAGATAAAATTTTACTCACGCTCATCAAATCATTATTCTCGGGGTATTAATTAAAAATAAATATGGTCAAGAAAACAAAGACTTGTGTGTTTCTTTCTGTATTCAAATAGACTGTCTCACTCCCTGTGGCTTTTATTGCGTAAATGATGAACCATGCCACAGATAAGTTTAACACATAAGTTGCCATGAATTAGCACATTTGATCACATTTAATAATACTGATTGAAAACATCAAAAGTCATGTTGTTTGATCACATGACAATGTCCGCCTCCCTGAAGATAGATTGTTATCATAAGACAAGAAACAATGTTCTTAACCTTAGACAGTAAATCATCAGCACAAGACATCACATCATCATCAGCACAAGACATCACATCATCATCATCATCAGCAGCAGCACAAGACATCACATCATCATCATCAGCACAAGACATCACATCATCATCAGCACAAGACATCACATCATCATCAGCACAAGACATCACATCATCATCAGCACAAGACATCATCATCATCATCAGCACAAGACCATCATCATCATCATCATCATCATCATCGCCGCTCGTTGGTGATCAGATGACGATATATGTCGGGTTATTGTAGTCGGTTTGAAATTATTTGTACCTTGACTTCGACTGTTGACTAACTTCTCCGATCTACACAGTGAACAATACATTTTGTTCTGATCGGCATCATATCTCAGCCAGTCTCCGAATTTAAGGACCCATCTGTCTTGAAACGTTATTAAAGTTTTGCCGGAAGTAGCTGTCTGCACTGTGGCGGCCCTGGCCACGGTCCCGCTTTCGCCCTGCACACGGTCACTAGCTGGATCATCCTGGTTGTCCTCAGTGTTAGAACTACTGCTGGTACCGATAAAGAATCGTTTTATACTTTGCCCATCAGGCTGTGGTTGCGGAGCTCTCTTTTTCGGCGGCATTTTCGGAAAAAGCGTAATCCAGAAACTACTGCAGACAGCGAACACGTGGTTGCCGAAAAGCCGTCGTTTAATGCCGCAAAACATTGTCACAGTTACGGTAAAGCGTGAAAGCGAAATTAAAATGGCTACTGTCTGTTTACATTTGAGAATAGCTTCGTGTTTGACAACTTCCAGACCTGACACAAGCAGTAGTAAGTACACGATTTGAAACTGCTTTGCCTGAAAACTATACCGCGACAACTGACACGTTCTATGCGATTCTTTATCGCTCTGGCCAAAATTGTATGCGATATTTTCCAACTTTATGCGAGAATATCGCGGGATCGAGGCCAAAGTCAATCCCAGACTCTGTGGATAATCCTCAAATATAAAAGCTCCACCAAGAGTCCATCAACCTTGGCTCACTGTGCGGCGAGAACAAAAGATGACAAATTTAAATATATCAGACTCGGTAAGTAGCAAATACCCATGCAGTTGTTCTTCATAGCCAATGTAATATATACAGTGCATTCAGAAAGTATTCAGACCCCTTCACTTTTTTCACATTTTGTTATGTTGCAGCCTTATGCTGAAATCGTTTATATTCATTTTTTCCCTCACCAATCTACACTCAATACCCCATAATGACAAAGAGAAAACAGGATTTTAGAAAGTTTTGTAAATTTATATATAAAAAGAAAAAACTGAAATATCACATTGACATAAGTATTCATACCCTTTGCTATGACACTTGAAATTTAGCTCAGGTGCCTCCCATTTCTCTTGATCATCTTTGAGATGCTTCTACACCTTGATTGGAGTCCACCTGTGGTAAATTCAATTGATTAGATATGATTTGGAAAGGCACACACCTGTCTATATAAGGTCTCACAGCTGACAATGCATATCAGAGCAAAAACCAAGCCATGAGGTCGAAGGAACTGCCTGCAGAGCTCAGAGACAGGATTGTGTCGAGGCACAGATCTGGGGAAGCCGACAAAAAAAATCTCTGCTGCATTGAAAGTTCCCAAGAGCACAGAAGCCTCCATAATTCTTAAATGGAAGAAATTTGGAACAACCAGTACTCTTCCTAGAGCTGGCCGCCCGGCCAAACGGAGCAATCGGGGAAGAAGGGCCTTGGTAAGAGAGGTGACCAAGAACCCGATGGTCACTCTGGCTGAGCTCCAGATATCCTGTGTTGAGATGGGAGAAACTTCCAGAAGGACAACCATCGCTGCAACGCTCCACCGATCTGGGCTTTATGGCAGAGTGGCCAGACGGAAGCCTCTCCTCAGTGAAAGACACATGAAAGCCTGCTTGGAGTTTGCAAAAAAGCACCTAGAGGACTCTCAGACTGTGAGAAACAAGATTCTGTGGTCTGATGAAACCAAGATTGAACTGTTTGGCCTCAATTCTAAGCGTCATGTCTGGAGGAAACCAGGCACTGCTCATCACCTGCCCAATACCATCCCAACGGTGAAGCATGGTGGTGGCAGCGTTTTTCAGCAGCAGGGACTGGGGGGCTGGTCAGGGTTGAGGGAACAATGAACGGAGCAAAGTACAGAGATATCCTTAATGAAAACTTGAAAGAGAGCGCTCAGGACCTCAGACTGGGCCGAAGGTTCATCTTCCAACAGGACAATGACCGTAAGCACACAGCCAAGACAATGCAGAAGTGGCTTAGGGACAACTCTGTGAAGGTCCTTGAGTGGCCCAGCCAGAGCCCTGACTTGAACCAAATCGAACATCTCTAGAGAGACCTGAAAATGGCTGTCCACCGACGGTCCCCATCCAACCTGACAGAGCTTTTGAGGATTTGCAGAGAAGAATGGCAGAAAATCCCCAAATCCAGGTGTGCAAAGCTTGTCGCCTCATACCCAAGAAGATTCGAGGCTGTAATCGCTGCCAAAGGTGCTTCAACTAAGTACTGAGTTAAGGGTCTGAATACTTATGTAAATGTGATATTTCAGTTTTTTCTTTTTCATAAATTTGCAAAACTTTCTAAAATCCTGTTTTCTCTTTGGCATTATGGGGTATTGAGTGTAAATTGATGAGGAAAAAAAAGAAGAATTTAAACGTTTTCCGAATAAGGTTGCAACATAAGAAAATGTGAAAAAAGTGAAGGGGTCTGAATACTTTCTGAATGCACTGTATATATATATATATACAGTGCATCTTGGCCTCTCACGAACATGAGAACCCGGCTGGGTTCCGGTAGAGGAGAGTGAGGCAGGGTCGATCCAGGACCAAATTGAGGGACAAGAGGAGAGCGAAGCAGTGAGGGCGGCAGGTTCGCAAAATGGCGTCCTCGCGCACGAGGTTGCGGGCGCGCAAAATGGCGCCTCGCACATTGCTACGGCGGCCGCACCCGCTGCACAAGTGGGAGGGATGGCCCAAATGCAGGCCCTCATGGAGCAATTTATGGTACAAATGCAGGCGTCCCTCAACCTGCAGAAGGACGATATGAGGGCTAATAGTCAGCAATTGGGGAATCGGATGGATGCTCAGAGTGAGCAAATGAGGGCTGATAGTGAGCAAATGAGGGCTGATAGTGAGCGATTGGGTGAGCGATTGGAGGGCCAAATGGGGGTAATGAGGGACGAAGCGAGGGGTACCGGTGAGGCGTTAGACAATGGGATAAAAGAGGTAAAGAATGGGTTAACGGGGGTAGAAAACAGAATGGCCGCTCAAGAGAATCAAATGGAAGGGATGAAAAAAGGGTTAGAGGGGTTAGAAAACAGGATGGAAGGCAAATTGAGGGACATGAGGGACCAAGCAGAAAGGGAAGTTAAAAAAATGGGGCAGCAGATAGAGGGGGTCAGAATGGGGGTAGAAACTAAATTGGATGCTCACAGGGAGGAAATGGAGCAGATGAGGGTGGCATCTGGGCAGGAGATGCAGGTGATGGGAGAAGAGATCAGAAGAGGTGTGAGTGAGGAGGTCGGAGGAGTGCGCGAGGAGGTGAGGCACTGTAAGGAGCGCATGGAGAAGGAGGTGAGAAAGGGGACTGTAAAATTGCAAGGTGGTATAGAGGAGTTGACGCTGGGAGTAGAACAACTGACAGTGGGACAAAAGGAGTTGGGGGACCAGGTAAAGAAGAACACAGCGGTAATAGAGGGTTTAAAATCGACACAGAAGGAGATGAAAAAGGACGTAGGGGTAATTAAAAAAGAGTGTCAGACGGTACATGAGGACCTGACGAGGAAAATGAACAAGGTGGTAGAGGTGATGGAGGTTAAAGAGCGGGAGGTGCGGGAGCACATAGAAAAAAATAAGGTGGAGTTAGAGGAGAACTTAAAGGGGCGCACGAGGAGATGAAGGAGGTGAAGCAGAAATTAGAAGAAGTGGAAGAAGGGGTGAGCGAAATTAAGAAGCGACGGAGAGAGGATAAGAAAGAGATAAAGGAGGAAGTAAAAGAATTGGTCCAAAGTCTGTGTTCGGATCGTGATGATGTGCTCATTAACCGGATGAGGGATTCGCAGGTGATGGAGGAGAAGCGAAGAGAAAGAGGACCCGGTGTAAGTGGTGACCAATATGGTCGTGCGTATGATGCGCCAGGTGATTTAATAAGCTTGGGGGTCGAGATAGACCCGGATGTTCGTGAGAGGCCAAGAGTGAGGTGTATGGCTGGTCCGGAGGGTATGGAACGAGGGTGCGAGCGAGAGGGTCCGGTGATGGGAGAGGTGCGAGGTGTGAGTGAGCAAGGTTGTGGTGGTATGGAATGGGTAGTGGGTTGCGGAAGTGTGACCCATGCATCGACACCAACAGGGGTAGTTTTTAGAGGGACAGGGGAGGCACGGGAGCCCCTTGGGGGTAATGTACTGTGGGGGCCCGGCCGGTTCGGCCCCGCGCTGACCCCGCAAGGGGCGACGCACGGGGTCCGGCAGGCGGGCAACGACTCGCATACGAGGTGGTCCCACAATGTCCCACTCGCGCCGTATGACGGTGGGTAAGGGTGGCATCCCTGCCACTCTTCCCATACATGGGGCAAATGCGCTATAGTTTATGGGGTTTATGGCAGTGAAAACTAGCCCGGGTGGGTTAGGATATTGTGTGTAGGGCCCTAGAAGATGACATTAGGTAACGTTAAGGTTTAGATAGTGACTGATACCTGTAGTGGGGACGTAGTAGCTTAGTGGATGATAATGACGAGGGAGCGCAATAGTTTAAAGGGACGACTGGGAAGCGCAAGTTTCAGAGGGGAGTAGTTAGATGAGATGATGCTGTGTGAGAACTGGACAGGTGTGTGGAGCAGTGTATGAGTAGTGAGTGTTGTGGATCAGCGCGAATGCGCTTGGGGGAGAGAAGGGTGCAGGCGGCACCAAGTATGAGAGCACAGGTGTGCAAGTACAGGTGTGTGGAATATATGGAGCAGGGAATGAGTGGTGTGGAGAGAGTTGGAGTAAGTGGTACGGAGTGGTGTGCATGGTGCGAAGGTGTGAATGGGGGAAGAGTGGACCCCCATCACGGATACCCGGGGCAGGTAGTGTAAGTGTTAGGTAGAGGGTATAGGTAAATTGTGGTTGGATATTGGCATCTGTGGTGCGGGTGACAGAATGGTATTTGGATGGGTGCATTAGTGTTGTGGAAATGGCTGGGCGTGTAGCCTGTTAGTGTGTGTAGTTGGTTTGGGCACTCCACCACTGTGAGGATGTCGGCCAGGTGAGGCCGCAGGTGGGCTCTGGGAGCCGTTAGTGTCAGTGGGTGCCTGAGGATCCCGGGTGTGGATCGGGCAGCCCGTGCCAGAGAGGGCACTGAGGGGGTGAGAGTGCGAGAGGGCCTTCCCCAGTTAGTTAGGTTAGGGTGAGGAGCAGGTAAGCTCGGGTGGCAACTACAGTGGTGGAGGTGTGCAGGTGGGTAGACCTGCTGGGAGAGCTACACGTCACAGCCCAGAAATTGTGCAAGGGCACCGGGAGATGAATCGGGGGAGTGAGACCCCAAATTGAGAAGCACCACAGTTTGGTCAATGGGAATTGGTTTTTAGAACCCATAGTGTAAGTTGGCCAATGGATTGGCAGGGAAAGACCCCGGGTAATGTAAAGTTGTTAAAGTCATTTAGGAAATAGTTAGGATTGATGAACCTGTCGCACCATACGCAGCCACTTGCCTGTGGTGATGATGACTCCACACCTGTGTTTTCTTTGTTGTGTTGCAGGAAATGAGAATTGCTGTGTGGATTTGTGAGACGCATCACGACGTGGATAAGACATTGGGGCGATTCCATCTCTCCCTCCTTAGGAGGGACTGATGATGAATTGGTGATGGCAAATTTTGATGTTGAGTTGGAGATGGCAAATTTTGATGAGAGTTGGAAATGGCAAATTTGATTGGTTAGGAGGGAGAGAAGACGAATTTGGTTTATGGGAGGAACGGGGAAGACAGTAGGGACGTTTGTTGATGTGTAAAGTAGATGTTTATGGGTAGTGTTGTGTTTTGTGGATACAGTAAGGGGTAAGGGAGGTGCAATGTAGGTTACCTGGTTGGGGGGGGGGGGGCGTACGGTAGGAACGTACCTGTCTCACCTGGTTCCCATGTGCCCCGAGTGTGCATTACCTAGTATTGCGTGCACTTTTGCGCCCTTACCACCTTACTCACTTGTTTTCTTTTGTCTCCCACCTCCGAGGATCTGGCTTTGGGGCAGAGAGAGAGAGGAGAGAGAGGTGCTGGCTCTGCAGTTGTGGGCCTGTACTTTCGCTGCTTGCTGCCTGGATCGATACACCATATGGACCGCAATTTTTGTGGCCGCCCACCATGGACCGCAGTTCTTTTGCGGGCAAGCACCACCCGTGGATGGACCTCTGGGTCAACGTGGCACCTATGCCATACAGGTGAACCACTTATAGTTGGCCCCCCTGACGGCCACAATTTAGAAATGGACGCGGTTGGCGCCTTTCTTTATTTCTAAGGAAGCCAGAAGGCCAAGTGCTCCATGAAGGCAAGACCAGCGGCAGAACATCGGACGGCTGCGACACCACCGGTGACTATGAACACTTTATTGGTGCACCGGATGTTGCTGACTGTGTGTATGGGGTGGTGCTTTTGGTGCTTGGATGGGGTGCTCTGCACATTATTAAAGGCCGTAGGGCCACAGGGCACTCGTGGGTTGGTGTATCGATGCTGGCATGCGTGCTCTCTCTATGCATAACATCTGCATGTGTTCCTCAAAGAACAGGTCTTGGATCGTAGTGTAAATATCAGTGTAGTGTTGTATAAATGATGCTCCCTACCGGCTGTATGTTTAGTTTGAGAATGCTTTCCGCGATTCGGTTATCCTGTGGGTGTGTTTCTGTGAGGAGAAGGGTGCAACGTTGCAGGGGGACATATTTACTCATTTGTGAACATCTGTAAAACTGTCGCACTCAGGGTTGAGTTAATAGTAGAGGGAACTACATCTGAGTGCCACACTAAAGTAGGTAAAAATTTATCGGGTCGGGACGCCCCGAGGTAGAGAAGGGTGCAATGTTGCGGATATGGGATTTACATCCATCCATATCCGCTTGTAAATATTCCCCTATTTCCTCATCCTTCCCAACTATCCCCAATCCCCCATTCCCTAGTCCCATTTTCTGTAAACAACACTCTGTAGACCCGACCTTCCCCTATTTCCCCCATTAAATGTCGCATCCAGGTCCACCGCATCTCACGTAGACAACTATAGGACATCTTGCTAGTTATTCTTAGTCTGTGTCAGTTAAGGACTCGTTTCCATTAATTCTGACTCTTCGTTGCACCAGAATGTGATTGTATGGCACCGTTAGGAAGTTTAGGACCTCCCAATACCTCCCCGCAGCTCTTCCTCACGGTTCAGCAACAACAACAACAACAGCAACAATAACGGCGGCGGCGCGGGGAGTGCGCGTCCTCACTCCGGCTTGGTTAGCCGCCATTGAGCATGTGCTCGACGGGGTTACCACGTAGGGGCTCGCTGTCAGCTCCTCGTCAAGGGCGGAGCCCGGGTAACCCCCGCACCCAATGGGAGCGGCGGACCGGTCCCATCTGGGGCGGAGTCAAGCAGCCGAGGGCGTGTCACTCCCCGTTGAGCATGCGCAGGAAGAGGGAGGTGACGTCAGATGCGCGCTGGACTTGAAGGAAGAGAGACGCCACCTCCGAGCGCTGCAATACCTCCCTGCATCTACTGGACCGTGCTTTATTCTGCCCCTGAGCCAAGGTGCACCTTGTGCTATCGACTGCCTGTCCTTCCCTGCCATCAATCCCTGTGTAAGTCAGTCTTGTCCCGTTTGTCTGTGGTCTGTCGGGGATAAGATAAGACTGTGACTAAGTGCCCATCTTTTCTGTGTCTTTGCCTCATTACCTTGTAATCTACCCTTCTTTTCCACCACTAATTATATCCTCCTCCGGAGGTCTTGAGAACTGTACCCCTTGTGTCGTTTCATTTATCCCAGCCGTTGTGTCCTTTCCTTCATTGATTTAGCATAGCGCGATTTGGTCAACGTCGGGTGGAATCGGGGTCTAGTCGGGGAATAACTGTTAGGTCGCGGCAATACCACCGCTCGGTAAATAACATCTTAATCCGCGATCCGTAACAATATATATATTGCTGTGGTTTTGAGATTGGCACATTGAAGTCATTAAAGGTTAAAGGTTACAAAACGAAGGGTACAATAAAAAAGGAAGGGTACAAAACAAGAAGGGAAATGAAGGACGAAATTCGGGGACTAAATGATGACATCAATAAAATAAACGGTAAAATGGATACCCAGAGTGACAATGGACCCCCATAGTTAGTCACACGAGCAACATATAGGCCCATTTGTAGTATAGTTATGTCTTAGTATGTGTAAGAATAGGCCATTTCCCCTCTTAGTACCTGCGTTGTGTAAAGACAGGAGAGTAGGCCATACATTCATTTTGTGTCCACACCCCAATTCTACCTCTATGGGCGCAATCCATCCCGCGCCCCATTTGGCTGACCACTAGTCGAGTAACACGAGGTAGGCCTAAAAAGGTGGGGGCGGCGTTGAGGTCGGGAGCGGCAGAGGCGATGACGGTAAGAGCCACCAGCCAATCAGAGCTCGAGCGGCGTGGCGTGAGAGGGCGTGGTGAAGAGAGTCTGGTGAGTTCCAGAAGGTTCGCGGGGTGGGTCTATATAAGCCCATACGAAAAGCCCTCGAAAGGACTCGCGTGCATACGGCAGTGGCATACGCGTGCAAACGACAAAAACTTTGCCCGCCTGACGTTGCGTGAGGTGTCTTCTCTCTCCAGGGCGGCCAGCGCCGATGCCAATCTCTCTGGAGACTTCACAGCAGCCGAACTCAGTGCGGCCATGAACAATCTCAAGCCGGGTAAGGCACCAGGCTGTGATAACATCCATCCGGAGTTCGTCATCCACCAGAGCACAACAACATCTGGTTGGCTGTGTTCGTTCTTCTCGTCGTGCCTCCGGAGGTCCAAGCTCCCGAAGACCTGGCGCCATGCTTCCGTCATAGCCCTGCCGAAGCCGAACAAACCTGCGGAAGATCCCAAGTCCTACAGACCGATCTCCTTGCTCTGCGTCCCATTTAAGATTCTGGAGAGGATGATCCACAGCCGCATCGACCCAGTGGTGGACCCACAGCTCCCGCGGGAACAAGCCGGTTTCCGTCGTGGCAGTTCAACAGTGGACCAGGTAACATTACTCACACAAGATATCGAATATCGAAGACAGCTTCCAGGACAATGAGAAAGCTGGCGTAGTGTTCCTGGACCTGACAGCTGCATACGACACCGTTTGGCACCGTGGACTCCACCTGAAGTTGCTGAGGACAATCCCGGACCGGCATATGGTGAACTTCATCATGGAGATGCTGTCAAACCGCAGCTTCGTCCTACAGACCAGCGACGGCCAGCGCAGCAGGCTCAGAAGACTGAGGAATGGTGTCCCGCAGGGTTCTGTTATCTCACCGATGCTGTTCAACATCTACATCTATGACCTGCCGGATACAACATCCAGAAAGTACGGTTACGCGGACGACCTGGCCATCATGCTACGACGACCAACATGGAAGGCGATGGAAAACGGTATCAACCAAGACATGGGCACCTTGGTAGCCTACCTCCGGAGGTGGCGTTTGCAGCTCAGCATTGGTAAGACAGTGTGTCAGCGGCATACCATCTTAACAACAGAGAAGCAAAAAGGGAACTGGACGTGTTCGTTGACAACAAACGCCTGGAGTTCCAGCAAGCCCCAAAGTACCTCAGTGTACGCCTAGATCGGATACTGTCCTTCAAGCAACACCTAGAAGAAGTTAAGGCCAAGGTGACATCAAGGGTCTCGCTTATCCGACGCCTCACTGGTACGACCTGGGGAGCCTCCGCCAAGACCCTACGAATATCCACGCAAGCCCTGGTCTTCTCTGCAGCCGAATACTGCGCCCCAGCCTGGAGCAGAAGCCCACACGTGAGAAAGGTTGATGTTGCCATTAACAATGCCCTCCGCATTGTAACTGGTTGCTTGAAGCCCACCCCGGCATTCCACCTGCCAGTCCTAGCGGGAATCGCCCCGGCCGGCCTCCGAAGGGAGGCTGCTACCCTCGCCCTGGCAAGGAATGCCCAGAAACATGACTGGCACATCCTGCACAACACCACAACGATAGTGGCGCCTCCAAGCAGACTCAAGTCCCGCCATCCCTACAACAAGGTGGCACAAGAGATGCTCAGTTCTATCCCAGAGGACCTGTCTAGAAGCACATGGCTGGCGGCATCTTGGAAGCAGGTGTGGGAAACGGCCGGGCCCACCCGCATCCACCGCTACATCTGGGAGCCAGGAGGTGGCGTCGTAGGAGAAGACCTACCACGCCTGCAATGGACCTTGCTGAACCGTCTACGTACGGGGGTCGGCCGCTTCAAATCATCGCTGAAGATGTGGGGCCTGGCAGACAGCGCCGCGTGCGAATGCGGCGAGCCTGAGCAGACTGCCGAACACATAATTACCACCTGCCCCCTATACAGACCACCTTCAGAAGCCGGCCTCTCTGGCGTAGGACCAGAG
>NC_136264.1:88500968-88504600 GCF_964187855.1 Myxine glutinosa | reverse complement strand
ACAAAGAAAGGGTCCAAGAGAAAGCAGAGGAACTTTTACGAACGAGTTGCAAAGAGATACGGCAGATGAGTCCAGCCCCGTTTCAACCAGCCGCGTGAAGCCCTGACGGGGCAGTGAGTGACCCTGCCGGCGTGCGCTGTAAAGCCGAATACCAGGAGCTGCCGGCGTGCGCTGTAAAGCGGATTACAAGGAGCTGCCGGCTCCCCGCTTCCCGCCCGGAGTGGACCTGCTCGCTGTGCCCTGTGATCCCACCTGCTCATCCTTTCCAGCCATTCCTGCCTGCAAGTTCCCCATTTGCGTACGTGAGTTTGTTTTGTTCATGCTGTCCTGGGTAGTAACTAAGTCTGTATAAGCAAGTAATTTTCACTGTGTCACCTGCGTTTTCATGTCCGCTGTAAATACCCGTGACTGCTCTTTTTGCTTATGTGTGTGTAAATAAAATAATAAACCCCGTTACTCTTCTGTACGTCTTCTTCTTCTTCCTCTTTGCATTCGTCGTCTTAGTCTTTTCCACATTGAGTATCTGTGGCGCGATACGGCCAACGTTTGGGTGAATCGGGTTTAGTCGGGGAACAACTGTTCGGCCGCGGTGCCTTCGCTCGGCAAACAACATCCTTATCCGCGGACCGTAACAATATATATACATATATCTATATATATACATATATCTATATATATACATATATCTATATATATACATATATCTATATATATACATATATCTATATATATATATATATATATATATATATCTATATATATATATATATATATACATATATACATATATATTGTTGTGGATATGAGAATGTTTTTTTGTTGTTGTTGATGTTGTGTAAATAGTTGTAAAAATATCGCCCTCCTTACTCCAGTGTTGTATAAAGGTCAAAGGGCGTTCCCGTAGTTAATTCCATAAAGCATACACGAAGGACACCATATATCCATGTTCAGTAGTTATATCCTTATTATGTGTATTCGGCTAAGGATTTGTCTTCCATTAATTTGACACTCCATTGCACTGCATTAAATAAAGTAGATCCCTCCGACATGGCATCTTCCAAGTGCCAGGTTTAGCCACTTTGCTGCATTTCATCTGCCGTCCACTTTGCTGCATTTCATCTGCCGTCCACTTTGCTGCATTTCATCTGCCGTCCACTTTGCTGCATTTCATCTGCCGTCCACTTTGCTGCAATTGCCAACTGCATTTTGGGCGGTTTTTTTCATTGCCATTGCTGCCCTTTGGCTGGGGCTAGCTCGAATCGCCCCCAAAACCACCATTGGCCACGAGGCAAGGTCGGGGAAGAAGGGCGTGTCTCCACCTCGTCATAGAGGGGAGGAGTGAACCAGCCCTTGCCGACCAACCCAGAACGAGGGGTTGGCTTTAGAGGGCGAAGAGAGAACGTTTGGGGGAGGTTCGCAAAAGGGTCAAGGGTGGGGCTTATATAACCCGAGGCAGAGGCCTCCAGAGAGAGTCGAGGAGAGAGGAGATCAGAACACCGAAAAGCCTGGAAGTTGTTGTTAGACTAAGCAAGAGAGGAAGTTGTTGGACTGGGTTGGACTAAGAAAGAGAGAGGAGAGAACCCGTCATGCCAGACCCCCCCACCAGCGCGTCGGCTCCACCAAGCAGCTCCGACCCGTGATCCCGCGCACACGACAGGATCGGTGGCATCGGCGGCCGTCGAGGTCCAGCCCGACGTCCCGTGCGGGATCAAGCTCCAGCCAGCTCCGTGCCTTCCTCCCCCTCCAGCCACCCACCTCCTTCCGGCCAATCCACTCTGCAATTCCCCGTGTGAGTCCGTCTTTGTTTGTTCTGTCCAGGGAATAAGTTAAGCCTGTTAGATAAGCTAGTATTTTCACTGTGTCTCTGATTTCTTCTGTAAATTGTTTTATTATCCTTCCTTCTCCTTGGTTTCTTTGATTGTGTAAATTGTAGGAATAAATTTAGTAGCATTTCAAACCTTTTTGACTTCTTCTTCTTCTTCACATGCGTGTCGCCTTTGTCTTTTCCCTATTGAATATCTGTGGCGCGATTCGGCCAACGTCCAGGAATCGGGTTAGTCGGGGTAACTGTTAGGGCCGCGGCGCCATCCGCTCGGCAAATCAACATCTTATCCGCAGTCAGTAACAATATATATATATATATATACATATATCTATATAAACATATATCTATATATATATATACATATATCTATATATATATATACATATATCTATATATATATATACATATATCTATATACAGACTTGGCATTTAATATGGAATATTTTTTTTTCTTCTTGACTTGGGTTTACTTTCTTAACTCAGTATATCAATCTAGTGAGTTTCTTTTACACTTTGGTGATTTATTTGTTAAAAGAACCATGTCACTGATTGTCTGTAGCAGCAAGAGGTCAACAACAGGATTATATCACAGGTGGCGTGGCAAAATGTACGGACAGGTGCATTTGATGATTGGCTTCACAGTCGGGTATACAAGGGTTGTTGCGTTCTGTATTAGTGGAAAACAACTGCTGCACATCTCCAAAGGTTATCGCCGCTTCCTCTGGAGATGGTCCGTCAACTAGACAATGCTGTTTGTCATGGAGTGGTGGCTTTACGAAATTACAGCATGAAGCAGCGTGTTAATGCTCGGCAGTATGGCATCACTCAAGGTCAGGTGTCAAAGATCCTGAAACGAAATGCTCAGAGGGGTGTCCCTACTCCAATACCGAGGCCAGGACGTTCCCGCAGAACCACAAGGAGGGATGATCGCCAGCTGCACCGGTTAGTCCGCAATGGCCGTACCAAGTCAGCTAATCGGCTTGGGCCTGAGTGGCAGCAACAGACGAATGTGCCTGTATCCAGAAGGCTATTCAACCAACGACTGGTTCAAGCAAGCTACCGTGCCAGGCGTCCCCTGAGAAAGCCATGCCTGATCAGACAACACCGCCAGCGCCGATTGCAGTGGGCTAGAGAGCACCGTCAAATGGCAGCCAGGACACTGGAATCACGTGATCTTCAGTGACGAGTCTAGATTTCTGGCCTATCGTCAAGATGGCCACGTCCGAGTGCGCAGACAAGTGCATGAAGCCTACAACAAAGATTGTATAGTGCCAAGGGCCCAAGCTGGAGGTGGTGGGGTGACCGTTCGGGCTGCTTTTCATGCAGGCGGCAAAACTGACCTGGTTGTTCTGAATGGAAACCTGAACCAGTTCAAGTACAGGGCCATTCTGGAAGAAACATTGCTTCCATTTGCTCATGCAGCCTTTCGAGGAAACTTTGTCTTCCAAGATGACAATGCACGGCCTCATCGTGCTCGCATGATCCAACACTTTCTTGCTGACCGTGGTGTAGAGCATATGGAGTGGCCTGCCATGTCCCCGCATATAAATCCGATAGAGAACTTGTGGGCAGAATTAACGCGTCAAATCGACAACTTGGACCAGCAGCCGACCTCTGTGCGTGAATTGCAGCAGGCTATTGACACTGCATGGCAAGCGATTCCTGCCAAACCTTGGCAAATCTCGTGAACAGCATGCCTCAACGTGTACGTGCTCTCCTGAATGCTCGTGGGGGTTACACGAAGTACTGAACTGTAATTTTACTGTCTGTAATCCCAGTCGTAATTTAACTTTTGTTAAAAATTTTT
>NC_136264.1:88210968-88498468 GCF_964187855.1 Myxine glutinosa | reverse complement strand
AATATTCATGCTTATACACCTGTCTTTTAGTATTTAGGGGTGAGTGGTGGCCATTTTGGTGGCCAGCTTGGATTTCTCAAATTCCTCAATGGTGACACAGAGTGGTACCCACTGGATTATCAATCAAGACCCCTCAAAAATCGAAAATCCGCTGAGTATTATTGCACCATAAAATTACTGATTCACCCCTCTTTCCATCAGACTATTGTGAACTCACCTGAAGAGTGTTAGCAGATAGGAAGAAATCCCAGCAGAAGTCTTGTTCGGCCCTAAAGCCAATTCTTTTGGCATCTTCCCAACCCTAGGAGGAGGAATAAGTCGTCAAAACTAAGAGTAAGAGTGGTGGATATTGAGAAAGTATGTCGTCCTGACAAGGGCACCAAGTGGATTTTTGGAGTGGTTGTTTTCTCTCTGCAGTAAAGGGAGCAATTTTAGGGAAAATCTCCCTCTGCAAGGGATTCATCTGTCCTCTATGCTCCAAATACTGAGCGTCAAGCGAAAAAGCAGGATGTACCATTTTTAAAGTCTTTGGTAAGATTTGGACAGTGTTAAAATTGAACTGTGGACCTCCCAGACTCAAAGCTGTGGATCTAACCACAATTCCACAGAGTTTGGTTTATGTCTTTAAGATGCCCATTAAAATTGGTAACTATTATTGTGATTGTAAACTCCCAAGCATGCCCTTCTATCCCTGGCTACATAGACTCTCATTTAAATGAAGTTTGAGATGATTTTGATAAAATAGGAAAAAAAATAAAAGCAGAAAAGTAAACCAAATTAGATATCTGCAATTGCAAAGCAAACGCCGAGGCTAGGCCTCCACCGGCTTACCCTTGGCCATCGTCCACAACTTACCCTTGCCTCACAATCCAATGATGGCCATATTTGTTTCGGACCATCATATCACCTTGACCTTAAATATCCATAAAACTCAGCATCATGAAAATTGGAGGAAAATTATTCAAGTTGTGATCACAAAGGTGTTTTTTGTTAATTAGGTCACAATCCAGAAAAGGTATGTCACGTCAAGGCCACAAAAGAAATGCCAGGTGCACAACTTCAATGCAGGTACACTATTAAGTTGCAAGAACATCTTGGAAGGCCAAGCGATCTTTAATATTCCGCATTGGCAAAATTGAGCGATTACAAAAAAACCAAAAAAAAAACGCGTTTTTCTTTCAGACCGCCATTTGACTTTGCCCTTAACCAGGAGGGGTTTTTTTTTTTTTTTTTTTTTTTTTTTTTTGTATACAAGATCGAGGCTCGTGAAAGAGCGAACATTAATCACACAGAAAGACAAACCGACACATAAAACATATAACATAGGGAGCGGTAGACAAGATGGGGAGAGAGGGGGAAGGACACAAACACAACATTTGAGAGCAGGGACCGAGAGACATGGAGACATCGAGAGATCTGAGAGAGGGCGAGGGCTTTGGGGGGGGGGGGGGGCGTGGGAAGGGGGCAGTGGGAGAGGTATAAAACATATGGACACTGCCAGGACTTCCAGGAAAGAAGTTGGAATTTCAAACAAGGTGGATCTGGGGTGAATTAGCGGGGGTAGAAAAGCTCAAGGTTTTGGATGGGGGAAGATAAGAGATGGTGGTGAACAGCTGTTTTAAAGACCTGGAGGGAGGAGTGGGATTGAAGGGAGTGAGGGAGTTTGTTCCAGAGGCGGGAGAAAAGAGGAATGAAAGAGTGAAGGTGAGCGGAGAGCCGAGATTTCGGCAGTTTAACCATCAGAGGGTTGCTGGCAGATCTTGTGCGACCTGTAGGAATATTTGGGGGACAGAGCACAGAGAGAGCTGGGGGTGCAAGGCCGGAGAGGAGTCGGTAGAAGACAGAAAGACCACCTACCTGCCTGCGGTGAGTGAGTGAAAGGCCCTCAGAGATAGCTTCATCGCGGGAGATTCCAATAATTCTGAAAGCTTTGGTTTCAACAGCGTGAAGCCAAGCTAGGTGTGAGGCAGGAGCACCGGCCCATAGGGGAGAACAGTATTCCATTGAGCTGCGGATGAAAGCCTTGTATGTGGTGAGGAGCTCAGGTGTGCCGAGGAAGGACTTCGCACGACGGAGGATGCCCAGTCGGCGACTGGCTTTGGAGGCCAGCTTGGAAATGTGGTTTTCCCAAGAAAGATCATGGCAGATAGTGAGACCCAAAATCTTGAGCGACAGAACTTCTTGGAGAGGATTGTTGAGAAAGTAGATGGGAGGGTTGTCCAGTCGATCTTTTCGGAGAGACATAGTAAGAGTGTGAGATTTGTCAGGATTGAAAGACATGTTCCACTTGTTTGACCAGTCTGTGATTTTGTCCAGGT
Organism: Myxine glutinosa; assembly: GCF_964187855.1. Lineage (NCBI taxonomy): Eukaryota > Metazoa > Chordata > Myxini > Myxiniformes > Myxinidae > Myxine > Myxine glutinosa. The sequence continues at coordinate 88,496,150 of NC_136264.1, read as the reverse complement.
CTTCAGAGAGTGAGGAGGCAGCAGACTGCCGATCTGAGGGAAGAGGAATGGAGCGGCAGAGAGTGGAGTCATCAGCAAAGAGATAGAGAGGATTTTCGAGAGAGTCAGAGAGATCATTGATGAAGACCAGAAAAAGCACGGGGCCCAGAACACTGCCTTGGGGAACTCCAGCCTGAACAGGAAGAGGAGATGAGAGAAACCCATTCAGGGCCACACGTTGGCGACGACTAGAGAGGAAGTCCGCCAGCCATGCGTGGAGATTTCCATGGATACCAAAGGAGGAGAGTTTGGTGAGCAGAGCGGGGTGCCAGACCGTGTCGAAGGCACGTGATATGTCGAGGGAGACAGCTCTAATTTCCTGTTTGGCATTGAGGACCTCCATCCATTGTTGAGACAGCAGAAGCAGCATGTCCAGAGTAGAGTGACCTGGTCTGAAACCAAATTGATGATCAGAGATCAAGCCATTGGAGAAGAGGAAAGATTTCATATCAGAAGCAATGATGGATTCCATGACTTTGCTGATAATTGGGAGAAGGCTGATTGGTCTGTAGTTGCTAGGATCCGTTTTTGCACCTTTTTTGTGCAAAGCGGTGATGTTGGCTGATTTCCAAGCAGATGGCAGTTGACCTTGAGCAAAAGAGAGGGTGAAGAGAACAGAGAGAGGGTGAGATAGAGCAGCAGAGCAGGATTTTAGGACCTGTGGGCTGATGCCGTCGGGTCCAGTTGCAGAATCAGAGTCGAGGGTTGACAGAAACTTTTCCACCTTGTCAGGAGGAAAGGACACGGAGTCCAGGAGCAGCAGGGTACGACTGGGTATGGTGGGTACAGAGAGGGATGGGTTTGGGACACAAGATTTAGAGGCAAACACAGAGTTGAGGCATTCAGCTTTTTCACGTGCGGAGTCAGCTGTGTAGCCGTTTGAGGTAAGGGAGGGGATGGAGGGGGAACAAACACCAGAAACGGATTTGACCAGACGCCACCAGGATTTGGAAGAGGGAGACAGATAAGAGAGTTCGGTCTTGAGAACGGAGAGATATTGTTTCCTGGCTCTCCTGAGGGTGGACACACACTTGTTTCGGGCTTTGTGAAAGGAAATGAGATTTCCTTCCGTTGGATTTGCTTTCCAGGAGACGAAGGCAAGTTGTTTCTGGGCAACAGCCTCACCACAAGATTCCGTGTACCATGGACGGGAGGAAGGGTATGACAACTGAAGACGAGATGGGATAAATCTGTGCATGAGAGAGAGCAATTTACTTTGGAAGAATTCCCAGGATGAGTTGATGTCAGAGGTGGTAGAGATGGGAGACCAGTCCAGATGATTGATGGCTGCTTGAAGACCGTGCCAGTTGGCCTGAGTGAAATGCCAGACTCGTCGACGCTGAGCAGGCTCCCTGAGGATGGTCAGAGAGATGTCCACTTTAACAAGGACATGATCAGATGATCCGATCGGAGCAGAAGAAGAGCAGCAGACATTTTCAGGGAAGTTAGTCATAACCAAGTCCAGAAGAGAAGATGTTCCGTTGACTGAGATCCGGGTCGGGAAATTGACAGATTGTGTCAGTCCCAGTGAGTCGCAGAAGTCCTTTGCTGAGGAGCCATGGCTGGTGAGAGAGGTACCCACACCCAGCCAACTGGCATGATGACAGTTGAAATCACCACATATGAGGAAGAGAGAGTTGGGATGAGTAGATAGAAGTTGGTCCATATCATCAGACAGCGAGATGTCGATGGAGTCATCACTGTTTGGTGGACGGTACAACACACATATGAACAAGAGGTGGGAGCGAAGGGGAAGCCGTAGCCAGAGGTATTCCTGGGGGTGAGGTGGAGAGAGTGCAGTGCAGGGCGAGTGAGGAAGAGAGTTTTTGATAAAGATAGCAACCCCGCCTCCAGGACGAGGCTCAGGTCTATCATACCGGAGGAGGGAGTAGCCCGGGAGAGATACTTTGGAATCAGAGACATCATAAAGGAGGAAAGTTTCTGTTAAGCAGATCACGTCTGGTTTGACAGAAGCAACCTGTATGGAGAGATCAGTTAAGTTTGAACGAAGGCCCCGGATATTTGAGGTCCATACCGTTAATGAAGAGGAAGGGGGAGCATCAGATACAGAACAGGGGGGAGGAGGGGTAGGGTAAGATGTGGAAGAGGTGGAAGAGGTAGGGAGAGCTGTTGAAGGTGTGTCAGAGATTTCAGAATAGCTTGGAGAAAGGGAAGGATGGGGCGGACAAAAGGTTTGATGGTGATTGGGTGAGCCACAATGAGGTGTTATTTGAGGAGGGGGAAGAGCGAGGCAGAAGGTTGGGGGAGATGGAGGTGAGAGTTTGAAGGGGGAAGAAGCGGGGAGGACGCTTTGAGGAGGGGGAGTGAGCGGGGGGAAATTGAGAAGCAATGAGGGTGGGGAGATTTGAAGGGGAGGGGTGAGGGGGGAGTTTGGGAGGGAAGGGACAAGGGGAGGGATTTGAAAGGGATGGGATATGGGGGAGATTTGGAGGGGAGGGGTGAGGCAGGAGTCTAGGAGGGGAGGGGCGAGGGGGCGTCTTGGCGGGGAAGGGTGAGGGGGTAGTTTAGGAGGGAGGGGGCAAGGGGGGAGATTTGAAAGGGATGGGTGATGGGGAAGATTTGGAGGGGAGGGGTGATGGGGAAGATTTGGAGGGGAGGGGTTATGGGGAAGATTTGGAGGGGAGGGGTGAGATTGGATTTTTGAAAGTGTACGATTTATGGGAAACGAACATTTATTGCAAAATGAGTTTCTTGTGACCTTCGAGTTAAAAATACGTTTAAGGACGCTGGATGGAGGATGGAGTGCAGGAGAGTTTAGGGAATGTAGAAAAAAGGCACTATAGGAGATGGATATTTTTTTTGGGATGAATTGATTTGGTGAGCAAGTCGAAAGCAGCCTTTTAAAGAAGAAGAAGAAAAAGGTGTTATAAAATATGACGGAATACATAACTTGAGGGGAAAGTGTAAACATTGAAGGTTAATGAGTGAAAACTATCTGGGGAAATGGGGGAGAAACACGTGGTCGAAGAACGAACGAACGAATACGAATGAATAAACGAATGAGAACAGAGAAGGAAATGTTTTTTTTTTTTTTTTTTTTTTTTTTTTTTTGAGTTGAGATTTACACAAGGAAGTAGGCTATGGGTGAAAAGATTGGGAATACAGAGAACGAAAGTTATTGGATCACAAACGACGGACCACTGAGAGAAAAACAAAGCCTCAAGGTTGTACAGTGCACACTGTACAAGGCCTTGCTCGCGACACGGCAAACAGACGATCAATTTATGAAAGATAAACACCGAGAAACAACCAAAGTTGCACACAATAACTTCACACACCGAAAGATAAATACAGTTTCGACAAAATACAATTGTGAACAGACTTAACTTCGAAAAACGTGGAGACCGTGTGGAGCTTCGAAAATCCCTGCCGCCGTCTCCAAGATCTCGCGAGGATCTCCAAGACCCCACACCCATATGTACAAAAATCTACACATTACCAATCCGTCGCTACCGTCACGTCTTCCCCTTATTTCCCTTATACCAAATTCGTCTTCACTCCCCCACTATCCAAAATGTAATGGTATGATGTAAATTAAGCATAATGCGCCTTATTCTAGGGCCTAGGCTATGTAGAGAGGGAAATTTTGCTCTGATTGGATAGACATTAGTTGACCTTGGGTGAAAAATGTTAACATATCTATAATTAGGTCATTATCTAAAAATTAGCTCAAGGTCAAAACGAAAATGACAACCCCGCACACATTCTATTCATATTATTGATGCAAAATTTCATTCCAAAGGTCTCAGCCACCTCCGAGACACAGCTCGGAAATAGGAGTGCAAGAGGAAAAAAAAAGAAAGAAATATTCTTTTCTAAATGGTGGTTTAGTACGCAGAAGGGTCTAAGAAACTCGAGGGTGCCATAAAAAATTATGGGCACTAATTGCAGAAACAAACCCGACAACAACTATAAGCGTCACTCTATCCTAAAGGCCATAAGGGGTGGCTTAAAATAAACAAAGGATTAGTCTCAGAAAAAAGACAAAATTAGTCTCAAAATATATATATTTTTTCAACAAGTCCACATTTTTTATTTAGCCTCAGAATTTTGTAAGAATTGCCACCACACCCCTTCCCCAAACGATCATAATTGGGAGCCAAACAGTTTTATTGTAAAACACGACAAGACATACCTGCAATGCATACACTATAGTAAGGTGATCGCTTTTGCTCTCTCTCGAGAGCCCTTTCCTTTTAAGATCAGCGTACTTTTCTTTACCCTGCAAAGCACACAAACCACAACATCAGCTAGGCCCAACAGCTGTTTGCTTGAGCCACCGCCCATCCGACTGCCCTCAGGCTTTAGGATCATGAGTAACCATCGCTGCTTGATATAACACATTACATAACAATAACAACCAATGCTATTTACAAGTATAACCATGAAAGCCAGCTGCAGAAAGACTGGCAGTGCATCAAACAACCCCGAAAGACATCCAAATCCAGATTTCACATGCACAGTTGAGCGGAGGTACTTACAAGTGGGATGACGAAGGGATCCTTGAAACTAAGGCTGGCGGCGATAGTCAATATTGGATCCAAACAGCCAAACATGGCACCAAACAAAATGAGTTTTCCAATGGTCGGTTCTACTGGCAGTCGTGCCAGGTGAAAGCCTAATGCGGTGAGCTCCTCATTGGAATCCAGGGCATTCTAAGGGAACACGTATTCATGGAAAACAAAATCAATAGTAAACCGTTAGTAAATGTGCTCAGACAGGCCTCCACCTGTTGTCTAAGGGAAACGGGGTTATATGCGTCGTGAGGGCTGTAGTATGTCTTCTTCTTCCACCTCCTCTATACCCCTCCTGTTCTTCTTTTATTCCTCCTTTAAATCTTCTATTCATAGATGACATATGGTGGTTACCATTACGTGCACCACATGGCACTAATTTGGTTATTTCTTTCTTTAAAATCACCATTTAAACATTATTCACATATATATCGGGTACAACCTGCTATTCATAAATTCCATTTCTTTCTTTAATTAACCCTAACTTACAGCATCACTCACAACCACCTTATAAGCCACCACACCAAAGACAACCGCAATTCAGACAGCGAAGGAAGCAACAACCCTCCACCTTTTCAAACGTGTTTGGTGGGAAAGACCGCCATGTGAGAAAACCAGGTATGTAGTCAGCCAGAGCATCCCAGGGGGTGTGGCAAGTGAGAGGGGGGAGGAGCAAAATAAATTCAAGAGAGGACGTTTCTTTAAAAAAGCACATCAAAACAATTGGAGATGATGGTGCTTCTGTGAGAACACTTTCTAGTCTACCTGCCAAGGGCCAAAAAGAGTACGAAAAAGTTTTGATGGCATTCTTTGTTAATGGCCGGCATCCATGGTTAAAATGTTCCTTGGGGTGTGATAATCATCACTTGGGGAATGCCACACTGCATTTTTGCGTTTGTAGTTGTTGTGGAATCAAACTCAGACCTCTCGCAAGAAATGAGGCTTTATTGAACTATTTCTCTACCCATTCCTACAACACAAGAATGCAGATTATTAGTTCCATAAAGAAGGCAATCAAAGCATACATCTCTTTCTAGTTTCTTGCAGCAAGCATTTGTGCACCTGTTAATCTCAGCAGTCTACAGCGCCGGCGACACAGTATGCCACACAATTGCGCACCGAATGGACACAGTTTATATAAGCTCCCTCAAGGTCGTCCCTTCACACGGATTGTCTCTTCACTCAGCTCGAGACATTACAACATATTTCACCACAACGGTCATTTAGGAATCAAATATCATCCAGGGAGCATATTTTAGAAGTAGTACGATATTGGTGCAGATTTAACCACGTAAATAGACTTAAAACTGTCCTATATAAGGCCGAAAAAAATATATTGTCGTGCGTAGCCTCCGGTTAATACCAGAGGCTCGTGGATGAACCGAAAAAGGCTATAATTGAGGCGACGGCCAATACGCTGGAAGAAGCGGAGGAAGACGGAGGAAGAAGGAAAGTGGGAGCTGCGGAAAAAGCTTACCTGGAGCACACCGACTGCAGCTTCAATCCTGCAAGGAAATTAACTCGACACGAACCCAAGCTTTTGAATGGAAGGGGAAAATAATACAAGGGTTTATTAAATAAAGGCAGGGACAGGAAAAGCACGCACCGGTAAATCTAATTCCTAAATCGGGATCCCGCACACCAGACCTCAAACACAAACAGGGGGATGAATCACAAAAATAACACGTTTGTTATGTAGTGTACGTGGCGTGCGGTCTTATCTGTCTTGTCGTCTTGTCCGTCCAATCTCCGCTGCACACCACGAGGTCCCTTGCTCCAGCGCCCCAGCACCGCGAAGGCCCGGGCCAGCACCCACTGCAGGCTCCTCGTCGACCCCCACGAGGTCCGTGCACCAAAGGTCCAACGCAGGGCTGCACGAAGCAAGCGAACTCCACTCGGGCTCGGACTCACAAGCCAACTCTCAAGCCAACTCTGAACTCAACCAGGGCCAGGACTCTCTCAACTCGGGATCGCACCGGGACTGCCAGGGCCAGGAATCTGCACGCAGAGTTCGGCACACTCTTTTTATAACCTCTGGCGGAGACGTCAGCCTTGGCGCGGCACCCAACCAGAGCCTCGCAGCTTCCCGCCGTTTGCCGACCCTCCTCGCGCCTTCCGCACCAACCAATCACAGTCCTCCTGGGTGTGGTTATAGCGCATGCATGTAGCGTGCTACACGGGGCCCAGCGGAGATGAAGCTGGCCGCGGTCCACGCGGCGGCACCCCGAGCCGGCCACCTTGCCTGTTCGTCTTCCAAAGTCATGTCAGGGAAGGGAATTATTTAGTGTTGCAATAAAGAGCCTAAGTGTCTAAATTGGTGCATTGCCAAAAGGGACAAGGGTTTAGCTACCAGGTGTGACATACAGGGGCTTTATCTTTTAATCCCTATACTACCTATCACTCAAACATCCTGGTATGTTCACAGGTATACATCTTAACCCGACAAACCGGACTAAAAATGAAAATTATTACAGGTCAGATTCCTTACCGCGACAGACGAATACCTACCTACACAGATCTATCTGGCTCTAGATATTCCTTTACCCCCAGACATAACAATATTGCTGGTCTCTGGTCAGACCAAAGTTCCAGAATTGATGCGGCGATGTGGTTTTTTTGGGGGGTTTTTTTCTTTTTTTGAAAAGCATAGATTGCACATATAAAGGTGTTGTTTTTTGTGTCCTCTTGCCTTGCGGTCCTCCTCATATGCTGTGGCGCCATCCAGAGAGAAATTAAAGACAGCCAATGGGACTGGTAGGCCTTTTTGTAAATAATGAACACAAGCTTAAGTTATTTTAAAATGTATTTATTCTGAAAATCATTAAGTTCTTAAAGCATATTATAGACTGCCATTTCGTTCTCGAGATCGCCTCGCCGTACCCTCAAACATTCCAATGCGTTGATCGCATCAACACTGCGCATGCGCAAGTGGTCTAACGGGCCGATGGTCTCCTACGATCTCTTCTCCCAGTCCACCAGATTATCAGACACTTACAACTTCATGACAAACGAGATAGGATCCAGGCCTAACTAACGAGACCACCTGCAGCTCTCTAGGCTTTCTGGTTGCTTCACACGAACCCAACAAAGAATGTCTTCGTTTCAATAAATGACAATATCCAGCCGATTGGATTCATGACGTCACGGCACACAAAACTACTCATATCTTTGGAACGGCTGGTTGGATTTGGACAGCTAAACGTAGTTTTGTAGGGGAGAACGGTGCGCGAACGTCGATACCAATGGCGACCCTCACAGACCCGTATTTCCCGAGATAGCGCGCCGGCCCGGTAACAACAGGCGCGCGCTGTTGTAGGTACCGTTGGAAATTTGAACACCAAAAAAAAATTGTTGACCCGCAGGGTCAAAATCGATGCGTGCGCTGACCAGTGACCGGAAATATATTTTTCTCGGCCTAATAGATAGATGTTGATAAAGAGTATTTTCTTTATTTAAAAAAAAAAAGAAAATACAAATTTGGGTCAAAAGTCGTGAAAAAAGGTCACAGCACAATGGTCAAAGGCCAAATAAAACATTTCACGAAAACTCATTATTACTTGAATTTTTGTTTATCAAACGCCTCAATTCATTTTACTTAATATCAAGAATACAAAATACAGTCAGACCCCGCAATTTGCGGGGGATACGTTCCTGGAAAATCCGCGAATAGCGAAACCCACGAATAGCGGGGCATTGTTTCAATGGAAAAAGGGGGTTAGGTTCCTGAGTGGACATTCCGGACATGGGTGACCACCTTCGTATTCGATACAGCGATCGCTGTAGCTTTCTCACGAATGGCCTTCTCCTTCTTCCGTATGTAGCGAACGGTGGATTCGTTGACGCCATAATGCCTGCCAACAGAGACCGCACTCTCTCCTCTTGAAAGCCGGTCGAACAGCTCCACTTTCTGGTTCAGGCACATCACTTTCTTCTGCCTCTTGGTAGTTGACGCATCTCCGGCGCTGGTCTTGCGTTTGGGAGCCATTATTGAACGATGAGCAGAGCGAGGCAAACCATAGGTCGAAGCAACGGGATGAGAACAATGATGGAGATGGAGGACACAATCTGTATTTATATGTACGATTGCGAGCATTGTAGGTATCTGCGGGAGACCATTGTTTGTGGGGGATGTTATTGGATGATGCCATATCGAGCGTATCTGCTATTTTCAATAATTGATTTAATGAATCATTTGCATTCCATAATTTGCGGGGTTGACATGTTTTAGTCACCAATGGAACATCCCCCGAAGCGTTTTTATTGTGTAACATCTCTGATGATGCTTTACCGTAAATTGCAAACTGTAATAGATTTAATGAAGCATTTGCATTCTGTAATTCGCGGGAGTTGACTTGTTTACACATCTGGTGGGATATCCCGCGAAGCTCACTTATAGTGCGGCTAAAATTCGCGCCCACGAAAGCCATGAAAACGCAAATCACACAGCAGTGAATGTACAGTACTGTACTGTACTGTATAAGCAGGTCATGCTCACGGCTTGTACAAGATTTTTTTTTGCGTGCACCACCGGTCAAAAGTTTTAGAACACCTCAATGTTTCCAGTTTTTATTGAAATTTATGCAGTTTAATGTCTCAATGTACTCTGAAATTAAGGATAGAACAAATAAACAATTGGAGATAAAAAAGAAATCATAGAATCATTTTGTTTAACAAAATTTAATTTAAATTTCTGACTCAGCAAAGTAGCCACCTTTTTCAGATATAACCGACGAACACACTCGTGGCATTCTTTCTACAATGGAAATCAAATATTGTTCAGGAAGTTCTTCCCAACACTGTTGCAGAAGTTCCCACAAATGTGTTGTACTTGTAGGTTGCTTTGCTTTCACCCTTCTGTTACTTAGGCAGTTAAGACCGAAAAATAGGGCGTATCATTCATTTTTTCAGGAAAGCACCAAATTTGGCACAGATATAGTATGGACCTATACAATTGTTTTCCTGAGGGGCACCCAAAAACTCAGAACCCCTGGTGGCCGCCATATTGAATTTCAACATGACCGCCCTCTGTGACCTATTTCCCTCAATAACTTCTATACTATGAGCGATAACACCACAGTTCCAGTGTCTTACCCCATGTTTTCATGGTCTCTGAATCCAATGGGGATCAATTGCATAAAGATTGGCATCCATCATCTTTAATTTCAAGATGGCCACCATGGTGTTTCCATTTTCCTTGAATCTCTCATAGTATTTTAGGTAAAATTTCAATTCCAAGTGATACACATTGTTTTATTGGTCTCTGATAACAATGGAATGGTAATAATTAATCAAAGTTACACACAGTTGCAGTTTTAACTTAAAATATTGTGGGCACTTGAAAGGTGGAGGCTCTCGCACAGACGCGAAGTACTACAAGCACTGTCCATCGCAGTCACACAGTGATGTGCAGGGCAGATTTGCCCTGGAGCATTTACAGTTGCCTTTGCAGGCTGACTTACAATGGCAGCTTGTAAGCTCTGAACATGCCTCCTGTATCAGTGGTATTGTGGTCCAAATTGGTGTCCAAGAAGTCCCTGTTTTCATCCAGCCCCAATAAGCTGGTGATGGAAGTTCTGGGTAGGGCACAAGTGCCTGACTCCATACGTGTCCAGCCTGAAAACATGCACGTTTTAGGTGTTGTTCGAAGGCGTCTGCTGTTGGGGGAATGTGATCAATTGTTCTTGCCTTGTTCGTGAACAAGTGTCGGCGCATGTCATTCACTGTCTTTATCTCGGTAGTCCGGTCATAGAGGATGGCAACATATCTTTCTATGCTCTGTAGTTCCATAGTAATAGCGTCCACAGATGGCCTATAAGCGAGAGCATGAAAGGTCTACGTGATGCTGGGGTATGCCTCCCAAGCCTTCCAGGCTGTCTTTTTCCCAATTTGGGCAAAAAAGGACACTATGTCGCAGCCAGTGAAGGCATGAAATAATGGCAAAGACTCGGACTTCCTGCGGCCAAGGCCGGTGGCAATTTTATGGATGGCAAGGTAGCGGTAGCTTTTATCAGTGCCAATGGCAATCCAGAGTTCCTCCACACCGTGTGACTGGCAGGTAAAGTAGTGTGCTATTGCCAAGACCACAATACAAGACCACTCATAGTATAGAAGTTATTGAGGGAAATAGGTCACAGAGGGCGGTCATGTTGAAATTCAATATGGCGGCCACCAGGGGTTCTGAATTTTTGGGCGCCCCTCAGGAAAACAATTGTATAGGTCCATACTACATCTGTGCCAAATTTGGTGCTTTCCTGAAAAAATGAACTATGCTTCCTCTTAACTGCTCTGCTATGTCCAGTTCATCCCAAACCAGCTCGATGGGGTTTAAGTCTGGAGACTGTGCTGGCCATTCCATGATTTGAAGCCTACCGTCTTGTTCTTTTCCTCAAAGGTAGTTTTGATATAGCCTGGAGGTGTGTTTCGGGTCATTGAAGGTTGAACCCCTGACCAACTCGGCATATACCAGAGGGTATTGCATGGTGCTGCAAAATGCTGTGGTAGCCCTTTTGGTTCAGGGTGCCAGTCACTCTGTGCAAGTCGCTGACTCTGGATCCAGCTAAAGAGCCCCAGACCATCACGCTTCCTCCTCCATGTTTGACAGTTGGTGTCACACACTGAGGAACCATCCTTTCGCCGACTCGACGGCGTACAAAAACCCTGCGTGATGAACCAAAGATTTCAAATTTTGATTCATCGGTCCATAAGACCTTCTTCCAGTCTTCAGTCGTCCACTGGCGGTGCTTCATGGCCCAGGCAAGCCTCTTTTTCTTATTTTGCCATCTTAGCAATGGCTTTCTGACTGCCACTCGACCTGTCAAACCTGCAGCTCAAAGTCTTCTCTTCACAGTTGAAACTGAGACTTGCTTACTTCGACCAGTGTTAAGCTGTGCTTGAAGCTGTTGTCCTGTGAGCCGCCTATCACGTAAGCTGTTGACTCTCAGAAACTTGTCTTCTGATTCTGTTGTGGCTTTGGGTCTGCCAGACCTCTTCCTTTCAGAGTTTCCTCCAGTTTCCAATGTACTACTTCCTGCAGTGCAATATTGTCCAAATAATGCTTCAGAGGGTGTAATAACAGTCTGTTCCAATACTGCTTTTATACAGACAGGGGGTTTGTAATCAAGTAATCAGCAGAGGTTGGGGACACCTGAAGCAATTGTTTGCATCAACTTTCAAGGCTTAATTTACTTACATTGCTGCAGAACAGCTGTAAGTTGTTAACCCAATTACTTGTTCCCTGAAGAAGGCCTTTTTTTTTTACTATATAACTGTGCAATTTACATTATTTTCCTGTTTTTGCTAACCTAAACTTTTTTTTTAACCTCGAGCAGTTTACTGCTTACCTTTGTACTATTTCAGGTTATTCACTGGACATTAAACTGCGTAAATATCAATAAAAACTGGAAAAATTGAAGTGTTCTTAAACTTTTGACCGGTAGAGTACGTCCACGTGCTTTTTGCTAGGCTGGTAAAAGATGGGTTTTATAAATGTGTCAAGCTAGCGGCTCGTGAATTTTTTTTTGGTGCCCTTGAAAAATCGCAAATTCTCGGAAAAAAAAAAACCGTGATTTCGCGGAACATTTTTCCACGAATGGAGAAACATGTCGCATATTATCAACCACGAATATGCGGATTCCGTGAATAGCGGGGTCCGACTGTATACAAAAGAAGATTTAATTGTTTTTAGAAACGATTCACACACACACACACACACACACACACACACACACACACACACACACACACACACACACACACACACACACACACACACACACACACACACACTGCATTCATAAAGTATTCAGACCCCTTCACTTTTTCACATTTTGTGTTGTTGCAGCCTTATGCTGATATCGTTTAAATTCATTTTTTTCCCTCATCAATCTACACTCAATACCCCATAATGACAAAGAGAAAACAGGATTTTAGAAAGTTTTGCAAATTTATTAAAAAGAAAAAACTGAAATATCACATTTACATAAGTATTCATACCCTTTGCTATGACACTTGAAATTTAGCTCAGGTGCCTCCCACATCTCTTGATCATCTTTGAAATGTTTCTACACCTTGATTGGAGTCCACCTGTGGTAAATTCAATTGATTGGATATGATTTGGAAAGGCACACACCTGTCTATATAAGGTCTCACGGCTGACAATGCACATCAGAGCAAAAACCAAGCCATGAGGTCGAAGGAATTGCCTGCAGAGCTCAGAGACAGGATTCTGTCGAGGCACAGATCTGGGGAAGCCTACAAAAAAAATTCTGCTGCATTGAAGGTTCCCAAGAGCACAGTGGCCTCCATAATTCTTAAATGGAGGAAGTTTGGAGCAACCTGGACTCTTCCTAGAGCTGGCCGCCCGGCCAAACTGAGCAATCGGGGGAGAACGGCCTTGGTAAGAGAGGTGACCAAGAACCCGATGGTCACTGGCTGAGCTGCAGAGATCCTGTGTGGAGATGGGGAAACTTCCAGAAGGACAACCAAAACTGCAACACTCCACCGATCTGGGCTTTATGGCAGAGTGGCCAGACGGAAGCCTCTCCTCAGTGAAAGACACATGAAAGCCCAGTTGGAGTTTGCAAAAAAGCACCTAGAGGACTCTCAGACTGTGAGAAACAAGATTCTGTGGGCTGTCATGTGTCTTTCACTGCTAGAAGTCTGCTAGAAGAATTAAAAAAAACTGCATGCAATGCCTGAGAGGCCATGTTCATTAAATTTGATTCATGGTACATATTTATTTTAACTATAAATTGCACTTCCAAAAAATTGAAAATCTGGACCTCGGCTTTCTCGAACTCGACTATTAAGGTGTTTTCTAAAGGAGTTACTTACCAATTCTTTCAAGTGTGTGACAGCAAGTTTGACTGCTTTCAAAGAAGGAGGCTGCATGGCTTTATCCAAGAACGACGCAATTTGACCAAACTTCAAAATCTGCAAAATGTCAGTGAAGAAAACATTTTAAATGGGGGAAACAACATTAAAATTGCTATACCTAAATCTCTACTTTCAAAGCCAACATCCTTTTGGGATACGATGTTCGATTAATTATAGCACAATAGATGCAAGCAGCCAGGGAGGACATAGATAAGGAACACTTTCGTTTCAATCACTGTGACTTTCAATCACTGTGACTTCAAATAAACACGATAGAATGATTATCATGAACATGAAGAATTAAACAAAGTCTAAATTAAGCCTATTCCTACCAGGAACTGTCCTGTTATCAATTCTTTTACGTCCGACTTTCATTCCATCCTTGTATTTCACAACAAATTCCACACAATTGAGCAAAATGCTCTCATACACAAAGAGGGACCAGGCTTCTTTGCGGCTGCAGAGATAAACACTCAATGGTGTTGTTTCCAGAAAGAATCTCACTCCATATTGAATTAATTAATCACATACCAAAATACAGCTTTCCTGCCCCACTTTCAGACCTTGACTCACAAATCAATACGTGTCAAAAAGGCTATGGTGACTGAGCAGCTTGAGGTCTCCAGGCCAGAAAACAAACCACTTCACTAACATTGTTGCTCAAAGTTCAAAACTACCAGTCATAAAAAACACAAAGAGGAGCACTAAGTAAGAGAAAATAAAACCAGTAAGACAAAGAAAACGAAGAAACCTTTATTTGTAAGCAGAGTTCTTCAAGCGGAGTGCGAAGGAGCTCAGGCAGCTGATAGTCATTCAGTAAACGAGCCCGCAGGTTGTTGTACAAATGGTAGCAGAAGCCCTCCTGCACTCTGCAATTCAAACAGAGGCAACACGTTTTCACCAAGATTGCATCAACTCGAGAAATGAGTTCGGTCCAACCATTGCAATGGTGGGAACAAATGGGACAAGAAAGCATTTCCACTTTGACCCAACATAGCACCAACATAACAACATTAAAAACAGAAAACGTGTCCTTCAACGATTTTGCCTGCGATTGTTTTTTTATATTTTATTTTTTTATACATTATATATTTTAGTCTTATGTCTGTTGACACGAAAGTTCCCGAAACTTCTTCCATGCACTTCTCACTCTTGCAACCGTTGGATCAGACTCGGCAATGGTTGCAAGAGTGAGATGTGCATGGAAGAAGTTTCGGGAACTGAGTGGCGTGCTGATGAGGAGGGGAGTGTCGTTGAAGCTGAAGGGAAAGGTGTATGCTGCATGTGTGAGAAGTGTTATGATTTATGGGAGCGAGACATGGGTAATGAATGTAGAGCAGCAACGAAGGCTGGAAAGGGTGGAAATGTGAATGGTTCAGTGGATGTGCGGAGTATCGTTGAGAGAGAGGAAGAATTAATGAATTGCGAAAGATGATGAGAATAGAGCCTGTGATTGATGCTGTGAAGAGGAACAGGTTGAGATGGTTTGGTCATGTGTTGAGGAAGGATGAAAGTGACTGGTTGAGAAGAGTGATGGAAATGAATGTAGAAGGAAGTAGAGGACGGGGAAGACCGAGAAAGACTTGGCTAAAGATGGTGGAAGAAGAAATGCGGGCAAGGGGGTCAACAAGGAGAGATGCAGAAAATAGGGCAAAATGGAGAAGATTGTCACGGGGACCGCAAGGCTAACCCCCGCTCTAGCAGGGAAAATGGCCT
Organism: Myxine glutinosa; assembly: GCF_964187855.1. Classification (NCBI taxonomy): domain Eukaryota; kingdom Metazoa; phylum Chordata; class Myxini; order Myxiniformes; family Myxinidae; genus Myxine; species Myxine glutinosa. Next base: position 88,480,986 of record NC_136264.1, on the reverse strand, counting down.
TAAAATGCATGTTGTTGTTGTTGTTGTTGTATGTCTGTTGGCACGTACCGACCGGCCCTGCCACGGCGTTGCCGTGCATTGGCCAGGCTAACCCACTCTGGCTTCATGGTAGATATGTCATTATCCACATCATAGTTTGTTTCCTTGATCTTCCCACAATCGATGACGTGGACTACATCTTCAATGGTAATGCTGTAAGGATGCAGGGGCATAAATTAACATGGTGTGCACGGTAATTCAAACTCACAATCGGGAGGGTACCAATTTTAGAGAGGATTCAAAAAAAATCAAATGAGATACATTTTAGACGGAGATTTCACATTCAGGGGGTTAATTGCAGACACTTTGATATTTTCAAGGTGGAATCAAATTTCATGATTCATTCAACAGAAAGAAAAGGAATATGTGTTAGAAAAATTATGGAGGCAATTTGATATGTTGCTGAACATTTAAAAGCATACTACAGTCCATAGAAAAACAAAAGTTCAGGTCCATTCACCTTGTCTCTGCAATATTGGTTGCAATGATAATCTTCCAAACCCCAGGTGGTGGTCTATCAAATACCTATGAGGACATCAGGTAAATCGAGCAATAAGCTATGTTTGAAATAAAAATATCACCACTCTGCATTCACGTGTCATTTGGTATGGTGTGTATCTGAGTCGGAGCCTGTGTCTGTCGATATGTCTGAACCAGTGAGTGTCTGTCTGTGGGTCGTTTCTGTGTGTCTGAGTCTGCATTGTGTGTCTGTGTTGTGTGTCTGTATTGTGTGTACGTGTGTGCGTCCGTGTCTGTGTGTGTATGCATCTGCGTGCATCTGCATATGCATGTGTCTGCGTGTGTCTGCGTGTGCCTGCGCCTATGTGGTCCTGCTCCTGCGTGTTCCTGGGACTGCGTAACTGTGGCTGCGTGTTCCTGCGGCTGCGTGTTCCTGCGGCTGCGTGTTTCCTGCGGCTGCGTGTTTCAGCGGCTGCGTGTTTCTGCGACTGCGTGCGTCTGCATATGCATGTGTCTGCGTGTTCCTGCGCCTGCGTGTTCCTGCTCCTGCGTGTTACTGCGGCTGCGTGTTCCTGCGGCTGCGTGTTCCTGCGGCTGCGTGTTCCTGCGACTGCGTGTTTCTGCGACTGCGTGTTTCTGCGACTGCGTGTTTCTGCGACTGCGTGTTTCTGCGACTGCGTGTTTCTGCGACTGCGTGTTTCTGCGACTGCGTGTTTCTGCGACTGCGTGTTTCTGCGACTGCGTGTTTCTGCGACTGCGTGTTTCTGCATGTCTTCCTTGTGTTAACATAATGCTTTAGGAATAGGGCTGAATAGTTTAATAAATGAATCGATTGTGAGGAACCAACTTGTGAAAAAACAATGTGTGTGATTTCGTGTGATGTGGGTGATGAGGATCGCAGTGGAGCATATAAACATTTCTATTACTCATTTCACCTTAGTCTGTGTCACAGTTGGCATCAGGGAGTGCAGAGGGATTATTCGGAAATGGTCTGCAAAATGAAGGGGTGGAGGAAGGTGGGAAGGGGAAGTGGGGGGGGGGGGGGGGGGGGGTAAGAGAAGAGGGATAGAGGGGCAGGGCAGGATGAAGGTTGGATTTTTAAAAGTACTTTCTGCCATACAAGTAAAGGAGAGGTCTTGATGGGTTTTACAATAAAATGTGAAACACAGAAGTGGGCGAACATTCTTTAATAACAAATGAAACTACAAAATGCCAATCTCAACAGATTAATCTGCAAAATGAAGCCAAAGTTAATTGGGTAGAGAATTGGTGAAAGCATGTCAGTCTGACGTCTAAACAATAATGTTAAACAGGAAACAGGTGCACAGTGATGAAGGCAAACTGGGAAATAATGCAAAGCATGAGAAAAAATAAAGTATTTGGGGTGCTGTTTTTATTTCTTACTCACCGGATGTAAACATCAACTGTGAAGTGAGAAGAGTGTGCAACTTTCTGATGTCCTCCCAGCCAGGAAGGAAAACCAAGATGGCCCCCTCCTGCCGAAACACACACCATTTCACACACTGCTTGGTAATTTGCTGCTGCTGCTGAAACGAGTTCATCACAGGCTCAAAGCATTCATAGAGACAGCATCACTAATAGAAAAACGAGGTGACAGCTGAGATTGCAATGCAAAAATGGAAATATTATCTGGCTTTGGGTCGCTCGGAACTCAATCCAAGTGGATTTACCCACCAGAATGCAATTGTCTTTTCTGAACATCTTCTGTGCTAAAACACCTTTACATCAATAACAAAGTTAGAGGCTCCAACTCACGGCATGCTGGTGAGAGCAATGAGGGCTTTGTCGTTAGAGAAAAGTGGCTAAAACGACATGTTGAAAGGGGGCTCAATGATTATACACAAGCTAATTATCGTATAAACAAGCCAACGATCTGTACAGAAACTCGAGAATAAAATGGTTAAAGTTATCCTTCATAGAGGATGGAAAAGCGCTGATGTTTTGGCCTTCACCCTGTCCCATTGCGGTGTTTCTCTTTTGCTTCGATGAACAGCAAGGCCTGAAGCATCAGCACTTTGTGATCTTTTATGGCGGATGTGTTTAACCATTTAATTCTCATCTTTCTATTCTGTAGTGCCGGCAACACGGATAGCTGAGTCTTCGCTTTAATTAATACCTACATTTTCAATCAACTGTACGATGAGCGAAATAGCATACAAGCGGTTTCATAGTGATCATTTCATTAGCAAGTGAAGGGTGATGACTTGGCAGGAACTCAAGTTTGTCCCACAACATGACAGAATCATCCTGCACCAGCTAAAGCCAACACAGGTTAATCCTTTGCTCTGTAGTTTCTGGCCAGTGGTGGATGGGTTTCCTTATGCCATTGGAACAGAAGTTGCTTTTGATTCTGAAACGTTTTGAAAAAAGGAAATGAAAAGCTTTGTCACTCCCTCTCACAGATCTCACTTTAACCTTGGAATAATTACTTTAACCTTGGACAAATATTCCATTTCCAGGCGCTGAACGACGTCATCGCCGGGCACTGAAGTGGGCCTGGCGATGATGCGTGGTGAAAGGGAGTACTCAATTTTTACCCTCGGTTTCTTTTTTTCTTTCTTGTTTGCCCTTTTTCTTTCTTGTTTGTTTGTTTGTCCGGGCGATATCTCAGCCATCCTTTGAGCTAGAAAGCTGCAATTTCGGCACAATAGTGAGCAAGTCCTTTGGCAAAAACTGTATTTTTTGTTTATTGATTTATCAATTAATTGAGTATTTACTTAATTATTATCGATTAATTAAGTACTTATTTATTTCCTTTCTCATCTGGGAAATATCCCAGGCACCTTTTGAGTTAGGAAGCTGATATTTGGACACCACAATGATCAAGTGATTTGGCTGTAAAGGGTATTTTTGATTTATTGATTAATCAATTAATTGATTAATTATTTAATTATTTGATTAATGACTTGATTCATTTTTTAAAAGTTACAGATATGAATCAAACGGTGGTGGTTTAGATATTCCATTACCAGTCGAGTAATAATTTAATTATTTTAAGATTATTATTTATTTATTTTTGGTATTAATTCAATCACTTATTTATTTTCTTTCTCATCTGGGTGATATCTCTGGCACCTTTTGAGCTAGGAAGCCGATATTCGGACATGACAGTGACCAAGTTATGTGGCTATAAAGGATATTTTTCATTTATTGATTAATCAATTAATCGATTACCTATTTATTGATTAGTCAATTAATCAATTAATTATTAATTTTTTTCGATTAATGACTCATTCAATAAATTATCAAAAAGTTAAAGCTTTGGATGAAACACTGGTGGTTGAAGTATGCTATTAGCCAATTGATTAAAAAATTATTTTACGATTAGTATTTAATGACTTTAATTATGCGATTAATCAATCAATTATTGTACACCTCTCCCTCCCAATACGTTCTCTATGTGCCGTGCACTGGAGGATGTTATTTATTTATTTGGCATGGCAGGCGGAGTACTTTGAATGTATCTGTACTTGTTTTGTATTTATTTATTTTGCTTTGAAATGAGGACATTTGTGCTTGGGGATGGAGTCATGTTGCACTGAAAAGCAAGTCATGCTATTCATGTTGCACTTTGGTACATACAGAAAGTGAGATCAACTACAGCTGAACAGCATGAAATTGTATAAAAAAGTACAATTCCTTATGCAACAAAACATATTTTGCCCTTACAAAGTTTAAGGCACATAGAGGAAACAGTACATGTATTATATGTAGGACAAGGAATTTGGGGGAAAAAAAACATTTCACTTTTACACAAGAGACAACCTGTGATCCCAGCATGCACTATGCACCCGGAAGAGAATACCAAAGCAGGACAACAACAGATACAAAATAGAACTCATCTATAAAAATAAAAGATCCCAAACAAAGAAATATTTGCAAAACACCTGATGATTTGCTATTAGTGAGATAAATTATATAAAACTTTTGGAGTAACCCCAGTGATGAACCAGAAGCCCTAAAATGAGAAAGGGGAAGGGGAGGGGCCTGCACATTCGTGCAATGTTGAAGATACAGACACCGCAAGACCGACCTTTTCGTTTAGGACGATGTATTTGATGAGCTCTCCAATGAGCTGCGTGTCTATCGCATCATCCTCATCAAGAGCCTCAATGGTTCTGATTGTATCTTCAGAGTACCTGAAGAAGAACCACAAGGTAGCTTACATTTGTGAAGGTTTCCCAACGCTCGTATCAATATACAAAAGAGGAGGCACTGTGCTGGGAAGAATTATTAACTCACGTACATAGAGGAAAATGACTCGCTAAAAAATAAGGTGATTGCATTCCAAGGTTAAAGTGAGATGGGTATAATGTACATTGGAAGAAATGAGGTTTATATTGGGAAGGAAAGAGCTAGTATGATGGCTATAATATCAGTCAATATTAAAAAGTACAAGTACATCACAAGAGCAAGACCCATGTGCCACAAACTAGGACCCACTTGCCAACCAGATATTGCAAATACTGAGGCTTTTTCTCATTGTATTCCCGTTCTTTTTCCTCCTCGTCTTTCCGACGCTGCCTTCCACGCATAAACCCGTTCCGGCGGCGTTTTGGATCACCTTGCTGCTGAGGGTGATAACTACAAAAATGCGTGTGAATAAGGGTGTGAAAAAGACATGCCGATTGGCCTGTATTTGAAATTAATAAAATGGCCCACGAATGAGCAAACAAAAGCCAGTGGAAGGAAGTAAACGAAAACAAACGAGAAAACGAGAACACAACATTAGGTTACACCAAGGGAAAATGCTTGCAGAAGCGGCCCAAGTTCCAAAGAGCTTAACCAGATACAGATCAGTTTGCATACCTGATCATCTGGATCACATCCTCAAGCAAGAATTCTTTTACAGGGAATGTGAAGCCAGGGATATGGCTTATTGGGCAATCACCTGCAGGAATGACATGAATGCATGAGGAAACATACCACTCCCCTTACCCCCAAAAAATACAAAAACACACACAAACGTTTTTGCATTATGAGCAGAGGTTGACTGAGTTCCAGGAAGCTTATGGGCTGCTTCCTACCTACCACCTTACTTCTGATCTGCTCAAACCCTCTCTCCACCCTCTCCCCTCCCACCCCACCAATCAAAAAAACGTTGACATTTTGAACCCAAAGTCAAATCAGTTCAACTTTGTATTGCAGTCCACAGTTGTGCCAAAGTTTGTTTGCAATCCCTTCGGTAGTTACACTCCCTCTTTCAGAAACCCAGAGGGTTACCCTCCTCAAGTATAAGATGGACTCTCTCCTCTATTTCTTCATCCCTATGTTCTTTTGTCTGTGGAACCAACTCCTATTGTCTGTTGTGTGGAATCATCCTTCTCCCTGTAGTCCTTAAAGTGTGTTGCCAACTTCATTTCGTACCTTCACACGCACCCCTGCACCCCGTCTTTTAATTTTCACTCCGTTCATACCACTTAACTACCCGTCTGTGATGTGTCTGTGCATTTATTCTGCTTACATCCCTTTACCACCAGTCTGTGAACCAGCTGCACTCCAAATCTCCTCTATGAACTTAGACTTCTGCATATAACAAATGATGCCAGTCATTGCACATGCACCTTAATGCTTGATCAATTCTCATTATTCATTTGCCAGCAATTAGATTTGTTTCATTTACATGGTAAAAATGTTTCTGTGTTTATAGATATCATTTAAATAAATAAAAATCATTTTGGGAGAGGGAAAAGCAACAATGGACACAAAAATAGCCTACACATCTGAATGCCAACTATGCAAGTGGTGAGCCCCATATATATTCCAAAGCTACGAGTGTGCCTGCAAGTTCAGAAAAGGGAATGCTGAACGTGCCAAAGTAGCTGGAGAACATCTCTGCATTCAGCGTGGCGCTCATGATGACAATGGAGAGGTCAGGCCGCCGAGGGAGGAGGTCACGCACAATGGTGAGCAGGAAATCTGACTGCAAACTCCTCTCATGTACTTCATCCAGAACAAGGTGACTCACTCCACTCAGATAGCTGAAAAGGTAAACGGTCAGTGGGGCAATAAAATAGAATAAACTAGAAAATATAATTTGATGTGAATGCATCGATGGATATGCCTCTGACCGTGGTAAATGTCAACCCACTGTTTTGTTTGATATCAAAGATAACATGAAACATTCAAGGTCACATTAGAGAGCGGGAGAGAGAGGGAGAGAGGGAGAGAAAAGATAAGTACAAGAGAGACAACACGAGAGAGTTCATAGAACGCCATATGGCACGCAGCTTGAGAAACAAGGACATGGGCGGTGTCAGCGAGTGGCAACTTTGATTGGCCGTGAAGACATAAATGGTGTAATATTCTGTCCAAGTACTGCTAAATGAAAGGGGTTTGAAAGTGCCAATGAGGCAATTTGTGTTCTACAGTATTCAAGTATATAATTCACTTAAAAGAAAATAAAGACAAGGGTCGTGGGAAGGAATTGCGAAAAATTTGGAAAAAATTTGAAAACAAAAATTGCTGAAATTTACTGCTGTTGATGCAGCTTCTTATACACCACCTTATTTAGCACCTCCACACAAAAGTTATCCCTGGTGTTGGGCTAGCGGCTAGGGTGCCGGCTTAGGATCCAAGGATCCTGGGTTTGAATCCTGGTCAATCGCTGAATTAACGCCAGGGGGGTTGACTCAGCCTGTCATCCTTCCGAGGTCGGCAAATTGAGTACCAGTTCACTGGTAATTCCCTACTTGTCGTTAAAGGCGGCAAAAAGGGTTGGCGTCAGGAAGGGCATCCGGCCGTAAAACATTGCTTCAAAAAGGGGACCGAAAAACAACAACAACCACAGTTCCCGAAAAAGGCCAACCCCTGCTTGCGGGGAAAAAATGGCCTCTAAAGGTGTTTTTTTTTTTTTTTTTTACACAAAAGTAAAAATGCTAAAAATCAAAGAGCATTTAGACATGAGAGGTGCACAGTTCGTTGCAATGGCAAATGGTGACCCCAATCACCCGTGCCACTACATGTACAACCACCCACAGGCCGTTAAAAAAACAAGTACAAAAAGTTTTAATTAAAACAAAAGCCGCATCGATGTTACACAATGCCTAGATGCAGCTGTGCCTATAACGTCGATGTTATAGGCACAGGACATTCCTATTGATTCGATTACTTGGTTATTTTTGTGCAAAGTGAAAATATATCTCGGCAATTTCCCGTGTGTGGCGACGAATTTTTAATATATCTCGGCATTTTCCTGTCTGTTATTTCAGGCGGTGTATGACTGACCATGCCGCGATTTAAAAAAAATATATCTCGGCAATTTCCCGTGTGTGGCGACACATGAACAAAGCTATGCTCCTCTCTCCACATTATTGTGACGACGTATAAATTAAATATTTCATCGTGACGATTGTCATCAAATGGACGAATTTTTTATATATCTCGGCATTTTCCCGTCTGTTATTTCGGGCGGTGTATGACTGACCATGCCGCGATTTAAACAAAATATATATATCTCGGCATTTTCCCGTCTCTTATTTCGGGCGGTGTATGACTGACCATGCCGCGATTTAAAAAATATATATCTCAATGGACTTGAAGTTACAGGCCTTTGAGAATTCATTTCGTTCTATAAAGGGCAACTTTCATCGGATTTTCTTCCCGTTTTTTTTCAACCGAGTCTAAAACTATGTTAGCGACTGTGAAAAATGAAATGATATATCGAATTTGATTTGAAATAAAACTGTGTGAGAGAGGAAGACACCACGGGCCTACAAAACAGGCCTCAAAGCTATGCGAGTTAATAAAATGGTGGATATTTGTTTTTATGAAGGCTCTCCCAGAATGGGTGGAGCTATGGTTCCCAGAATGGGTGGAGCTTTGAGGTTTTGTCTTCTCTGCAAGAACAAGAAGAACAACAACAACAACAGCAGAGGGCACTCTATGAGCAGCGTCTGCGACGCAGCTAAATTAAAAAAACTACCTTTAGAGGCCATTAGCCACCTTTAGAGACCCACAGGCCCTTAGACATATTAAAACTACACCTCAAAGACACTGCAGTGACATTCTTTGTAACATCCCCCCAACAAACAACGGAAACTACAAAAAACACATCCACGCCCACATCACCACAAATGCAATAAACAACCTGGGCCTAAACAGTATATTGGGCACAAAACCCCCACCCATCAATGATAGAGAAACTATGTCCCAGGTCTGATCGTGTTCACCTTTCACACCTTCGCTGTAGACGCCACCCACAACTTTTACACCACAAACAGACTCGACGACACTACTGACGACACCTACAACCACTTCCAGGCCACTCCACACACAATAAAATACATAATGGGAGACAGCACGATCCAGGCTTCAGGTAGGCAAGAGCACAACATCTTGGATGTGACAGACTGTTGTTCCTGTGACAGCTCATGTGAGATTGATCGGCTATCTCCGTGCTGCTGGTCTGTTCAACCATAACTAACTGGGGCAACACAACAATAACAACAAAAACAACAACACCTTATTCAATACGTTACATTAGTTATTTGTGCCTGTTGTTTGTGTCGTTGTTGTTGTTTCATATGCAGCTTGTGGCTGCTGGTTGCATTATTTCTGGAAGCATGGCTGTGCTGCTATCATTTAAATTCATAGAGACTGGAATGACTCACCACTAATTCAAGTTATGTTGTGCAAAATGATTTTCAACGGGCACATGACCTTTGACCTGCTAAATTCAAAATTGTATCAATTCATCACTATTACCCTGCGGGTGCAAAGCGAAAAGTGGGGTTAAGCTAATGCTTCACTTATGTCTGTCTGTCATTCTGTCTACAAACGGCAGTTTATGATGGAGGAATGACTTGATCTCAATTGAATGCTATATTTTGAACATGAATCGGAAAACAAATCTGGAGCTCAGCATTGCTTTGGCTCTGAATTTGTCCCGACTGCACATGTGCAGAGAAGAGTGAGATCGTTTTTTCAGTCTGTTTGCCTGTCTGGCAGTCAAATCTTCAAACAAGATTGAAAATAATTCTAAACTGGAAATTCACTGTTCATAAGGACGTCATAAAGGACACAAACAACAGGCACGAATAACTAACAATATTCTTCTTGTATTATATTTTTCCTCTAGTTATTATATTATTCTTATTAGTCTGGAGGCATATCCCCAAAAGTGGCCTAGAAAAGGTGGTAGGGGTACACTCATGTTACAAGCTGGCAACAATGTTTTTCTGAAAGCCCAGACCTCTAGGAACCCAAAAAGTCTTGTTGCCAGCTTGGGAAATGGTTTGGACCAGATTTGTGGCCATTTTTCAAAATGGCCGCCTACATTTTTGGTGTTTTCTAATATTTGAGCTCTAGAACTTATATCTGGCTGTCTTAAAGGTCTCTAGGGTTATGACCTTATAACATATAGTCATACAACAATCCTCACCCAAATTGGGGTGCATGGCATATCTATAAGTGGTTTTATTGAAGCAAAAAGGCAAAAATATGCCTGAAAAACGCCTTCATTTTGATTTTTCCAAATCACTAAATTGCATACTGTGAAGTTGTTCTTTGGTCAATTTCTTTCAAAATAGTTTTAAAATTTGCCCAGATCCCTCCTCTTCATTAGCAAATCTTCAGGAATATACCCAAGTTCTCAGAAAATATGTTTTATGCATGATCAGCTACCCCTACCCCCTAAATCACAAAACGTGCCAATTTTCAATATTTCCAGATTCCAACCAATATCATTGTTGTATGACTTTTTCTCATCATGATAGGTCCAAATTAACTTACTCTATGTGATTAGGTGTTAATAAAAATTGAATTTCACACTTTAGTGAAAATCCAAGATGGCTGCCAAATGGCCATAGAATATTTGGTGGCACGAGACCATAAGACTGCAATTTCATTCAGAGGCACTTCTAAAATGTTCCATTTATACTAAATATATGAGGCACTACTATTCTATAGGTCACATGTATGTGAAAGAGTCTTGATGAGTTGAAGATGTATTATTTTAGAGGGGGACTTTATGTAAAATTTATGTTTTATAACATTTGAATTTCAGGAAAGTAGTGTGGATTTGGAAGTGCCTTGTTTGCGGAGTATATTAGTTCCAACATAGCTGACAAACAAGGCACTTACATAAATGAAGACATAGAAGATTGTAAAATATAAGCTATATTATTTAATGTAAAACAAAAATAAACATACATAACTTGTATACATAATGCAAACATTATTATGTTACACTGATCCAAACAATACAAACGTCAATGCAATGCTTGCACCTTTAAACTAAACAAATATTTGGCACTGAATTAACAAAGTCATACCCAACAAGCTAATCTGGCTATTCATACATAAGTGACAGAATGTGGGATACAGTCATATCATAGACTAGTAATACATTGGTGGAACAGAGCTGAAGCAAGACTAGTTACATTACGTCAAATACAGCCAGCATAGTAACAATATGACATTATGGAATATACTCAAGTTTCCATGCATGTCGTCTAATCACTATCAGAGTCATTGAGGGGGTTCCTGCATAAGTCTGCACATTTGCATGCCAATGTGCACCGCAATCCATTTTTCCTACAGTTGCACCTGCCAGTTAGACATGGACGGGCCTTTGAGGTACATGCACACGTCGCAATTTTGACACATTCTGCTGTGAGCCCTTCCTTGGTCATGAGACGGGGCATCAGCTGGTTGTCCTCAAGGTACCAGCCGGATGTTGTTGGATTGGGGATTCCTGGATTTGGCACATTGGCATTTCGCCACACAAGGGCTTGATGATGTGCCCTTAAAATGTGCTGGTGCAATGCATCCTCTGTTGGTGGCATGTTCTCTGGCTTTTTACCAACTTTTCTGAATTGGGAACATCTCAGCGCCTGGATTTCCTTTGCGTCTCCTTTCGGGTTGTAAAGACGGCAGACAAACTCCTCAGCCTTTGCACAAATCTCTTCACTTGGAACATGTGCAACCCCTAGCTGGGAGAGTAGGTGAGGAACTTCACAAAATATTTTCCATGCTGCCTTCTTTGATATGCCTGCGAGTTGACTGGTGCTGTCACATCCTGTAATGGCATGGAAAGCTAGAAGATTGTCCCTGACATCATCAGTGCAATCAATTTTGTGGCCAGCAATGTAGCGCCTGTATTTAGAGGTCCCTGATTTCATCCATACCTCTTCTGGCATTTGGGGCTGGAAGGCCATCAAAAGCAATAATACATCGGTATCACTACTGGTGATGACGATCCTCTCATATCCTCTAGCCTTTGCTTCCAGAGCATGAAGAATCATACGCGTGTCTGCCTCCTCTTGTGATGAACAGAGATGCTCCATGTTCCTGCCTGTGGAAGAGGCAGCCATGCCATTGTTTCCACCACTAACCACCAATTCCTGTGTGGCTTCATGTTCATGTTCAAGTAGTTCTTCCTTGAGAAGCTTTGTAAGAGCCACTTTGTTGTCATTGACATCCATGAAAGATTTCCATTGCTGTGGTAGCTTGAGATCTCTGTTGCTTATTTCACATCTAATGCCACGACCCTTTCCAACCCGCCTCTTTCTTGTTGCATCTTTGATTGAGTGCTTTTCATAGCAGTTTTTGCATTTGTCTGGTTTGGCCCACTGCAACATCTTGGCTTTACAGTACAGTTGCTCATCAAAGGTAAGTACTGCATACGTTTGCCCTAGTGCAGCAGTCATCCTTTGGCAGTTTTGAATCACTGTCCAGATGGTGTCAAACTCATGTGCAGGCTCATTGATTAATCGGCATAGGCCCTACTGTAGTCTTTGCTGGATTCACATCAGACACACGCTGGTTAAATGCTGTCCAGCCTGGAACATGCTGGTCCTCGGTGTGAGACTGACGTGCAAGGAGCCATGACACATCTATGGCCATAGCCTCAGAGATAACCTGGGCATCCGATTCCATATACCAATCAGCTTTCACAGCTACTGGAAATGTTGCTTCGGGTTTCTGGGTGCCCATGCCTGAAGGTTGAATCTCATTGAAATGCTCTGGCACAGTTACAGATCTGCTACTGCTTGACTTGACATCAGGTGCAATGGTCTTTTCGCCAGGTATGCTTCTTCGAAAGGCAGCAGACTGTGAGGCATGAAAGGAGCCTTGACCGTCAAGGGTCTCCTCTATGATGTCAATGTTATCATTAGCATATCTGATGTATCCTTGGTAGGTAGCTTGTGCAAAATTCAGGGGTATTATTGTGTTGTTTTGCTCAACATATCTGGCCAAGACAGAGTTTGCAAGGGCAGTGTCAGCTCTTCTTACAGTTTCATAACTAACACCATGTCCTGCAGCATGCATTAGTTGCACCAAGTCCTTGGACCTTGTTGCTTGGTGAACAGTGAGAGCTAGCCCTAGTTGCTTTGGTGTCTGCTTTCTGCCACCAGATGCCAAACATACTATGTCCTGTGCTATGCTCAAAATCCTTTTGCTTTCTCCATCATCATCACCTTCGGAGGTCCCTTCAGAATCTTCAAATATGCTGTCACAATCACACAGCAGGCGTAGGAAAATGTAAAGGCTTTCAGGAACCACCTTCTGTGCACTTTCAGTATTGATGTCTCCAATATCTGAGTGTCCTGGCATTGTCTTGATGTCATTTCTCATTTTGACTGCCACTCTGTAAAGCCAACTCAAGAGTTCCTTGTCCTTTGTTTCGGCTGAGAAAGATGGAATGTGCTGGGAGGTTTCATCAGAATCTTGTATCTCACTTTGTTCTAGCTCATCTGCCATCTCTGCTAAGTTCTGAACAACAATACCTGTTTGAATTAGTGGGAAGACTAGAAGTGAATCCTGTTGATTCATGGACTGTACAAAATCTGCCCTATCTCCTAATACCCTTTTGACTTTGTTCTTGAATGCTTTGTAACTCTGTCGGTCACATTGCTCCACACAGACACTGAAGTCTCTTCTCATCATGTAACAGTATTGGTGCCAGATGGTTTTCATGGTATAGATGTCTCCTCCAGACAGCCCAGCATCCACCTCCTCGATCATTTTGTTGAAACAAACATCTGGTGGATATTCTGGGCCTTCTTCTACCACAGTTGACTCAGACTTCCTCCTGAAGGTTACATAACAAGGAAGGTGGTACTTCCCTTCAGCAGCTATTAGGTCACTTATTCCTGCCAACCGGCATCTCATAATCTTGTTCTTTTGAGCATCATTTAGTATTCTGTCTGAGGTCTCTAAAGTGGCTACATTCCTCAATTGCTTTCCTGCCTTATCCTCCTGACAGAAAATACATTTGTCCCAGGACACTGAAGCAACTGATGCTCTAGAAGAGGGGCGAATGCATGTAGATGGTTGGTCACACGAGTCCTTTGCTTCCTTTTCATGCCGATTTTTCAGTCTCTCAATATGGTTGGCATGTGTAAACTTTGAATAACAGCCCCTGTGCCATACTATGTGTTCTTTTTCATCATCAAGGTCAATACTCTGTATTCTGTCAAGTGTTGAGATGTACTCATGGTCATGGTATTTCTGTCTCGTAATCACACAGTCTTTAAAGCGTTCGAGACCAACATCTGTGGGCTTGGTTGTCTTTTCATTTTTTCTGTTGCCTTGGCAAATGAAGCATGTGCTCCAGTCGATGTCCAGTGCAACTGATTCTCTCTTCCGTCTCCCGCCTATCACAGCTACAGGTTCCATCTTCATTCATATCTGGAAAGAGACAAAGACTATGTCTACCACAACACTGAAAGCTATTTACAGCACATGCAACAAGCAATATGTTATAGTACATTGTTAACACAACAATTATGTTAAAATGATGATTCGGGCAGGACCTGAGGAAGGATACAAAGGAAAGCATCATTATTGCAATATATTATGTCTCAAAAATGTGTTGGTATCAAATGGTAGACTGCATTACCTTAACTTAACGTCATAATGTGAAATATTATATTTTATTGGCCATTTGGCAGCCATCTTGGATTTTCACTAAAGTGTGAAATTCAATTTTTATTAACACCTAATCACATAGAGTAAGTTAATTTGGACCTATCATGATGAGAAAAAGGTCATACAACAATGATATTGGTTGGAATCTGGAAATATTGAAAATTGGCACGTTTTGTGATTTAGGGGGTAGGGGTAGCTGATCATGCATAAAACATATTTTCTGAGAACTTGGGTATATTCCTGAAGATTTGCTAATGAAGAGGAGGGATCTGGGCAAATTTTAAAACTATTTTGAAAGAAATTGACCAAAGAACAACTTCACAGTATGCAATTTAGTGATTTGGAAAAATCAAAATGAAGGCGTTTTTCAGGCATATTTTTGCCTTTTTGCTTCAATAAAACCACTTATAGATATGCCATGCACCCCAATTTGGGTGAGGATTGTTGTATGACTATATGTTATAAGGTCATAACCCTAGAGACCTTTAAGACAGCCAGATATAAGTTCTAGAGCTCAAATATTAGAAAACACCAAAAATGTAGGTGGCCATTTTGAAAAATGGCCACAAATCTGGTCCAAACCATTTCCCAAGCTGGCAACAAGACTTTTTGGGTTCCTAGAGGTCTGGGCTTTCAGAAAAACATTGTTGCCAGCTTGTAACATGAGTGTACCCCTACTGTCACATTTCCTGGAAGTGCCTCCAGACTATATTATTAGTCCCCTACCGGTGTACACCGGAGGGGACTATAGGTTTGCACTCCGTCCCTCCGTCCGTCAGTTTGTCAGTCGGTCAGTCGGTCAGTCGGTCAGTCGGTCAGTCTGTCAGTCTGTCAGTCTGTCAGTCTGTCAGTCTGTCAGTCGGTCAGTCGGTCAGTCTGTCAGTCTGTCAGTCCGTCAGTCATTCTGTCAGTCTGTCAGTCCGTCAGTCATTCTGTCAGTCCGTCAGTCATTCTGTCAGTCCGTCCGTCAGTCCGTCACGCAAAGAACAGTTTTCCGGACTTTTTTTCTAAACTCTTAATGCTAATGATTTCAATCTTGGTACATGGCGTCCTCATGATAAGTTACAGATGAAGTTCGAACTTCACGACGTTTCGATCATTTTTGACAAAGGTATGGCACTTTGAACTTTGGTAATTTCCCCAACAGTTTTCCGGACTAAAATTTGGAGTGCGGCAAGTCAAAGCTGTTAATATTCCTTGTTTTAACTCCAATTTACATTCTGTTTCCACTTTTAGTGAGAGGTAGGGGTCTGTGAAACCATTCATAAACTTTATTTGGTGCAAATTGGATATTTTTTTAGCCGAGTTACCTCAGACAGCGAGTTGGTAATTATATAATTCACACAGTGCAATACGTGCAGGCCGCTCCACGGAGCGACCTTGCGGGCTTATTAGTCCCCTACCGGTGAACACTGGAGGGGACTATAGGTTTGCACCCCGTCCCTCCGTCTGTCAGTCCGTCAGTCCGTCCGTCCGTCCGTCCGTCACGCAAAGAATAGTTTTCCGGACTTTTTTTCGAAACGCTTAATGCTAATGATTTCAAACTTGGCACATGGTTTCCTCATGATAAGTTACAGATCATGTTCGAACTTCATGACGTTTCGGTCATGTTTGACAAAGTTATGGCACTTTGAACTTTGGGAATTCTGATAATTCTGATGATCCTTAACTCAGTGCCATTTTAAGTTTTAATTTCCTTTAAAAACCAATTTCTCTGCAATAATAGGACCGATTCACCAGAGGAGGGACTCGGTCTGTAGAATATTTTAATGGTAATTATGACGTCACAGGTCACGTGGTTCGGCCGCCTTATTGTTTTTCGTGAAAACACGAAAACCCCTTTTTCTCTGCAACGGCTGAACAGATCGAGGCCAAACTTTGCAGGCAGAATCGCATACCCATGATGAACGAAAAAGTCAGCCAGCATGACGTCATGTGTCTTACATGGTTTCAGAGTTATGACGTTTTTAAGCATGAACCTTTAATACCGAGCATCTCCCTCATTTGTGATCCAGTCGAGGGGAAACTTCACAGATCTGTTGAGCATGTCAGTCTACTAAAATGTCCTTTTGGAATATGCGATAGGGCACGTGGTTTGGCAGAATATCGTTAATTAAACGAAATTTTATTTTATTTTATGGATATCTCTTGTTTATTTTAGAGTTCTCCTCAAGCCGCACCGCGCGCCCTCAGCCTCGTCTCGCAAACGTCCAAAGCGCGACACAGCGCGCGCTTTCGGGAGGGGCGGAGCCAAGCCGAGCAACATATATATACACATCGATCATTGATCGTGAACCGGAAAATATCATAAATTACTGATATTTAGCGACTCGAAAGGTTCTTTATCAACAACTTATTTTCTCGTGCTTCTGCTGACCTGTCTGTGAGGTGTATAAATCGAAGTCCTGTGTGCGAATTACAGGTGAGCCCGCCCTGAGGTAATTAGCGATTGGGAACGATTCAGAACCTGTGGGTAAATAACCATTGGTAATTTCCCCAACAGTTTTCCGGACGACAGACTGCCGGTAGGGGACATGTATTGCAGCGCAATACTCAGAATGCTTGTTATTATTATATTTACCTCAAGGCTTTGTGGGGTAAGGTTTTCCATGAATTCTCGAGTATTACAGTCCATACTTGTGCCAAATGCGGTCGAAATGTCTTCAGCGGTTCACAAGTTATCGTGACATTGATTTTCAATTAAAACGCACACAATCCTAGACCTGTGGCATTTGAACCCAAAGTCAAATCAGTTCATCTTTGAATTACAGTCCACAAAGTTGCCAAATTTTTTGCATTCCCTTTGGTAGTTCACAAGGTATTGTGGTAACAACAAACCAATAACGGTCGGATACTAGAATGAACGAAAAGACGGACAGACAACCCAAAAACACGATGGCTCCGGACTTCAACTGTTGAGTCACAATAAAAACAATGAAGTATTTTTTTTCGACAACCACATGTCAGGTTTTGGTTTACAATACAAATTCCAAAGTGGCAATCTATAGGAATGGCAAAGGTTAACAGCAATCTAGTGTTAAAGAAACAAATTCGAACTCCGCAATATCATCAACGGTGTTTGTACTCACACGTCTGACTGTAACCACTGCAGAACTATTCCGGTGGTGCAGTACAGGATGGAACCTCGGTCCCGGGGCATACGGCTGGAGGACAAGACGAGGGCATTGGGCGGGTGAACAGCCAGGTGATTAGGGGGAAATGGTAAAACCCCAAAGCTATGTTGCTTATCTCACACTGAAAGGTTACCTTTGCAGCCTGATCTGATAACCCGTGCTTTTGCGATTTCCACACGATTCTCCTCTTTCAGAAGCAACTCGTTCCGCCACCTACCCAGGTATAGAGAGAAAGGAAAAAAAATAAATAAATTCAGATAACAGGTTAAACAGCACTACAATATCATTTAAAACATTTCATTTACTTATCTGTGCCTAACATGGCTTTAAATACTGTACCTCCAAAATATAAACAAGTGATAAATCTCATTATAATAGAGAAAACGTATATGGTGATGTTTGTATGTTTGTTTATTTGTGACCAAAACGTCTTCTTCAAATAAAATAACACCCAAAACACAGTCCGTGAACTCTTAATTATGTACTGTTGGAATATACCTTTTGACCCTTCAGACTGCCGAGACCCCTCAGACCTTTGACGATCCTTTAAGTCCCCCAAGACCTTGACCGCCAAGACCCCTGAAAGCCCCAAAATACCCTTAAAGACACCAAAGACCCAAAATACCTTTAAAGACCCAAAATACCTTTAAAGACCCAAAATACCTTTAAAGACCCAAAATACCTTTAAAGACCCAAAATACCTTTAAAGACCCAAAATACCTTTAAATACCCAAAATACCTTTAAAGACCCAAAATACCTTTAAAGATCCAAAATACCTTTAAAGACCCAAAATACCTTTAAAGACCCAAAATACCTTTAAAGACCCAAAATACCTTTAAAGACCCAAAATACCTTTGAAGACCCAAAATACCTTTAAAGACCCAAAATACCTTTAAAGACCCAAAATACCTTTAAAGACCCAAAATACCTTTAAAGACCCCAAATACCTTCAAAGACCCCAAATACCTTTAAAGACCCCAAATACCTTTAAAGACCCAAAATACCTTTAAAGACCCAAAATACCTTTAAAGACCCAAAATACCTTTAAAGACCCAAAATACCTTTAAAGACCCAAAATACCTTTAAAGACCCAAAATACCTTTAAAGACCCAAAATACCTTTAAAGACCCAAAATACCTTTAAAGACCCAAAATACCTTTAAAGACCCAAAATACCTTTAAAGATCCAAAATACCTTTAAAGACCCAAAATACCTTTAAAGACCCAAAATACCTTTAAAGACCCAAAATACCTTTAAAGACCCAAAATACCTTTGAAGACCCAAAATACCTTTGAAGACCCAAAATACCTTTAAAGACCCAAAATACCTTTAAAGACCCAAAATACCTTTAAAGACCCAAAATACCTTTAAAGACCCAAAATACCTTTAAAGACCCAAAATACCTTGAAAGACCCCAAATACCTTTAAAGACCCCAAATACCTTTAAAGACCCCAAATACCTTTAAAGACCCCAAATACCTTTAAAGACCCCAAATACCTTTAAAGACCCCAAATACCTTTAAAGACCCCAAATACCTTTAAAGACCCAAAATACCTTTAAAGACCCAAAATACCTTTAAAGACCCAAAATACCTTTAAAGACCCAAAATACCTTTAAAGACCCAAAATACCTTTAAAGACCCAAAATACCTTTAAAGACCCAAAACACCCCCAAGACCCAAAACACCCCCAAGACCCAAAACACCCCCAAGACCCAAAACACCCCCAAGACCCAAAACACCCCCAAGACCCAAAACACCCCCAAGACCCAAAACACCCCCAAGACCCAAAACACCCCCAAGACCCAAAACACCCCCAAGACCCAAAACACCCCCAAGACCCAAAACACCCCCAAGACCCAAAACACCCCCAAGACCCAAAACACCCCCAAGACCCAAAACACCCCCAAGACCCAAAACACCCCCAAGACCCAAAACACCCCCAAGACCCAAAACACCCCCAAGACCCAAAACACCCCCAAGACCCAAAACACGATGAGACACGTTCAGTTGAGATCTCGCGAGATCTTGGAGACGGCGGCAGGGATTTTCGAAGCTCCACACGGTCTCCACGTTTTTCGAAGTTAAGTCTGTTCACAATTGTATTTTGTCGAAACTGTATTTATCTTTCGGTGTGTGAAGTTATTGTGTGCAACTTTGGTTGTTTCTCGGTGTTTATCTTTCATAAATTGATCGTCTGTTTGCCGTGTCGCGAGCAAGGCCTTGTACAGTGTGCACTGTACAACCTTGAGGCTTTGTTTTTCTCTCAGTGGTCCGTCGTTTGTGATCCAATAACTTTCGTTCTCTGTATTCCCAGTCTTTTCACCCATAGCCTACTTCCTTGTGTAAATCTCAACTCAAAAAAACCAAAAAAACAAAAAAAACAAAAAAAAAAAACATTTCCTTCTCTGTTCTCATTCGTTTATTCATTCTTATTCGTTCGTTCGTTCTTCGACCACGTGTTTCTCCCCCATTTCCCCAGATAGTTTTCACTCATTAACCGTCAATGTTTACACTTTCCCCTCAAGTTATGTATTCCGTCATATTTTATAACACCTTTTTCTTCTTCTTCTTTAAAAGGCTGCTTTCGACTTGCTCACCAAATCAATTCATCCCAAAAAAAATATCCATCTCCTATAGTGCCTTTGTTCTACATTCCCTAAACTCTCCTGCACTCCATCCTCCATCCAGCGTCCTTAAACGTATTTTTAACTCGAAGGTCACAAGAAACTCATTTTGCAATAAATGTTCGTTTCCCATAAATCGTACACTTTCAAAAATCCAATCTCACCCCTCCCCTCCAAATCTTCCCCATAACCCCTCCCCTCCAAATCTTCCCCATCACCCCTCCCCTCCAAATCTTCCCCATCACCCATCCCTTTCAAATCTCCCCCCTTGCCCCCTCCCTCCTAAACTACTCCCTCACCTCTCCCCGCCAAGCCGCCCCCTCACCCCTCCCCTCCTAGACTCCTGCCTCACCCCTCCCCTCCAAATCTCCCCCATATCCCATCCCTTTCAAATCCCTCCCCTTGTCCCTTCCCTCCCAAACTCCCCCCTCCCCTTCAAATCTCCCCACCCTCATTGCTTCTCAATTTCCCCCCGCTCACTCCCCCTCCTCAAAGCGTCCTCCCCGCTTCTTCCCCCTTCAAACTCTCACCTCCATCTCCCCCAACCTTCTGCCTCGCTCTTCCCCCTCCTCAAATAACACCTCATTGTGGCTCACCCAATCACCATCAAACCTTTTGTCCGCCCCATCCTTCCCTTTCTCCGAGCTATTCTGAAATCTCTGACACACCTTCAACAGCTCTCCCTACCTCTTCCACCTCTTCCACATCTTACCCTACCCCTCCTCCCCCCTGTTCTGTATCTGATGCTCCCCCTTCCTCTTCATTAACGGTATGGACCTCAAACATCCGGGGCCTTCGTTCAAACTTAACTGATCTCTCCATACAGGTTGCTTCTGTCAAACCAGACGTGATCTGCTTAACAGAAACTTTCCTCCTTTATGATGTCTCTGATTCCATAGTATCTCTCCCGGGCTACTCCCTCCTCCGGTATGATAGACCTGAGCCTCGTCCTGGAGGCGGGGTTGCTATCTTTATCAAAAACTCTCTTCCTCACTCGCCCTGCACTGCACTCTCTCCACCTCACCCCCAGGAATACCTCTGGCTACGGCTTCCCCTTCGCTCCCACCTCTTGTTCATATGTGTGTTGTACCGTCCACCAAACAGTGATGACTCCATCTACATCTCGCTGTCTGATGATATGGACCAACTTCTATCTACTCATCCCAACTCTCTCTTCCTCATATGTGGTGATTTCAACTGTCATCATGCCAGTTGGCTGGGTGTGGGTACCTCTCTCACCAGCCATGGCTCCTCAGCAAAGGACTTCTGCGACTCACTGGGACTCACTGGGACTGACACAATCTGTCAATTTCCCGACCCGGATCTCAGTCAACGGAACATCTTCTCTTCTGGACTTGGTTATGACTAACTTCCCTGAAAATGTCTGCTGCTCTTCTTCTGCTCCGATCGGATCATCTGATCATGTCCTTGTTAAAGTGGACATCTCTCTGACCATCCTCAGGGAGCCTGCTCAGCGTCGACGAGTCTGGCATTTCACTCAGGCCAACTGGCACGGTCTTCAAGCAGCCATCAATCATCTGGACTGGTCTCCCATCTCTACCACCTCTGACATCAACTCATCCTGGGAATTCTTCCAAAGTAAATTGCTCTCTCTCATGCACAGATTTATCCCATCTCGTCTTCAGTTGTCATACCCTTCCTCCCGTCCATGGTACACGGAATCTTGTGGTGAGGCTGTTGCCCAGAAACAACTTGCCTTCGTCTCCTGGAAAGCAAATCCAACGGAAGGAAATCTCATTTCCTTTCACAAAGCCCGAAACAAGTGTGTGTCCACCCTCAGGAGAGCCAGGAAACAATATCTCTCCGTTCTCAAGACCGAACTCTCTTATCTGTCTCCCTCTTCCAAATCCTGGTGGCGTCTGGTCAAATCCGTTTCTGGTGTTTGTTCCCCCTCCATCCCCTCCCTTACCTCAAACGGCTACACAGCTGACTCCGCACGTGAAAAAGCTGAATGCCTCAACTCTGTGTTTGCCTCTAAATCTTGTGTCCCAAACCCATCCCTCTCTGTACCCACCATACCCAGTCGTACCCTGCTGCTCCTGGACTCCGTGTCCTTTCCTCCTGACAAGGTGGAAAAGTTTCTGTCAACCCTCGACTCTGATTCTGCAACTGGACCCGACGGCATCAGCCCACGGGTCCTAAAATCCTGCTCTGCTGCTCTATCTCACCCTCTCTCTGTTCTCTTCACCCTCTCTTTTGCTCAAGGTCAACTGCCATCTGCTTGGAAATCAGCCAACATCACCGCTTTGCACAAAAAAGGTGCAAAAACAGATCCTAGCAACTACAGACCAATCAGCCTTCTCCCAATTATCAGCAAAGTCATGGAATCCATCATTGCTTCTGATATGAAATCTTTCCTCTTCTCCAATGGCTTGATCTCTGATCATCAATTTGGTTTGAGACCAGGTCACTCTACTCTGGACATGCTGCTTCTGCTGTCTCAACAATGGATGGAGGTCCTCAATGCCAAACAGGAAATTAGAGCTGTCTCCCTCGACATATCACGTGCCTTCGACACGGTCTGGCACCCCGCTCTGCTCACCAAACTCTCCTCCTTTGGTATCCATGGAAATCTCCACGCATGGCTGGCGGACTTCCTCTCTAGTCGTCGTCAACGTGTGGCCCTGAATGGGTTTCTCTCATCTCCTCTTCCTGTTCAGGCTGGAGTTCCCCAAGGCAGTGTTCTGGGCCCCGTGCTTTTTCTGGTCTTCATCAATGATCTCTCTGACTCTCTCGAAAATCCTCTCTATCTCTTTGCTGATGACTCCACTCTCTGCCGCTCCATTCCTCTTCCCTCAGATCGGCAGTCTGCTGCCTCCTCACTCTCTGAAGACCTGGACAAAATCACAGACTGGTCAAACAAGTGGAACATGTCTTTCAATCCTGACAAATCTCACACTCTTACTATGTCTCTCCGAAAAGATCGACTGGACAACCCTCCCATCTACTTTCTCAACAATCCTCTCCAAGAAGTTCTGTCGCTCAAGATTTTGGGTCTCACTATCTGCCATGATCTTTCTTGGGAAAACCACATTTCCAAGCTGGCCTCCAAAGCCAGTCGCCGACTGGGCATCCTCCGTCGTGCGAAGTCCTTCCTCGGCACACCTGAGCTCCTCACCACATACAAGGCTTTCATCCGCAGCTCAATGGAATACTGTTCTCCCCTATGGGCCGGTGCTCCTGCCTCACACCTAGCTCGGCTTCACGCTGTTGAAACCAAAGCTTTCAGAATTATTGGAATCTTCCGCGATGAAGCTATCTCTGAGGGCCTTTCACTCACTCACCGCAGGCAGGTAGGTGGTCTTTCTGTCTTCTACCGACTCCTCTCCGGCCTTGCTCCCCCAGCTCTCTCTGTGCTCTGTCCCCCAAATATTCCTACAGGTCGCACAAGATCTGCCAGCAACCCTCTGATGGTTAAACTGCCGAAATCTCGGCTCTCCGCTCACCTTCACTCTTTCATTCCTCTTTTCTCCCGCCTCTGGAACAAACTCCCTCACTCCCTTCAATCCCACTCCTCCCTCCAGGTCTTTAAAACAGCTGTTCACCACCATCTCTTATCTTCCCCCATCCAAAACCTTGATCTTTTCTACCCCCGCTAATTCACCCCAGATCCACCTTGTTTGAAATTCCAACTTCTTTCCTGGAAGTCCTGGCAGTGTCCATATGTTTTATACCTCTCCCACTACCCCCTTCCCACGCCCCCCCCCCCCAAAGCCCTCGCCCTCTCTCAGATCTCTCGATGTCTCCATGTCTCTCGGTCCCTGCTCTCAAATGTTGTGTTTGTGTCCTTCCCCCTCTCTCCCCATCTTGTCTACCGCTCCCTATGTTATATGTTTTATGTGTCGGTTTGTCTTTCTGTGTGTTCATGTGATTAATGTTCGCTCTTTCACGAGCCTCGATATTGTATACAAAAAAAAAAAAAAAAAAAAAACACCCCCAAGACCCAAAACACCCCCAAGACCCAAAACACCCCCAAGACCCAAAACACCCCCAAGACCCAAAACACCCCCAAGACCCAAAACACACCCAAGACCCAAAACACACCCAAGACCCAAAACACACCCAAGACCCAAAACACACCCAAGACCCAAAACACACCCAAGACCCAAAACACACCCAAGACCCAAAACACACCCAAGACCCAAAACACACCCAAGACCCAAAACACACCCAAGACCCAAAACACACCCAAGACCCAAAACACACCCAAGACCCAAAACACACCCAAGACCCAAAACACCCCCAAGACCCAAAACACCCCCAAGACCCAAAACACCCCCAAGACCCAAAACACCCCCAAGACCCAAAACACCCCCAAGACCCAAAACACCCCCAAGATCCAAAACACCCCCAAGACCCAAAACACCCCGAAGACCCAAAACACCCCGAAGACCCAAAACACCCCGAAGACCCAAAACACCCCGAAGACCCAAAACACCCCGAAGACCCAAATCACCCCGAAGACCCAAAGCACCCCGAAGACCCAAAACACCCCGAAGACCCAAAACACCCCGAATACCCAAAACACCCCGAACACCCAAAACACCCCGAAGACCCAAAACACCCCGAAGACCCAAAACACCCCGAAGACCCAAAACACCACAAAGACCCAAAACACCACAAAGACCCAAAACACCCCGAAGACCCAAAACACCCCGAAGACCCAAAATACCCCGAAGTCCCAAAATACCCCGAAGACCCAAAACACCCCGAAGACCCAAAACACTCTGAAGACCTAAAATACTCTGAAGACCCAGAAGATCCAAAAGACCCCAAAGACCCAAATCACCCCGAAGACCCAATTTTGGCCGCTCTCCCCTACTAGTCAGGTTCACTGTGTCAATAAACTATATTTTGTTCAAAATCATGGTAGATTAGCAAACCTATACATTTTTGGAAAGGTTATAGCATAAGGAAACTAAAAATCAATGTTTACATTTGGAGAGATACCTGTATGGCGGCCATTTTGGATTTTCAAAATGGCCACTGTAAAATACATATTTTGTTCTATTTCTGCCTCTAATTACCCTAAAAACTTTAAAAAATATACTAAACCTATATTTTCAGGGACAAGGAATCCAATGAAAGTATCAAATTAGTGCTATGGGGAATGGTAAGACACGAATCAAAGGTTTTGAATTGCAAAATACTGTCTTTATATTCGCGGTAAGTTGCATAATCAAATACATGTTATCATTTTGTACACGCAGTTAATAACATCAAAATGTGTCACAATAATTCATATCACCAAACATACACAGGCAGTCAGCAAAATCATATATACACATGCAGTCAGTATAACTTCACATCTACACAGGCAGTCAATGACAAAATATACACAGGCAGTCAATGGCATCAAACATACACGATTACAGAATATGCCATTTAGAGTTCGTCATCACTGTCCTGTGTGTCGTATCCGACAATATAGTCCGCATCGTTTTCACAGTCCGTTCCACACAAGCAAAGGTCGGTCAAATTGATTGGCAAATCGAATTGGTCGAAAGGTCGATCGAATCGAATTCGATGAATCGAATCGAATCGAATCGATCGAATCGAATTCGATGAATCGAATCGAATCGATCGAATCGTCGATCGAAGTGATTGGTCGAATGGTCGAATTGGTCGAATCGAATTGGTCGAATCGAATTGGTCGGAATTGGCAAATGTAAACATTGATTTTCAGATTTTCCATGTAATAACGTTTCCAAAAATGTATAGGTTTGCTTATCTACCATGATTTTGAACGAAAAAACATAGTGAACCTGACTATACCATCCCCCATCATCATCCACCCCATCCCCCTCCACCATTCCCCCACTTCCCCCCCACGATCCCCAATCCACCATCACCACCACTAACCCCCACCCACCATTACCGCCATCCCTCACTCCCTGAGAAAGCAGACATGGTCAAAGATGCCTATCCCTCCAAAACGACGTGTGGTGAGGCGCGTGGAGCGTGACGAGTCACGCTAGTTGATAATGATAACCAATCCTCTAGTAGGTTATGGGTGATCACATTATGCCCAAAACTTAAAAAGTGTGAAACAGCAAGCTGGAAGAATTGTGCGATTTTGCGGCAAAAAATAATCATTACCGAGATGGCGCTGATGCGACGAGGCTGGGTGCACACAATACGACACATTGATCCTCGCCCACGGGCTATCTGGTCGTCCAGGATGAACTGTGGAACCTGTGTGGTTTTACCACATCCTGTTTCACCACTGATGACCACGGCACGATTGTTGTTTATGAGCGGCAGCAACGTCTGTGAAAAACAAACTCATGTGGATGACTACATGCATATAAAGTTTGAAAAGTACAGGTTTTAGTTGACCAACTCGTTCTGAAAGCTGACTGTTTTCATCAAGCCTAAACACCATCAATTCTGATAAAAGACAAAAGGTGTTGTGCGTGCGTGCACATACAGACAGTAACACACACGCACACCCACACAGACACACACTTGCTGAGGATTTGTGTCGTGCTGTGCAGAGGATTTGCGTCGTGAGGTACTGAGGATTTGCGTCGTGAGGTACTGAGGATTTGCGTCGTGCTGTGCAGAGGATTTGCGTCGTGCTGTGCTGAGGATTTGCGTCGTGCTGTGCCGAGGATTTGCGTCGTGCTGTGCCGAGGATTTGTGCCGTGTGCGGCGGCTTCGGATTACACGATGACGTGGGGCCCAAAGTCATGTGGATCGTCTGGGACGCGGCCTGTCCTGGCGGCTTGCGGGTTTCTCTGACCATGCTGAGAGTGAGGGCCCGGGATATGGCGACTCCCTTTATACTAGGCTATGAGCCAAGGGGGTTGGTCGGTACCATACAGATGGAGTAAGGCTCATTGTGATTTTTAGCAAGATATATGTCCCTAGATATGAAAAAAAGTGATAGCAGTGTATAACTCTCGGCCATCTCTGTGTTATCACCCGAAATATTATTATACGCCTGCTTCGCTTCGCCAAAAAATGTGATATTTGCTAAAATTGGAATAAATATGTTTTTAAGGACCACAGAGTGCCAATAATTTGCATACTGGATGCCAACTAATATAGTAATAGAAATATAGAACATTTGTGGGGGTTATTTATCAAAATATTGATATAATGACAAAAAATATGTTAAATTTAGTGAAAAAGTGGTCGAAATCGCTTCGAGTTCAGAATTCACATTGTACATTTTTGTCAATATTTCAAAAATGAAAACTCCCAGAGTAACATTTGACCCCTCAAAATCTTCGCAAGGAACCATTGCATTGGAATATATCATTACTTTGTAATATGGTGGTTGTTTGGGGCACATATTTTGGCAAAGTTCAAAATATGTTCAACCATACCCCCTAATTTTGATATTTTGGAACGAAACATAGCTTTTGAACATTTTAGGTTTATTCGTCTACTACTTTTGGTATCTCAGTGTAATTTTTGGTATTAGCTAGTATCCTAAAGTAGGTTTGTAACATCAGCTACATTATATTTCACAATGCATGCAAACTTGCTCCACACTCTAGGTTTATCATGATCTCTCGAACAAATACGATCTCGATCTCGATCTCGGCACTCTGTGGTCCTTAAAAACATATTTATTCCAATTTTAGCAAATATCACATTTTTTGGCGAAGCGAAGCAGGCGTATAATAATATTTCGGGTGATAACACAGAGATGGCGAGAGTTATACACTGCTATCACTTTTTTTTCATATCTAGGGACATATATCTTGCTAAAAATCACAATGAGCCTTACTCCATCTGTATGGTACCGACCGGTCAATTTGGGGGGTCTGGCTCATAGCCTATACCATGTTATGCCTGCAGGAACTGATCTCCGTGAGATCCAGTAACGTACCAAGTACAAAGGTTTAGTTGGTAGCTTTGGTGGGGGGAGTGGGAAGTGCCCATGGCTTTATTGGTTTTGCTGACTCTAACCCGTCGAAGAGGACACACGTGGGCACAGGAGTGAGGGCCTGAGATTTGGCGGATCTGAGAGGAAGGGAGGCCTTAGATTTGGCGGATCTGAATGAAAGGAGGCTCTGAGATTTGGCGGACCCAAGTGGAAGGGGATCTTGAGATATGGCGGACCCGAGTGGAAGGGGAGGGAGCCTGAGATTTAGCGGATCTGAATGAAAGGAGGGCCTGAGATATGGCAGACCCGTGTGGGAGTAGGGCCTGAGATTTTGGTGGATCCATTCCATCTCCTGAGGTCCACCCACATGTGGGGGATAGCAGGCAAACCAACTTACATGAAAACACAAACACACACAAAGGTGGATACATTGAGACATGGGAGGGGTCCGTTCCACCTTTTGAAACCCGTATTCGGAAACACGAGCACACGAGCACACGAGCACACGAACACACACACACACACACACACACACACACACACACACACACACACACACACACACACACACACACACACACAGGTACCAAAATCATCCCCATTAAAGGAACTTAACATCATGAGCTTCGCAAGGGCACTACTCATACAAGAAAAAGTAACAAGAAAACAACATTGAAGAAGAGCAAACAAGCCCATACAGACAGAGACCAGGCACCACCATGGAGATGGAGGCTGGTGGCACAAAGGGAGCAACTGAGAAAAGAAAGGGGAAAATAAAGCAATTCATGAGGGGGAATCGATGCACAAAACTAATGAGGAGAGTTCCAAAAATTAAAAGCAAATATAAAATTGGAAATAAAGACCTTGAGGTAATGTCTGTTGAAAACAAACTCAAAATAGAAAGGATCGCAAGGAAGATAAAAAAAAGTATTGTGAAGTCAACAAAGGGAGAAAACAAAACTGCATGTTTGAAAATAACCTGAAAAGATTTTACCACAAACTAGGGAAACAAAAGCAAAACGTGTCAAATCCCCCGAGAAAGATACACTTGAAAATTTCTGGAAAGGAATGTGAGGATCTAAAAGAACACAACAAAGAGGCAGATTGGATCCAAAACTTGGAGGAAAAAAAACGACATCTGAAGGAAATGCCTTCAGTGATATTTAAGGAAGAAAAAAATAAAACAACGAACAAAAATGCCAAACTTTAAAAGCCCAGGCCCAGAAGGAATTCCAAACTTCTGGTTAAAGCAACTACATGCTCTCCACAATCACTATGCTCAAGCATTCAACAAACCTATCCAAGGGGAGGAGACCTTGGATGAGTGGCTGATAGTAGGTCACACCTTTCTCATCCCAAAGTCTGAAGAGACCCAACTACCTCACAAGTATAGACCAATAACCTGTCTGCCAACAACATACAAACTCCTGACATGAATCATCACAGAGATTATATACCATCACAGACCATAAGGAGGAGGCCTAGAGGCAGAACAGAAAGGATGGAAAAGAGGATGCTAAGGAACAATAGACCACCTCCTACAAAACAAGGCCACAATCGAAAATTGCAACACAAATTATCCACAGCATGGATAGACTACAAAAAAGCTTTTGATAGTGTCCCAGATTAATGGATGATACAATTCATACAATTGTGCAAGAACAATCCCCAAATAATCAAACTGATAGAGAAAGCAATGGAGCTTTTTTTTTGTTTTTTTGTATACAAGATCGAGGCTCGTGAAAGAGCGAACATTAATCACACAGAAAGACAAACCGACACATAAAACATATAACATGGGGAGCGGTAGACAAGATGGGGCGAGAGGGGGAGGAACACAAACACAACATCTGAGAGCAGGGACATCGAGAGATCTGTGGGAGGGAGAGGGCTTGGGGGGGGGGGGGAGCAGAAGCATGGGAAGGGGAATGGGGGTGGAAGAGGTTTTAAAAAAAGCTGGGGGAGCAAGGCCGGAGAGGAGTCGGTAGAAGACAGAAAGACCACCTACCTGTCTGCGGTGAGTGAGTGAAAGGCCCTCGGAGATAGCTTCATCACGGGAGATTCCAATGATTCTGAAAGCTTTGGTTTCTACAGCGTGAAGCCGAGCTAGGTGTGAGGCAGGAGCACTGGCCCATAGGGGAGAACAGTATTCCATTGAGCTGCGGATGAAAGCCTTGTATGTGGTGAGGAGCTCATGTGTGGCGAGGAAGGACTTCGCACGACGGAGGATGCCCAGTCGGCGACTGGCTTTGGAGGCCAGCTTGGAAATGTGGTTTTCCCAAGAAAGATCATGGCAGATAGTGAGACCCAAAAGCTTGAGCGACAGAACTTCTTGGAGAGGATTGTTGAGAAAGTAGATGGGAGGGCTGTCCAGTCGATCTTTTCGGAGAGACATAGTATGAGTGTGAGATTTGTCAGGATTGAAAGACATGTTCCACTTGTTTGACCAGTCTGTGATTTTGTCCAGGTCTTCAGAGAGTGAGGAGGCTGCAGACTGCCGATCTGAGGGAAGAGGAATGGAGCGGCAGAGAGTGGAGTCATCAGCAAAGAGATAGAGAGGATTTTCCAGAGAGTCAGAGAGATCATTGATAAAGACCAGAAAAAGCACAGGCCCAGAACACTGCCTTGGGGAACTCCAGCCTGAACAGGAAGGGGAGATGAGAGAAATCCATTCAGGGCCACACGTTGTCTTCGACCAGAGAGGAAGTCCGCAAGCCATGCATGGAGATTTCCATGGATACTATAGGAGGAGAGTTTGGTGAGCAGAGCTGGGTGCCAGACCGTATCGAAGGCACGTGATGTCAAGGGAGACGGCTCTGATTTCCTGTTTGGCATTGAGGACCTCAATCCATTGTTGAGACAGCAGAATCAGCATGTCCAGAGGAGAATGACCTGGTCTGAATCGAAATTGATGATCGGAGATCAAGCCATTGGAGAAGAGGAAGGATTTGATATCCGAAGCAATGATGGATTCCATGACTTTGCTGATAATTGGGAGCAGGCTGATTGGTCTGTAGTTGCAAGGATCTGTTTTTGCACCTTTTTTGTGTAAAGCGGTAATGTTTGCTGATTTCCAGGATGGTGGCAGATGACCTTGAGCAAAAGAGAGGGTGAAAAGAACAGAGAGAGGGTGAGATAGAGCGGCAGAGCAGGATTTTAGGACCCGTGGGCTGATGCCGTCTGGTCCAGTTGCAGAATCAGAGTCGAGGTTTGACAAAAACTCCTCCACCTTGTCAGGAGAGAAGGACACAGAGTCCAGGAGCAGTTGGGTTCGACTGGGTAAGGTGGGAACAGAGAGAGATGGGTTTGGGACACAAGATTTTGAGGCAAACACAGAGTTGAGGCATTCGGCTTTGTCATGTGCGGTGTCAACTGTAGCCATTTGAGGTAAGGGAGGGGATGGAGGGGGAACAAACACCAGAAACGGATTTGAACAGACGACACCAGGATTTGGAGGAAGGAGACAGGTTTGAGAGTACATTCTTGAGTGTGGAGAGATCGTGCTTCCTGCCACTCCTGAGGGTAGACACACACTTGTTCCGAGCTTGGTGGAAGGAACTGAGATTGCCTTCAGTTGGATTAGCCTTCCAAGAGGCAAAGGCAAGTTGTTTCAGGGCAACTGCCTCACCACAAGATTCAGTGTACCATGGACGGGAGGAAGGGTAAGACAACTGAAGACGAGATGGGATAAATCTGTGCATGAGAGAGAGAGCAGTTTGCTTTGGAAGAATTCCCAGGATGAGTTGATGTCAGATGCAGTGGAGATGGGAGACCAGTCCAGATGATTGATGGCTGCTTGAAGACCGTGCCAGTCAGCCTGAGTGAAATGCCAGACTCGGCGACGCTGAGGAGGCTCTCTGAGAACAGCCAGAGAGATGTCCACTTTAACAATCACATGATCAGAAGAACCGATTGGGGCAGAAGAAGAGCAGCAAACATTAGCAGGGAAGTTTGTCATAACCAAGTCTAGAAGAGAAGATACACCATTGGCTGAGATCCGGGTCGGGAAATTGACAGATTGTGTCAATCCCAGTGAGTCACAGAAGTCCTTTACTGAGGTGCCATGGCTGGTGAGAGATGAACCCACACCCAGCCAGCTGGCATGATGACAGTTGAAGTCGCCACATATGAGGAAGAGAGAGTTTGGATGTGTTGATAGAAGTTGGTCCATATTGTCAGACAGTGAAATGTAAATGGAGTCATCACTGTTTGGAGGACGGTACAGAACACATATGAACAAAAGGTGGGAGCGGAGAGGAAGCCGTAGCCAGAGGTACTCCTGGGGGTGAGGTGGAGAGAGGGCAGTGCAAGGAGAGGGAGGAAGAGAGTTTTTGATAAAGATAGCCACCCCACCACCAGGACGAGGCTCAGGTCTATCATACCGGAGGAGGGAGTAACCAGGAAGAGATATTAAGGATTCAGAGACATCTTGAAGGAGGAAAGTTTCTGTTAAGCAGATCAAGTCTGGATTGTCAGAAGCCACCTGAATGGAGAGATCAATCAGGTTTAAGCGAAGGCCCCGGATGTTTGAGGTCCATATCGTTAGTGAGGAGAGAGGGGGAGCATCGGGTACAGGACAGGGGAGGGGAGAGGTAGGGTAAGATGAAGGATGAGCGGGGGAGGTAGGGAGAGCAGTTGATAATGTGTCAGAGATTACAGAAGAGTTACAAGAAAGGTAAGGATGAGGAGGACGAAAGGTTTGATGGTGATGGGATGAGGCACAGTGAGGGGTTGTTTGAGGGGGGGGGGGGGCAGAGGAAAGTAGAAGGTTGGGGGAGGTGGAGGTATGAGATAGAAGGGAGACGAAGTGGGGAGGAGGCAGTTTTGAAGAGGAGGAGGGAGATTTGAAGGGGAGGAGTTGGGGGGGGGGGGGGAGTTTTGAAGGGGAGGAGGCATTCATACAAGGTAGACCAACAAAAACGGACAACATAAAAATTTACACAAAGACAACAATACCAGGAGATATGAAGCATCATACAAATACCTCTGAGTAGAAGAGGGCCACCAAATATGTCACAAACAAATGCACAAAACAATTCCCAAATAATACCTGCATAGAAAGAGGCTGATCCTGAAAACCTAGCTTTTTCCAAGGAACAAAATCAAAGTTATAAACCAACTCGCAATACCAGTATTCCAGTCCAGCTGCGGAAAAATGTATTTGCGACAATCACAAATCAATAAACTGGATATCAAAACAAGGAAACTCCTCACAATCCACAAAATGTTCTCCAAAAATGAATGCATCTGGAGAATGTACCTGCCGAGATGAGAAGGAGGTAACGGCCTGATGGAGTTCAACCAAGTGCACAAAATAACAACTGGAGGATTGGCCGAATACGTAAAAAGTGCAACAGACTACCGAATCAAATTTGGAAGCAAACACAAAGACAACAAACCAGAGAAGGTATCACGAACCTACCGAGCAAATAATTTCGAAAGACAAGTGTGAATGAAAGGCACACAAGAAACCGAAACAACGAGTACAGCCCCAACAATTGTGAAGAAGATGAAAGAAAATAAAAAATGAAGTATCAACAGATATACACCGACAACTGTGAAAACAATAAAAGAGCAGGAAGGTGTATGTATAAAAAAAAGAGTTGGACAGAATGGGAGTATACAATGAAGGAAGGCTCTTCAGAATGGCTAATACGAGGTCAGCTCAACTAGGATGGAAAACAAATCATTTATAAATGGCCAATACTAAAGACACAACACCAATGTTTTCAAGAAAATTGCGGGACTGAGTCAATCGGAGAAGTGTAGGCTCGGCAAGGTAGAAACAGAAAGTACGAGCCCCCTCCTGTCGGGATGTGAAAAAATAAATAAAAAATAACTCGTGTCAGAGCAGCTGTGCACACAAAGGCACAACAATGTATGTCAAGTAATCTACTGGCACATCTGCAAAAGTCTGCAAATGGAAACATGAACCAAAAGCAATCACCGAAAACAAGGAGGTAATGCTCACGTGCGACCTAATGATCCCATCAAGTGTGAATATAGAAAACAAAGCATTGCGACCAGATACAGTAATGAGGTACAAAAAAGAAAAGAAGGCATTGCCAATTAAGGTGTCAGTACCCAGCGATTTTGCCGAAACAACGCAGAAATTAAGAAAATAACCAATTACCAAGACTTCAAAAATGAAGTTAAAGATCCTGGAAGCTGAAGAGTGCCGAAATTGTACCAGTGATTTATTGGAGCAATGAGAATGACAAAAAGAACCTTAGAGATCTTTAAAAAACATCCCTGGGAATATTACGACAAACAAACTGCAGTTGGAAGCTGTCCGGGGCTTGGTGACGATCCTCAAAAGAGTTCTCGGAACAAAACTTTGAGAATAAGAAAACTTCACAAAGTGGTCCATGAAACATGATCCCTTACTGAAACAGAGGTGGATACTTCGAGACCTGGGAGGACTCTGTTCCTCCTTCTGAAACCGACATATGGAGATAACAACACATCAACACACCAACACACACACACACGAAATGACACCATTCTGGGTCTTTGAAAACTTGCCGTCCTTTTGTAGTTATCCAGAGGCGACAACCATCACACTGGTGTTAGGAGTGTGACCTGACGACGATCACAATATATATCTACTGTAATGGGTCACAAAACCCATCAGGCCTGAGGCCTCAGCATGGATCAGTCGAATTGACCAAATTTGAAGCCGTGCAGGACGAGACCTCACTCCCACTCAAACTAACAGCTTTCGCTACCCTAGCCTCAGAGGCATTATGGCCTATCAGCCATCTTCATGGAGGTGGCTAAGGCATCAGATACAAATAACGTATGCAAAAAAGGTCGAATATTTTAAAAATTGAAAAAAAAATAAAAAAAATTGAGTAGAATTAAACAACTTACCTCTCTCATTTTAAACGATGGTAACTTCATCCTGAATTCCTGTGGAACACACAAGACCAATACTCATCAAGATGTGTGGCATGCTGTTGTGGAAATAACAGTATTACCGTGGTATTTAAAGGGCACAATAATGTATTATTGTGTGAATGCTGGGGTGCAGAGAACAACACTACAATCTGTTTTTTTAAAGGAAGACAAAACATCAAACATCACCTGCATGTTCAAATAGTGCTGGTCCACACCCTGCATTTTCTTTACCAACTCCTCATGAAGTTCACGGTCCAGAGCTTCATCCTGCTTCATTGGCTTGCTAATCACCTTCGAACAGTCATCAATTGGTTCTTCCTTTGACTCCTCTGGCTTGATTATTTTCCCTTCCCAACTATTGAAGCAAATACAAGGGAAAAGTGAAATTAACATGACAGAAGCATCTCTTTTGACATGTCTATAAATTAAGAGCATATACGTATTTAGGAACACTGCGATTTAAGCCATGAGAATAACGATACATTATAACAAAAAACTACAACTTCCTTATGCTTCAGCCAATGTTTTACAGAAAATAAAATAAAAGTGTGGTTCCAATGCCAATTTAATTAGTTTCAAAAAAAGGTAGTGAAATTAATGATGGGCCATCAGTAGAAAGGAATAACAAGGAAATTTGACAGGAGGAGGGCACTCGGCCCATTATGCCTGTTTGATGCCAACACTAGATTAAATAAATCCATCAAGCTAATGACTTAATTTAATTGGGGAGATGGGGAGGGAGGCAGTGGAGCTGCGAAAAGTGTGGCAGGCCCAAAGACATCACAAGGGTGTGATAAAAAAGTTTTCTTTTTCAGTTTTCAATGGAATTTTCTTTTTTGGGGGCGAGGGTGGCCGAAGGCAGTTTTAAAGTGAGGAATGTGCAACACCAACCATACACTATCCCGAGATGAGACCTTATCACAGACATCACAACCAGTACATTTAAATGTGCACAGGCACCCATCAATACTCAAGCTACCCACAAGTCCTGCCAATCAATTTCCATGTACCCATCTATCCAATGCTTCTAGGTACCTATCTATTTCCAATTTAAAACTGTCTACTGTTTCTGCTGTCACTATTTTTCTAGAGAGACCATTCCTTGCATTAACTAGTCTCTGAGTGAAAGACCATTACCGTACTACCGTCTTAACTCTCCTTCCTTCTCAGGCTTTGACCCCTGGTGCTATCACTGCATATTCTGCTGAAGAACCCTTCTACATTTAATTTGTTCAAACCCTTCATTATCTTAAACATCTCTATCATATCCCCTCGTAACCACTTCCTTTCTAATGTATAAAAGTCCTGTCTCCTTCATCTGCTCCTCATAGCTGAGCCCGGAATCAATCCAGTATCCCTGTGCTGAACGCTTTCCATGACAGCTACAAGTAGTGGAGAAAAAAAAATGGAAACACCAATGTAAAGTCACTTAGGGCATTGGGCCACCATGTGAGACCAGTCCTGCCTGTATGCACTGTCATGTAATCCACCAGCGTCTGCAATTCTGCAGAAGGGATGCGGCACCATTCTTCCACAAGAAAGCCAATCAACTCACACCTGGTTGATGGAGGTGGAAAACGCTGTCCCAGGCATCAATTCCAGAATATACCATAAATGCTCGATTAGGTTCAGATCTGGTGACTGAGAAGGCCATGACATATGGATAACATCAGTGTCATATTCATCAAACCATTGGATGCCCACAGGTGCCATGTGGATGGGGGCATTGGCCAGGCTCGCCTCTTTCAGCCATGCGAGCCATAATTATAGGCAACTAGGCTGTGCAGCATTTTTATACATTACCCGAAGAATGCTGGGATGTTATTCACTTAATTAACACGTGGGCCACACATGTGTGGAGGCCGTTGCTTGGTATCCCTCATTTACCGAGGTGTTTCCATTTTTTGTCCACTACCTATACATGAAGTGGCTTATTGCACCACTAATCGTATTAGGATGTGAAGCTCTTGTTATGACACTTCCTCTGGCATTGTCTTGTAGCGATGAGTTGATGCAAAAATTTGTCCCAAACCATATTGGTGCAACCAAAAGCAACATTATAGGAAATTTGCTTTTGTGCACAGATTGTGGATGATTATTAAGACTGCTCCAAAGGAAGATAGTAATTAACAACTTTACGTTAAATAAAGGTAACTAGAACAGCGCTCGGTAGAGTACATACTTCCACCAGGGTGAACAGTTTACATTTTGGATACCACTGATATACCGGATCTGGATTCAGACCTGAACCAAACTCTAATCAGCTTGTTCTTGCCACCTAACCAGCTCATCCACCATGTTTTGTTACAACCCATCCACAACTTTTGACATATGATAGATATAATTTTTTGGCCCCATCTCTCACAGCTGTTGTGAGATCGAGATTAGTGAAGAATCACTTAGAGTTAAAACAACAAAACATTCTCGTATCCAGATCTTCACCAAAATCGAAACAATTCGTCCTTGTAACACAACCAACCATTCCACCAAGTTTCCTCCAAATCCATCCATAACGTTTGCAGATATCCTGTTCACAGACAGACAGACAGACAAACAGACATACAGGGGTGAAAACATAACCTCCGTCCACCTTAGGTTGCGGAGGTAATAATCTAGCTAAGAAGAAAATATAAAGGTGATGTTTTTGGCATCCATTAATGACACTTATATAAGAAAACTACATGATATTCATCGAATACTTACCCTCAACTTCGTGTGAGCCAACTCCAGTGTTTATTAAGGTTTTTTTTTCTTTGATCAAATATGGCTGCAAAACCACGTGACGGATGACGTCATATATTTACATTCTCCAATATAATTGTTGCGTAGATCATGCTCAATAAATTTGAAACTGATCGGACGAAGCATTGTACTTATTGAATTATGACGCCATAATGAGGGCGCCAATGACGTCATCAATAACACTTATTCCCCATGCGGTGTTCTTTGCAATGAGCCATGTTTAAAATTTTCGATATAGCAGTTTCAGAGATATAGATTATAGCAGTTCATATAGAGATATAGCAGTTTCAGATGTGGTTGAGCTTAAAAGTGGTTGGATGTCAATGAAAGATAGTCTGTTGGGAGCCGAGGGTGAGGTATGTGGATGGACAAAAGGACCACCGAGGCACTCGGAAACATGGTGGTGGGATGATGAAGTTGGAAAGAGGATTGACAAGAAGAGGAAGAAGTTCAAAGAGTGGCAGAAGGCAAAGGGTACGGGGGCAGAAAAGGCAGAGCATGAAAGTTATAAGGCAGCCAAGAACGCTGCAAAGAAAGAGGTAGCAAAGGCGCAGGAGGCATGTAGGAAAATGTTCGGAGAACGCTTGAAATCCAAGCCTTGGATTTGGAAGAGGGTCAGAGAGCGGTACTCAGGATCGCAAAGCAGATAGCGAAAGAGAGGTGTGATGTGATGGGGGTGAGTTGCTTGAAGGATGAAGTGGGACAAATCGTTGTGGACCCAGATGGAATTAAAGGAAGATGGAAGAGAAATATGGAAATGCTGTGGAATGCAGAGAGTGAATGGGACGGCAACATAGAGAGTAACCCAGTTTTAGGACCGGCAGAGAAGATAACTGAGAAGGAAGTTGAGGAAGCGATAAAAGCAATGAAGAGTAGAAAAGCAGGAGGGCCGACGGGAGTTGTGGGAGACATGTTGAAGGCACAGCAGGAAGTTGTGGTGTGAAGAGAATGCCAGAGATCTGTAATCTGGTGGTGAAAGCAGGCCGCAATCCAGTGGATTGGGAACTGAGTACCCTCGTCCCTCTCTACAAGGGGAAAGGTGACCCTCTGGACTGTGGCTCGTATAGAGCGATAAAGTTATTGGAGCATGGAATGAAGGTATTGGAAAGGGTTTTGGAGAGGAGGATAAGGAAGAAAGTGAAGATTGACGAAATACAGCTTGGATTTATGCCAGGAAGAGGAACGCCAGACGTGCTTTTTATTGTAAGGCAGTTGCAGGATAAGTACATGGAGAAGTGGAAGAGGTTGTTTCTTGGGTTTGTTGATCTGGAAAAAGCATTCGATAGGGTTCCACACGAAGTAGTGACATGGGCATTGAGGAAGTTAGGAGTGGAGTAATGGTTGATCAGAGTAGTGATGGCAATGTACAAAAGAGAGCGCACAGCTGTAAGGACGAAGGACGGGAACAGTGGTGAGTTTGAGGTGAAGGTGGGAGTGCATCAGGGGTCGATACGAAGTCCACTACTATTTGTAGCTGTGATGGAGGTGCTGGCTCGGAATGCAAAGGAGGGTTTACTGTGGGAGTTGTTGTATGCATATGATCTGGTGTTGATTGTGGAAAGTATGGATGGACTGAAGGAGAAGATGAACAAGTGGAAGGAATGTATGGAGACAAAAGGTCTGAAGGTGAATATCGGAAAAACGAAAGTGATGGCAAGTGGGGGTGTCGGTGCATACGCAATGGCATGTGGTGAGGTGGAAAGAACGAGGAGGTGGCCGTGTGCTGTGTGCAGGAAGGGTGTCGGAGTGAACTCCATTCAATGTACAATGTGCGCTGAGTGGGTTCATCAAAAATGTAGTTGTCTGAGAGGGTCATTAACCAGTGTGGCAGCTACATACTAGTGTAGGGAGCTGCAAATGGAGGAAATGTTGAGTTGGATCTTGGAGACGACCTGAAGCTGGAAGGTGTGAAAACATTTTGCTACCTCGGAGACATGCTGAATGGAGAAGGTGGATCAGACTCGGCAACGGTTGCTCGAGTGAGAAGTGCATGGAAGACGTTTCGGGAACTGAGTGACGTGCTGACGAGGAGGGGAGTGCCGTTGAAGCTGAAGGGAAAGGTGTATGCTGCATGTGTGAGAAGTGTTATGATTTATGGGAGTGAGACATAGGTAATGAACGTAGAGCAGCAACGAAGGCTGGAAAGGGTGGAAATGCGAATGGTTCAGTGGATGTGTGGAATATCGTTGAGAGAGAGGAAGTCAAATGATGAATTGCGAAAGATGATGGGAATAGAACCTGTGATGGATGCTATGAAGAGAAACAGGTTGAGATGGTTTGGTCATGTGTTGAGGAAGGATGAAAGTGACTGGTTGAGAAGAATGATGGAAATGAATGTAGAAGGAAGTAGAGGACGGGGAAGACCGAGAAAGACTTGGCTAAAGGTGGTGGTGGAAGAAGAAATGTGGGCAAGGGGGTTAACAAGGGGAGATGCAGAAAATAGGGCAAAACAGAGAAGATTGTCATGGGGCCCGCAAGGCATTGAGTGAG
Organism: Myxine glutinosa; assembly: GCF_964187855.1. NCBI lineage: Eukaryota > Metazoa > Chordata > Myxini > Myxiniformes > Myxinidae > Myxine > Myxine glutinosa. The sequence goes on along the minus strand of NC_136264.1, from coordinate 88,440,838 downwards.
GGAAATATTCCCGCTCCAGGAGGGAAAATGGCCTTAAAATGCGTTGTTGTTGTTGTAGTTTCAGAGAAATAGAACTCCATCGTTTTTCCGTTTTCCAAGATGGCACCCATACCAGATCATAATTCTTATTTTCTTATCCTATCCTCATCATAATTGACATCATAATTATCAAAAAAAATTCTACATGAGTAGGCGCATAACATGCTGAACATTTCATATCAATAGGACCAATTGAGGCCGATAAAATGACTTTTAAAAATGGAGACATACGTACGCACGCACATACACGCACATATTCAACTGAATGCTTGACTCCGCTTCGTGCTTTTGTCTCGCAATAGTCCAACAGTTGTATGTTTCAATATACAAGTACAGTAGCCGATATTATAATCAGTAAGAAAATACATGCACACGAACATGCAAGCACATAACAAACACCCATTGTTATACTATTTTGGCACGTATTGGAATGTCACGAGAATCTCGTTTAAATAACTCTACAAATGCCTCATGTATGGTCACAAGGTAGAAATTAACGTCGGTGCATACGCAATGGTACCAAGTACCATTTACTGTACCTGGGATCCGGAGGAAAAGAATCTTCCGTATTTATGGTTCTGCCATGACTCTGTAGTAATTGGGTTATCTGTTGCTCTCGTGAAAGGTCCATCTTCACCACTGCACGCTGAAAGCCACAAAACGAGCACAATGCAACATTTATGGAGTATCTCCTTGGAGAGTCCAAACAACTTTGTAATATGGGGATGGAAGTGATCAAATATTTAATTCACACAAGTGTTTTGATTGAGATGTCAAACAGATTACAGTGCCCCTTTAAGGTTAGTTAGAGGTGCTGCCTTTATTGTCACCAACCTTTTCAGCTGTTGGTGCCATCTGGAGTGCTCCCCGTTTGTCTGAAAAGTTCCCTGAAGGCCTCATTTTACTGTGGGCTAATCGCCTGCGGACCCCCATCCTGATTATATCTTCCCCATTTTGTTTCTTTGCTTTTCCGCCCAAGGGGGCCCTCTTGGTTTTTGGGGTTAATCCTTTCCCTGTGTTAATAAATAAATTAAAACCTGACACCAAATTTTGACCCACGTGCCATTTTGGAGCATCGTCCCTCCACAACACCACCAAATGTTTGTCCAACAGCACATTGTTTGTTATCCCATGTGTAAGCATATTTACACATCTTCACTCATTTGTGTAATTACTTCCATGAGTTTGGCCTTTCAGCTCCTCTCTGGCCTTTAAAGACGGCAACCTCTCACCACCTTGTGTTATCTTCCATCCTTATCTTTGCCTTTTTCTATTTTTGTTAGCCTTCTCTGTACCTGTAACTTTATGTTCTCAAATACAATTTGTGTGTATTACAAGTCTCAATCAACCTGTTCCCCTTCTCATATTTTCCTGCTTTTGTGATACTTCCTCTCATCCAATGCCTTTTAAATCATGTATAAAACTAAAGTAAAACTTGTAGTCTCATCAATATAAACAATCGCAAGCAGTGTTCGAGCAGCCACGTGTCTTTCCTTCACTTCCTATTTCCTAACAATCTCTTGTAGTCGAGTATCTAATGTATAAAGAAGAAACATTGTTACTTGGCAAAAATGTTTTTTTTTGGACAAGTATGTTGATCACTCCGGGTTGTGTATGTTTGTGTGTGTGTGTTTGTCACCAAATGGTAGAGTTTGTGGTCTGACAGAATCCTATATATTTTTTAGGTCAAAAGGTCAGCATAGGCCAATGGTCCACCACTTTTTTCCAATTTCTAAAATCCTCAATTTTCATCCGATTGACTTGAAATTTGAATAGGATTTTCATATCAGCTAACTGAATTCAAACACCAACTATATTTGAGGTCAACAAAGGCCAAATTTCTAAAATTGTCAATTTTCATCAGATTAACTTAAAAGTTGAAGACGATTTGCATATCAGGTCACCGAATTCAACCACAAATTATTTTGAGGTCAAATTCAAAAGGATGCTCTACTGAATGCCATTCTACTTTCTTCTCTTTTGCCAAGTGTCGCTCTATGAGTGATTTTTCATTTCTTTATTTGTTTGGTCATTTATGCATTCAGATCCTGCAGGAACCAGAGCAACCAAAGTTTCCATGGCCTATTATTTCATCCAGAGGAAGGTCGAAGGCTATATTTGGATAAATTTTTGTTACCACAGATAAAACCAGATAATTGGCCTTCCGGCCTCGATCTGGTCTTGTGCTTATACACTGCCTGGTTTTTTTTTCCCCAGGAGTGATCGAGTAATATGTTTTATGATTGTCCTGCAGGAAATATTTAAATACATATTTCATGGAATTTCCCTGGGCAATGCAGAGTACTTCAGCTAGTATCATATATTTGGGGACCAAATGGCTCTAAATGAATGGGGCAATGTTGAAGGATGAGCTCCAAACCCCTATAAAGTACCCCTTATGTTCAGCGTCTCAAACAGACTCTTGAGCTCAATTCCTTTTGCCTGGCTTTTTGTGCAGGCTTTGTTTTAACAACTGGTGAAGGTGTGAAAGGTGAGTTGTTGGCACCTTAAAACCAGACTGTTGTGGCATGATCAGTCTCAATAGTCCATCCATAACCTTTTGAGATAGCCGGCTCACACACAAACACACAGGTGTGAAAACATAACCTACGTCCACCGTCGGCGGCGAAGGTAATAGTCATATTTCAACAGGCTGGCAGGATGGCCGAGCAGTATGCACACTCACCTCTAACCTGTCTACCTCGGGTTTGAACCCCGACCAAGCTATAAACTGTCATCCCAGTGCTTTGCAGGCTGGGCAATCCATCAATGTGTGTGCCGTCCCTCGGATGGGCGTTAAACAGGCATTCCGCCTGCCGACATTAGTTGATGGATGTTAAAGATCCCACAGAGTCCTTTACGAAGAGTAGGCGAGCTATCGTTAGCACATTGAACAAATTACAAATTCCTGTCCTAACCTGAGTCGAATGTCAGGCCTGGCCAGCCGGTTTGTTAAATAATTGCACCAAGCTTCCTCCAGCCAGCCCCACGTGAACATGGTAGTAATTGCAGCCATTAAAGAAGAAGAATCGTCATCTTTCACCATGGCTAATAAGTAATATCAATAATAATCATATTTTGTAAGAGTGATTACATCATTATATCAATCAACAATCTCGATCAATTAGGATATTACGTTCAAATAGGTTTTAAAAAGATTTACCTCTCGTTTTTCTTGATCCTTAGATTTTCCTCCCTGCTTGCTGGCATACCACAGGCCAATGTCACGACCCTTAAGATGAGGTGGGTGTCGTCCACCACCTCTACGGCTTCCTCCAGATGAGTTCCCATAATAATCGTTATAATCATCACTGCTCTGGTTAGAAGTCCAACCACGTGCCCTGAATGGTCTTCCATATCGGCCTCTTCCGGAATAGGCCATAGCCTGTTGCAGGAGCGACCTGCAGATCTGCAAAGTCTGTGATAGAGAAAAGGTTAATCAAGTCAAAGTTTACATACTGTATTTAAAATATTTTTTGCATATCAAGTTAATTGCATGTCAAATCACATCCATTTCCTCGAGGTTCTTTGATTTCCATGAAATTCAGTGATTTGAGATATCCGATGAGAAATATCATTCGTATTTATCGGTCACTTATTCAATCAGATGGCTCTCAAGATACAAGTAAACAAAGATTTGGCTTCAGATAATTTTTGAAATGCTTCAATGTTATATTTTGGCCAATTGATTCTTCATTTTTAGCTCATGGAAAACATAGTTCAGGTGAGCTTATGGATTGTGCATCATACGTCCGTCCCGTCCGTAAACACTTGCAACTTCTTCTCCAAAACTGCTGATGGGATTGTGATTGTGACCATAATTGAACAGGATTGTGAATAAAGGTTCCAAAAGCACTTGAATTTCGATCTAGTTCGACTGACATTTTGGATTACAGGAAAAACCTTTTTAAAATCTTCTGCTCTCAAGCCGCTTAATTGATCAATGCAAAACCTTAAATTTGTGATCAACTGCTCAAGGGAATTATATTTTGTTAGCAATGACGTCATTGGTCACATGGTCTAGCAGCCATATTAGATCAAAGAAAACCTTCAAAATGAATCTTCTCTGAAACCGCTTTACCGATCAATGCAAAACTTAAAATATAGGACCGACTACCTGTGGGAAAGTTTTATTAACAGCTGATCTGAAAAGCAATATGGCCACCAGTGAAGTCATAACACAAGAAGTGGGGAATATTTCGAAAAATGTAAATTTATAGACTCCTTGGAGTTGTACCTTATCAAATTGGGCTAATTTTCACACACTAGGAAGTGACATCATCATACAGGAAGTTGTCAATATCGAAAAAACTAAGGCTCATAGACAGCAGGCAGTTGCACTACTGTGAGCATCATGTCAATAATACCTGACCTAAAATGTGTATTCTAATTCCAAATCATATTTTTACCCTGATCCATCCATCAATCCACTTTTTTGCAACCAGGTAGGTGAGCTACAAGACCATTGGTCCTCTATTTGCAAAGTTACATCGACACGAAATATGTTTAGAAAGCTATTTTAAAGGTCTTTCTAATGGTGCTATTTTCATCATTCCATTCTGATTAAAAACAAACTTTGCAGATGAGCTTGAACATTTCACCAGACCTGTATCAAGCACCTCAATAAGAGCTAACTTGTAGCATAGTTCTACAAGAATGTAGATCTCTCTCTACAAAGGAGAAAAAAAAAAGTTATTACAGCAAAAAAAATGTAGTGGTGTCAGAGTACTGTGTGAAGGACATTGGAAGAACTTTTGGGACAATTATGTTAACCAGAAAAACGAGCGTTCAGAAAGCATGAACAGCCAATCGACATTCTGCCAGCACAGACATTCGCTTTATGCGCGCTTAATCCTGTAAAAACCTGGGAAGAAAGTTTGCACCCAATGTCAAAAAACTAATTCAGTAATACACAAGAATCTCTGGAAAGCACCGAGGAGACGTAACAAATAAGAGTGGAGTAAAGGTGACAATATTAAGAAAAAGGGATGCACTTTGTGGATGGCATAAAGTGACTCGCATGATTAGAAATAAAAATGCCTGATAATATCCTCCAGAGCTGGAAAAAAAACATTTTAATGTTACAGCAAATTGTTTCCTTCCCTCTTCTTTCTCTTCATGTTCATCTATTCTCTTGTTGTCCTAGTAATCAGTGGGATACCTTCTATTATCTCTCACATCCCTCTTCCATGAGCCTAGACTTTGTATACAAAATTCCACCGAGGTGGTTGTAGGACTGAGTCGGAGCATTTGAAGGATTGAAATAGAATACGGCACAAAAAAAAAAAAATCACGTGACATTAGCAAAGCCACTTCATTGAGAAAAAAGGGTATACTAGACTCAACACAAAAACCCAAAATTTGCTTTGGGAAAGAACTTCTGCCCTAGCGAATCAACAAGTTATTAAATGTCAAGGTGAAAGGGACATCTCTGTCAAAGTAGATGCGAGAAAGGAGAACATTCAAAATAGGCTTGCTTAATGCAAAGTCAGAGGTTTACTGTCATTTCCAGGAAGAAATTCCACATGTCAAGATTGGTGTTTATAAGTTTGTACAGCTTTTTCCCCAAAAATGTTGTCCTGCATGGAGAAGGTAGTACGAGGTGTTTGTTGGCATCCAGGTGCTTGGTGGCGTCACGGTGCTTGGTGGCGTCTCGGTGCTTGGTGGCGTCACGGTGCTTGGTGGCGTCTCGGTGCTTGGTGGCGTCTCGGTGCTTGGTGGCGTCTCGGTGCTTGGTGGCGTCTCGGTGCTTGGTGGCGTCTCGGTGCTTGGTGGCGTCTCGGTGCTTGGTGGCGTCTCGGTGCTTGGTGGCGTCTCGGTGCTTGGTGGCGTCTCGGTGCTTGGTGGCCTCTCGGTGCTTGGTGGCCTCTCGGTGCTTGGTGGCCTCTCGGTGCTTGGTGGCCTCTCGGTGTTTGGTGGCCTCTCGGTGTTTGGTGGCCTCTCGGTGTTTGGTGGCCTCTCGGTGTTTGGTGGCCTCTCGGTGTTTGGTGGCCTCTCGGTGTTTGGTGGCCTCTCGGTGTTTGGTGGCGTCTCGGTCTTTGGTGGCGTCTCGGTCTTTGGTGGCGTCTCGGTCTTTGGTGGCGTCTCGGTCTTTGGTGGCGTCTCGGTCTTTGGTGGCGTCTCGGTCTTTGGTGGCCTCTCGGTGTTTGGTGGCCTCTCGGTGTTTGGTGGCCTCTCGGTGTTTGGTGGCCTCTCGGTGTTTGGTGGCCTCTCGGTGTTTGGTGGCCTCTCGGTGTTTGGTGGCCTCTCGGTGTTTGGTGGCCTCTCGGTGTTTGGTGGCGTCTCGGTGCTTGGTGGCGTCTCGGTGCTTGGTGGCGTCTCGGTGCTTGGTGGCGTCTCGGTGCTTGGTGGCGTCTCGGTGCTTGGTGGCGTCTCGGTGCTTGGTGGCGTCTCGGTGCTTGGTGGCGTCTCGGTGCTTGGTGGCGTCTCGGTGCTTGGTGGCGTCTCGGTGCTTGGTGGCGTCTCGGTGCTTGGTGGCGTCTCGGTGCTTGGTGGCGTCTCGGTGCTTGGTGGCGTCTCGGTGCTTGGTGGCGTCTCGGTGCTTGGTGGCGTCTCGGTGCTTGGTGGCCTCTCGGTGTTTGGTGACCTCTCGGTGTTTGGTGACCTCTCGGTGTTTGGTGGCGTCTCGGTGTTTGGTGGCCTCTCGGTGTTTGGTGGCCTCTCGGTGTTTGGTGGCCTCTCGGTGTTTGGTGGCCTCTCGGTGTTTGGTGGCCTCTCGGTGTTTGGTGGCCTCTCGGTGTTTGGTGGCCTCTCGGTGTTTGGTGGCCTCTCGGTGTCGGCGTCTGCACCACATTCATGACAGCAACTGAGAGTACCTACAGTATCACCACTCACCAGCAAAGCAGCTACAAATGCTGCAACATGGCTAAAGTGAAATGGGTACAAACACCAAATAATCTGAATTTAACAAGCATGATTTTCATTAATAAAAATAAATAATAACAAGAACAATACGCTTCCCACTGGAAACGTAATCTATCTATATTCCAGTAATCTCTGTCTGTCTGTCTGTACGTCTGTACGTTTGTCTGTGACCGCTGTTTCTCGACAACCACGGGTCCGATATACTTTTAACTTGCCAGGTATATTGCTGGGGACCCGAGGATGTGCCTTTTCAAGGTTTCATATTAATCGGACAATTACTTACCGAGCTATGTCCAAAAAACGATTCAACCAATCAGAGAGCAGCGAACGATCGCGTGTGCCGAACGTGGCGGGCACACTCTGCCTCGGATGGCACATTTGAGAGCGTATTCATTTATTTCACGTTTGCAAACTATGTTGGCGTTAAACTATGTTTTACAACTAATAAAAACGAATTTGCGATTCATTCGCTTTCCTGCGCGTTTGTGCACGCGATGGCGATTTCTTTACCAAACTCCGGAAGCCGTTCGCTTTGGACCAAACCATTGCATGTAAATAGAGGGGGGGGATTGTCACCACTCGCAAGCCGTTCGCTTTGGACCAAACCATTTCATGTAAATAGAGGGGGGGGGATATAATTTTAGATATAGATATAGTACGGGCATGCCCTAGTAATAATAATTGGAGGTCCATACACTTTGGTCTTTGCAGAACCCCAGGGAGGATATTGTAAAGTGCCGGCGATAACTCGCCTACCCTTCGCGAAAGAATCCATGGGATATATTTAAGGTGCAAAACGACATTGCTCAGACTCAGAGCCGGGTTCTCCGGCTCCACATTGATGCCTGAACGTGCATGACAAACACCACAGGTGACACAGTTTATAGCTGATGACCTGCAAGCTGGGAACCAGTGAGACCAATGCAATACTTCATTCAAACCGAGGTAAAAGACTATCTCAGGAAGAGGAATAGCTAGTTGTATAATCATACCAGCTAGGCCGCAGTCATGAAACCAGCGAAACGATTAGACCTTCCCCTCATGAGTCATGTTTGGGATTTTTTGAAACAACGTCTTCAAAACAGCTTCAGAATCTTTTGATGAAGGTGTACCAGAAAAGTAGCTCTACGTTTCTCAAACCGTCCGAATGAACCGGTCGAACACGAGCGACCGGAACTACGCATGTTATGACAAGAAAATGGTTAAAACGCTTAAATTTAGCTCTGCCATAACACTAATTATTAGTCATATTTATTATCAATTAAATATCTAAGTTATGTACGTTTGCTTTCAAGAAGTCCCCCCAGCGAGAAAATATATGTGCACAAATATAACAAGCAAAAATATCCATGCAAACAGAGTCCTGCATCTATACACCGCAAGAATCGTTCCGTATTACCTTCCACATTACATTGCCATTCTCTCAATATCGAGGGAATTACTTAGGAGTAGAGAATATTAAGCTGTGTAAACCTCTGTGATTATCTATGCACTACATCTGGGATTACGGTTTTCCATTTATTGATCAATTTATATACGTGATACTCTCGAGTGATCGTGATCTCGTCTCTCCAGCCAACCTCAGTATCGGCGTTTATTACATCTCGTGGAAGAGTATTCCAGGTACCTAATCATTCGTTGTGCTTTGTGGATAGAAACATTTCATATATTGTCCATGTGAAAAAAAATGGATACTTTTACAATTTACCTCAACTTGCAAATGTTTCATCGTGACGTCTTTCCACATCCGGTAAGTGAGCTGTCGGCCATTATGGAGGAGAAGTAAGGACCAGAGGCAAGACTTAATTAGGTAAGCATTTTACAACACCACCATGCATTTTACAACAATACACCAATGATCATTTTTGTACGTTATTTTGCTTCACGTCTCCTACAAAATGGCCGTCTACCAGCGTTTTCTTTTTTTTGGTATACAAGATCGAGGCTCGTGAAAGAGCAAACATTAATCACACAAAAAGTCAAACAGAAACAGAAAACACAAAATAAGGGGAGCGGTAGACAAGATGGGGACAGAGGCGGAAGGACACAAAACAACATTTCAGAGCAGGGACATCGAGAGAACTGTGGGAGGGGGAGGGCTTGGGGGGAGGTGGGAGAGGTATAAAACATGGACACTGCAAGGACATCCACGAGAGAAGTTCGAATTTCAAAAAAGTGTAGGGTAGCGTGGGGCAAGACGCCCCCATTAAGCAAGATTGCTGATATCTGCTCCTGTTGCAGCTATAGAAAACTAAAAGTAAATGCAAACAATAAGGACACATTAGCGCTACATAATAGCACAAGCACACCAAGATAGAAAAAAACCAAAAAGAACAAGAAGTGAAATTATTTTTTTTGGCCTCTTTGCCCCATGCCGGAGGTAAAACGCCCACCAGGCTGGGGCAAAACGCCTACTGTGGGCGTGTTGCTCCTGAGAAGTGAGCGTTTTGCCCCTTACTTCCGAATTACATAAAAAGAAGATAATACTAACGTCTGACTAGAAAAACATAGTCTCCTACATAGAGGAAATTTCACTAAATACAAAATGTCATGAATTGTGACTTGGTCAAATTCAAACAATCATGGGCACATGTCAGTCCGAGACATCCGACTCGCAGTTTGGGCACAGGAACTGGGCCAGTCCTGGCGTACATTGTTCATGTGCCCAATGAAGGCACAACTGGCACTGCACCCACACCTCCCTGGGTCTGGCACGGCTGTACTCCTCACAGCATATAAGACAAGGCCAGTCTTCCTCCTCACTCGAAGCCTGTCGAGCACCTTTTGTGGCCATGACTTTCCCGGGCTTTTGAACAGTTGTCAGCCCTGTCTCATCCATGTTCCACACTCTTGAAGGGGTGTAGTCTTCAGCTGTCAAACACTCCTTGAAGAGGTCAAAGAAACCCTGGACCCTGGGTTTATTGAAGCCCACAACACGCGCTATGCTGGTTGCTTGAGGCTGCCTGAGGGTGAGGTCGTGACGGGAGAGAAAGTTCTGGACCCAGTCCTTTCCTGCCATCCGGGACTCTCTGTTGAAAGGGTGGCTAATTTGAGCCTTCTCAGCAACATCATACGCTAGACGCTGCATGTCCCGCATCCTCAGACCGTACAGTCGCCTCTGCATCTCCGTTACATGTGCTTTCAGCTGCGCGTCGATCTCAGGAGGAAGGGCGTTCTTATATCTCCCAAAATTCAGCACACCAGGTGCTGCTACTTGCTGGTCTCTGTGCCTTCGTAGGGTAGGCCTACGTGCCGGAACACCAAAGTCCTTGCTGGCACGAATGAGTGGAAGTCCCTCGCTCACTGCTTTCAAGGCTGCAGACAAGTTGCTTTGGCCATAATTGCCCCTCTCTGTCTTCCTTTTGTATGTTCTCACCATCATGTATCTGTTGACAAGTGTTTAAAAATGATTCAGTCTCTAAATCATAATTTCTTTTATTCATAACTTAGCGGAATATATTCAAATGATAGTCACTTTTACTAGCATAGGAGAGAGAGACACAGAGAGACACAGAGAGACACAGAGAGACACAGAGAGACAGACAGAGACAGACAGAGACAGGCAGAGAGAGAGAGACAGACAGAGAGAGAGACAGAGAGAGAGAGAGAGAGAGAGAGAGAGAGAGAGAGAGAGAGAGAGAGAGAGAGAGAGAGAGAAAGAAAGAAAAAGAGAGAAAAAGAAAGAAAAAGAAAGAGAGAGAGAGACAGAGACAGACAGACATGCAGTACTCTAGCATTTCAAGTCAAGTCGGTATTACATTCAGTGGAATGAGGGGCACATTAGGCATCTTGCCCCAACATCCCAGTGGGCGTTTGACCCCCAATCTGTTACAAATCTTATCTTTGGAAATCTGACTTAAAGCAAGGGAGGCAACTAGTTTAGTCTGGCATCAACAGATAGCTAACAGATCCCTATAACAAGAAAAAGTAGAGACGTTCTGTTTCTTCTGCTATTTAGATGATGGTACTGAACAAATGAAGTATGAAATTTACAACAAACAGGACGAAAACAAAGAAAAACATCTGAGAAACGTACCGCTTTCTCTGCCTGTGTCGCCGTCGTGGCGGGAAAGGATGTTTGCGGAAGGAAGCTCGCAAGGCATCATGGGGCTCGTTGCATCACGTGGTTTAGTATATATTGTGGGTAGGCTTTTGACCCCTACTGGGCCTCTTGCCCCACCCTACCCTATCTGGGGTGAATTAGCGGGGGTAGAAAAGATCAAGGTTTTGGATGGGGGAAGATAAGAGATGGTGGTGAACAGCTGTTTTAAAGACCTGGAGGGAGGAGTGGGATTGAAGGGAGTGGGGGAGTTTGTTCCAGAGGTGGGAGAAAAGGGGAATGAAAGAGTGAAGGTGAGCAGAGAGCCTAGATTTTGGCAGTTTAACCACAAGAGGGTTGCTGGCAGATCTTGTGTGACCTGAATGAATATTTGGGGGACAGAGCACAGAGAGAGCTGGGGGAGCAAGGCCGGAGAGGAGTCGGTAGAAGACAGAAAGGCCACCAAACCTGCCTGCGGTGAGTGAGTGAAAGGCCCTCGGAGTTAGCTTCATCGCAGGAGATTCCAATGATTCTGAAAGCTTTGGTTTCAACAGCGTGAAGCTGAGCGAGGTGTGTTGGCAGGAGCACCGGCCCAGAGGGGGGAACAGTATTCCATTGAGCTGCGGATGAAAGCCTTGCATGTGGTGAGGAGCTCAGGTGTGCCAAGGAAGGACTTCGCATGACGGAGGATGCCCAGTCGGCGACTGGCTTTGGAGGCCAGCTTGGAAATGTGGTTTTCCCAAGAAAGATCATGGTAAATAGTGAGACCCAAAAGCTTGAGCGATAGAACTTCTTGTAGAGGATTGTTGAGAAAGTAGATGGGAGGGTTTTCCAGTCGGTCTTTTCGGAGAGACATAGTAAGAGTGTGAGATTTGTCAGGATTGAAAGACATGGTCCACTTGTTTGACCAGTCTGTGATTTTGTCCAGGTCTGCAAAGAGTGAGGAGGCTGCAGACTGCTGATCTGAGGGATGAGGAATGGAGCGGCAGAGAGTGGAGTCATCAGCAAAGAGAAAGAGAGGATTTTCCAGAGAGTCGGAGAGATCATTGATGAAGATCAGAAAAAGCACAGGGCTCAGAACACTACCTTGGGGAACTCCAGCCAGAACAGGAAGGGGAGATGAGAGAAATCCATTCAGGGCCACACGTTGACTACGACCAGAGAGGAAGTCCACAAGCCATGCGTGGAGATTTCCATGGATACCATAGGAGGAGAGTTTGGTGAGCAGAGCTGGGTGCCAGACCGTATCGAAGGCACGTGATATGTCAAGGGAGACAGCTCTGATTTCCTGTTTGGCATTGAGGACCCCCATCCATGGTTGAGACAGGAGAAGCAACATGTCCAGAGTAGAATGACCTGGTCTGAATCCAAATTGATGATCGGAGATCAAGCCATTGGAGAAGAGGAAGGATTTGATATCCGAAGCAATGATGGATTCCATGACTTTGCTGATAATTGTGAGCAGGCTGATTCGTCTGTAGTTGCAAGTATCTGTTTTTGCACCTTTTTTGTGTAAAGCGGTAATGTTTGCTGATTTCCAAGATGCTGGGAGATGACCTTGAGCAAAGGAGAGGGTGAAAAGAACAGAGAGAGGGTGAGATAGAGTGGCAGTGCAGGATTTTAGGATCCGTGGGCTAATGCCGTCTGGTCGAGGATTGCAGAATCAGAGTCGAGGTTTTGACAAAAACTTCTCCACCTTGTCAGGAGAGAAGGACACAGAGTCCAGGAGCAGCTGGGTACGACTGGGTACGGTGGGTACAGAGAGGGATGGGTTTGGGACACAAGATTTAGACGTGCCAAGTCTAGAAGTTTGTCATAACCAAGTCTAGAAGAGAAGATACTCCATTGACTGAGATCCGGGTCGGGAAATTGACAGATTGTGTCAGTCCCAATGAGTCGCAGAAGTCCTTTGCTGAGGTGCCATGGCTGGTGAGAGAGGAACCCACACCCAGCCAGCTGGCATGATGACAGTTGAAGTCGCCACATATGAGGAAGAGAGAGTTTGGATGAGTTGATAGAAGTTGGTCCATGTTGTCAGACAGAGAAATTTAAATGGAGTCATCACTGTTTGGAGGACGGTAAAGAACATATATGAACAAAAGGTGGGAGCGGAGAGGAAGCCGTAGCCAGAGGTACTCCTGGGGGTGGGGTGGAGAGAGGGCAGTGCAAGGAGAGTGAGGAAGAGAGTTTTTGATAAAGATAGCAACCCCACCACCAGGACGAGGCTCAGGTCTATCATACCAGAGGAGGGAGTAACCAGGAAGAGATATTAAGGAATCAGAGACATCTTGAAGGAGGAAACTTTCTGTTAAGAAGATCAAGTCTGGATTGTCAGAAGCAACCTGAATGGAGAGATCAATCAGGTTTGAGCGAAGGCCCCGGATGTTTGAGGTCCATACCGTTAATGAGGAGAGAGGGGGAGCATCAGGTGCAAGACAGGGAAGGGGAGGGGAAGGGTCAGATGAAGGATGAGAGGGGGTGATTGGGAGAGCAGTTGATAGTGTGTCAGAGATTACAGAAGAGTTTCAAGAAAGGGAAGGATGAGGAGGACGAAAGGTTTGATGGTGATGGGATGAGGCACAGTTAGGGGTTGTTTGAGGGGGGGGGGGGGCAGAGGAAAGTAGAAGGTTGGGGGAGGTGGAGGTATGAGATAGAAGGGAGATGAAGTGGGGAGGAGGCAGTTTTGAAGAGGAGGAGGGAGATTTGAAGGGGAGGGGTTGGGGGGGGAGTTTTGAAGGGGAGGGGCGAGGGGGAGTTTAGGAAGGGAGGGGCAAGGGGGGAGTTTAGAAGGGGAGGGGCAAGCGGGGAGATTTGGAGGGGAGGGGCAATGGGGTAGTTTATAAAGTGGATGATTAATGAAAGGCGAACATTTATAACAAATTGGGTTTGTTGTGATTTTCAAGCTAGCGATCTGTTTAAGAATGATAGAGGAGGGATGGAATAAATGAGAATTTAGAACATGTAGTGAGGAAGAATTATAAGAGATTGAATTTTTTTGGAAGTGGAATGAGTTGAAGAGGAAATTGAAAAGAACCTTTTAAATAGGAAGAAAAACAGCGTGCTGTAATATACCACTGAATAAAACACTGCAGGGGAAAGTTTAAACATATTTAAACTGAACCGTGAATAACAATCTTATATTCACAAAATACCAACGGAGAGAGGGCCTGGAGGGACAACCACGAGTTGAACACGTTGAGTCACGTGAACAGGGCAAAAGGTGGAAGGCAAGGGGATAATGGGGGTGGGGCGACACAGCGCACGTGGACAGAAGCACTCGGATTAGACAAACAGCACACGTGGAGAAAGGGGAAAATGTTAGGTTTTTTGGGGGGGGGGGGGGGAGGGGGGGTTAAACGTTAGACAACGAGTAGATGTTCGGGGGAGAAGCGAAAAATCTAAGAACCAAGCAAAAACAGCCGAGGAACTTAAGTGAACAAAACTTCGACGGGGCTACAAGCCTCAGGCTGCAAGGCCGCACACATGAGGCAAACAGAAACGATTAATTTATGAAAGATTTACACCGAGAATCTTCCTAGGGACACACTACAGGTACACACAACAACAACATGCATTTTAAGGCCATTTTCCCTGCTAGAGCGGGGGTTAGCCTTGCGGTCCCCATGACAATACAGGGACACACAATACAGGTACATGACCCAACAGGTACACACACCGAAAGATAAATACAGTTTCGACAAAAATACAATTGTGAACAGTTACTTAACTTCGAAAACGTGGAGAACGTGTACAGCTTCGAAAAACCCAAAAGCGTTTGATAAGATGTTGTGAAAAATCCAATCTTTGGAATGACGGATGATGGAGAGGCATTAGATATAGATTTCCTCGTTTTTATAGCACGAGATCTAGTTCTGAGATGTAGTTTAATATACGATGCTTACACAGCGACCACAAATGGATTCCATTTGGAAATTAATTGTACAATATTCCACTACGACCACGCGCACGTGAGAGTAGCGGAGCCAGGTGAAGAGGATTGTGTTGTTAAATTTGGTTGGGGAATGACGAATTGAGAGTATCTGGAGCTGGTGGCAAGGAATGAGATGGCCATAGCTGGTTCATTTTCAGAAGCGGGAAAGCCACAATATTACCTATAGGAGTGGACAGCATAGAACAGAATCGGATTTGGTTGTGGTCAGGAAGCGACAGTTGTGGAGGGTTAAGGATTGTAAAGTAGTAGTGGGAGAGCATATGTTACCATCCAGCACAAGCCTGTGGTGTTTGTGGTAAGGATGAAGAAAAGAAGGAAGATTAAGTGCTGGGGTTGATAGGTTATTAATATTACAGTATTACTATTAATATTAGGTGGGGGAAGTGTAGGGGACTAGTTTTGATTACTTCAAGTAATTTATTGTTATTTACTGTGCAAAAATCCACAAACACATTTTATTTTCTGTTTCCAGCATAATTTCCTTTGTTGGAAAATGGATATTATGAGCACATGATAATGTGTATAGCAGAAATAAAACTTTTTCAATTTCCTAATTTATTTTATATACTGTGATATATTAACTGTTTAACATTTAAGCATTAACTGTGATATTAAATTGACTTTCACAAATATTTGAATAATTACCGACCTGTATTGCACACTTCTAACTTCCCACAAATGTTTAATGGGGAATAAATAGCACCACAAAAGTAAAAATAACCCAAACTTTTGTGCACAGTACTGCATATAGGCTATATATGAAATACCCAGACGGAAGCCTCTCCGAAGTGAAAGACACATGAAAGCCCGCTTGGAATTTGCAAAAAAAGCACCTGAAGGACTCTCAGACTGTGAGAAACAAGATTCTGTGGTCTGATGAAACCAAGATTGAACTGTTTGGCTTCCGTCTGGCCACTCTGCCATAAAGCCCAGATCGGTGGAGTGTTGCAGTGATGGTTGTCCTTCTGGAAGTTTATCCCATCTCCACACAGGACCTCTGGAGCCCATCGGGTTCTTGGTCACCTCTCTTACCAAGGCCCTTCTCCCCCGCTTGCTCAGTTTCGCCGGGTGGCCAGCTCTAGGAAGAGTCCTGGTTGTTCCAAACTTCTTCCATTTAAGAATTATGGAGGCCACTGTGCTCTTGGGAACCTTCAATGCAGCAGATTTTTTTTGTAGGCTTCCCCAGATCTGTGCCTCGATACAATCCTGTCTCTGAGCTCTGCAGGCAGTTCCTTCGACCTAATGGCTTGGTTTTTGCTCTGATATGCATTGTCAGCTGTGAGATGTTATAGAGACAGGTGTGTGACTTTCCAAATCATGTCCAATCAATTGAATTTACCACAGGTGGACTCCAATCAAGGTGTAGAAACATCTCAAAGATGATCAAGAGAAATGGGAGGCACCTGAGCTAAATTTCAAGTGTCATTGTAAAGGGTATGAATACTTCTGTCAATGTGATAGTTCAGTTTTTTCTTTTTAATAAATTTGCAAAACTTTCTGAAATCCTGTTTTCTCTTTGTCATTATGGGGTATTGAGTGTAGATTGATGGGGGGAAAAATGAATTAAACGATTTCAGCACAAGGCTGCAACATAACAAAATGTGAAAAAAGTGAAGGCGTCTGAATACTTTCTGAATGCACTGTATATATATACAGTTACGTGAAAAAGTAAGTACACCCCATGTAAAGTTTTGACTTTTTCAACATATTTCAACATTCAGCTATTTGATCTTCATTTCAACAATATTGACAGATAAAGGTCATATAATATAACAAATATCATGAAACATTTACATTTTGTAGTCCATTGTATAATTTAAATAAACAGAAATGCAAATTTCACATGTGGAAAAAGTAAGTACACCCCTACATTTATCACTACTTCAAATACCTAAAATTAGAATGAGGTGCACCAGCTCAGGTGCAAATGATTAGAACATCGTTAGAGAGGATCTTGGAGGAACCTGTCTTATTTAAACCTCAGACATTTAGTTTGGTCTGCTCATTGTTGTTGAAGTGTGTGGCGTCACCATGCCGAGATCAAAAGAGTTCTCTGAAGCCTTCAGAAAGAAGGTTATAGATGCCTACGAGTCTGGAAAGGGATTTTAAAAGATCTCCAAACAATTTGAAATCAATCATTCGACTGTCCGGAAGATCATCGACAAGTGGAGAAGATTCCAAACAACTGCCAACTTGTTCAGGCCAGGTCGCCCCAGCAAGTTCAGCCTGAGAGCAGACCGCAAGATGCTGAAAGAAGTCTCTAAGAACCCCAGAATGTCATCACGGGGCTTACAGGTAGCTCTTGCCACTGTTGATGTCAAAGTGCACGAGTCTACCATGATAAAGAGGCTGCACAAATTTGATCTACATGGGAGGTGTGGCAGGAGGAAACCTTTGCTGTCCAGAAAGAACATCAGGGCAAGACTAAAGTTTGCCAATGAACACCTAGGCAAGGACCAGCACTTCTGGAACAATGTGCTCTGGACAGATGAGTCAAAGGTAGAGCTATTTGGCCACAGTACCAGTACCATCTGTCGGAAAGTTGAAGCTCAACCGAAGGTGGACCTTGCAACATGACAATGACCCGAAACATACCAGTAAATCCACCAAGGAATGGCTGAAAAGAAAGAAATGGAGGGTTCTGGAATGGCCAAGTCAAAGCCCGGATCTAAATCCCATCGAGATGTTGTGGGGGGATTTGAAACGAGCTGTGCATGCAAGAAACCCCTCAAACATCGCACAGCTGAAATAATTCTGCATGGAGGAGTGGGCAAAAATTTCTCCCAGTCGATGTCAGAGACTGGTAGACAGTTATAAGAAATGCCTACTTGAGGTTGTTTCTGCCAAAGGGGGCAATACCACCTATTAGAGCCAAGGGTGTACTTACTTTTTCCACATGCGAAATTTGCATTTATGTTTATTTAAATTATACAATGGACTACAAAATGTCAATGTTTCATGATATCTATATAAATAAAACACAGTTTGTGTGTGTATGTGTGTATGTTACCGATAGACTCCTAAACGGAGAGGCTCACGTGCTTGATATTTGGCATAGACATGGCCATTGAGCCTGGGAAGGACATGGCCTACCTAAAAATATTTGACGAGATCCATATTTTTTATTCATATTTACCTCAGCGCATTTCAGCGAGGAACATTATACACGGAATCTCAGCCGGTGCCAGAGCAGCTCGCTGATTCGCTCAGAGCGATCACGTGATGTTCCATCCTCGCTGCCAGACCACTGAACGGAAAATATATAGAATGACCATTGCCATTCACACCACACATGTGGAGATGCAGCTACCGGGCGCCATCTTGGTTGGCACTCGATGCTGGGTGATGGTAATTTCCGTCACGCGTTTGCACGTAATTCAGAGCGAAAAGCGATTGCGTTTTTTCAACTTTTGTGCGTGTTTTGTGTCGATTTATGTCGATTTTGTGCGATATGAATTGAACGTCTTTGAAACAGCTGTGAAACGTCTTTCCACAACCCTTCCTTAACCGATTGGAGCAGTTTATTGCCGCACAAAATGGCATTTTAACAATTGTTTGGCTTTTAAAAACTGGGACACGTTCAAAACAAATGAGATCCGCGAAGCGAGTTGGTCAAGTCGTGCTAACCAAGATGGCGACACGGCGGCTACACTTTTCCCCGAGTATGAGTGTTCTATATATTTTCAATTCAGTGCGCCAGACTCGCTCACGTACTTGATTTGTGGCATAGACATGGCCATTGGGCCTTCACAGTGTAATTTGTGCGAGGCTTTTGTCCGAGTGAGTTTGAGTCGAGAGGGCGAATGTACGGGTTGGGAATGTACGGGTCTGTATTAGTGGAAAACAACTGCTGCATGTCTACAAAAGTTATTGCCGCTTCCTCTGGAGATGGTTCGTCAACTTGACAATGCTGTTTGTCATGGAGTGGTGGCTTTCCGAAATTCTGGCATGAAACAGCGTGCTATTGCTCGGCAGTATCGCATCACTCAAGGTCAGGTGTCAAAGATCCTGAAACGAAATGCTCAGAGGGGTGTCCTTACTCCAATACCGAGGCCAGGACGTCCACGCAGAACCACAAGGAGAGATGATCGCCAGCTGCACCGGTTAGTCTGCAATGGCCGTACCAAGTCAGCTAATCGGCTTAGGGCTGAGTGGCAGCAACTGACAAATGTGCCTGTATCCAGAAGGCTAGTCAACCAACGACTGGTTCAAGCAGGCTATCGTGCCAGGCGTCCCCTGAGAAAGCCACGCCTGACCAGACAACACAGCCAGCGCCGATTGCAGTGGGCCAGAGAGCACCGTCAATGGCAGCCAGGACACTGGAATCACGTGACCTTCAGTGACGAGTCTAGATTTCTGGTCTATCGTCAAGATGGCCGCGTCCGAGTACACAGACAAGTGCATGAAGCCCACAACGAAGATTGTATAGTGCCAAGAGTCCAAGCTGGAGGTGGTGGGGTGACCGTTTGGGCTGCTTTTCATGCAGGGGGCAAAACTGACCTGGTTGTTCTGAATGGAAACCTGAACCAGTTCAAGTACAGGGTCATTCTGGAAGAAACATTTCTTCCATTTGCTCGTGCAGCCTTTCGAGGAAACTTTGTCTTCCAAGATGACAATGCACGGCCTCATCGTGCTCGCATGATCCAACACTTTCTTGCTGACCATGGTGTAGAGCATATGGAGTGGACTGCCATGTCCCCGGATATGAATCCGATAGAGAACTTGTGGGCAGAATTAACCCATCAAATCGACAACTTGGACCAGCAACCTGACTCTGTGCGTGAATTGCAGCAGACTATTGTCACTGCATGGCAAGCGATTCCTGTCCAAACCTTGGCAAATCTCGTGAACAGCATGCCTCAACGTGTACGTGCTCTCCTGGATGCTCGTGGGGGTTACACGAAGTACTGAACTGTAATTTTACTGTCCGTAATCCCAGTCATAATTTAGCTTTTGTTTTTGTTGAAATTTTTTTTGGCTAATGTGCAAAATAAAGAGATACTTCTGGAAAACGTACAGAAGTTTAACACAGTACTGTCCGTGAATTGAGTTCGATGTCAGTTTCCATCACTTTCAAGGATCAATTTATTTGCTTCGAAATGTCAAATGTGCTTTTTGTTTCTTTTAAAGGTCACATTAACAAAATCTAGAATAATTTTAACATAATTCCAATGAACTTTTGGTTCCAAGTCATCTTGAAAAGTAAGTTCACCCCCACAAAAAAAAAAATCCATATTAAATGCCAAGTTTTATAGACTATGACATATCAAAATTTTATAGACTATGACATATCTTCATAGTTTTATAGACATATCTAAATATAGATATGAAAACCAACATACACTAACAAGTTGCTCGACTTTAATTCGTGTAATATGTTGGCCAAAAAGAATGGAAATATTTTGCAGGCTCAGTACTTTCTTTCGACGGCAGAGAGCGCTCCATTACAGCTACAGGATGAGTTGAATTAGGAGCGTAGAAGCCAACATTTCCACATAAAAAGACCAGCAAACACATATAATCTGTGTATAATACACGCGTTTCGATCTTAAGTCATACCCACAAACATCAGATATCCTTTCACCTGCATTTTAATTATTCGATTATTGCTACACAGTGGAATTGATCATAGTCCAGGCTGTATGTCTCAGATGTAATCGCCATTTTGATTGGTACTTATTGTGCACATTTTGTTAATTCAATGGTCATCATTGAACACATTTTTCAAAATTTTCTTCTAAATTTCTACCTGCAACTAACTTTCGGTGGAGGGCCTACTACAATGGGTCAGGCAAATATCACAAAACATGTGAACAGCAGCTGCACAGTAAGATGGAGGGAGCATGAAGTCTTATGCAAATTTCAAATAAGTGACAACTTATAACAACGAATGTGACAAAGGATAACAAGGATAACCTACCAACCCCCCCCCTCCAGCCCCCCCCAGATAAACAACGAATGTTAATGATGAACATGAATCCATGTATCAGCATTCTTTTTTATGCCTCCGTCCCCGAAGGTGGCCAGAGGCATTATGCTTTTGGGTTGTCCGGCCGTCCGTACATCCATCCGTACAGGTTAAATCTCGTTTTTCTCAGCAGCCACAAGTCCGATTGTGACGAAACATTCAGGGTAGGAGTGACACCCATGCAGAATGTTTTTATGATAACTGTGATGTCATAGGTCACGTGGTATGGCAGCCATCTTGGATTAAATGCAAGTAATTAAAAAAGTATATTTCTTGGAAACCGCTGAGTGGAAACATTTTAAACTTGGCACATTGTCAAGTACTCCCAATGGGGGACAAAATCATGGTAATGATGACATCATCGGTGAAGTGGTATACCAGCCATAAATGTTTGAATCGAATGCCTTATCCTAAAAATCTGAAATTGCATGCACATGATCTATGACCCATTTGTATTGAAATATTAAATTTATGACCTTGAAGGAGTCCGGGCTCCAGCATGATACGGACAAAAGGATGGCAAGGCACAAACTCGTCCGAGAAGATATTTATTCGTAAAACCAACTCGGGAACACTGAAACTCTCAAAAGCCCGTTTATCGGGCTGCCTTATAAAGCACAACCAGAAACCGAAACCGAAACCGAAAGCCACGCCTCTCAGGCGAGGCGTGCTTCGGTGGTCACGTGATCAACAGGTGTAGCTGATTATATCCGCACGCGCGGCACGCTTTGGTGGTCACGTGACCAGCCACTCTGGCGCCGTGGTTCCCCGCCGGTGACGTCACCGGCTGGAGCAAGGAGATTCTGATGCAGGTCTCGCTTGGGGGACCCATGGGTCGCTACAACCTCATAGGTCACATGGTTTGGCAGCCCTATTGGATTTAACCTAAAACCTTAACAAACATCTTCTTCCAAACCACCAAATTGATTGACTCAAAACTTTACATGTGTCATTGACTTGGCATGGCAATTAAATTTGATCACGAAAACGTCATTTGTCACATGGTGTGGCAGCCATATTGGATTGAAGGAAAAGATTAAGTAATTATATCTCTGATACAAAATTTTGTATCAATGCAAAATTTTACAAATGTCATCTAATGCCATTGTTGCATATAATTTTATGTCGTAGGTCACGTGATTTGGCAGCCATCTTGGATAGAAAAACAAACCTTATCCAATCAACACGACACCTCACAAACGTGATCCCCTACCCATACATATGCAGAGTGTACATTTTTGATGTCCTATATCACATGGTTTGGCAGCCATATTAGCTTGAAAGACGATTCTGTCTGGTAAAAATGGGATACTTCAAAACAGCTGAAATGATTTAAATCAAATTGTTTATTTTTAGGACGGTGAACGAGGGCATCTACAAAACGGAGGCATATTGGTGACACAGTTGTGGGCGAGTGATGACAAAATTTAGTGGATGAGTTCGCGAGGCGACAAGAACAAGCTGATTAGATTTGGGTTCAGGACATATATATCGTCTACCGAGTGTCGTTCTAGTTCCTGTCATGTGAATGTGTGGTTTCTTTAACGTCACATTTCAATTATGATATGACGTGCTGGATGAAATGCCAGCGAGTTCAGTGGCTGGAACATTATCGCGCATTGAATTACAACGGGCTACCATGTGGCTCGCAGAGTAGGAATTACAACTTTGTTGGAAATGCAGTGAAATTTGTGACTTTAAACATGAGCAGCCTGACTTAAAATTCGCATCAGGTGACTTCATTATTATTTTTCCTTTTAAGTAATAATAGTGCATTACTCTTCAGCAAAGTTTTTACGGCGTAGCCCATAGGCTGTAGGGCAATGCCGTCTAGAACAGCGTTTGTCTGTCTGTATGTCCCTACAAACGTCCACCAATCAGAGCTGAGGATCTGGTCACATGACAGGGGGAGGACAGTGTTTAGTAACCATTACAGATGCATATTTTACTAAAAGGAAATACAGTAACATTTTGGGGTCTTAGCGGGTGTCGTAAGGTAGGTAGGAGGTTTCAGAAATTCCTCAATGCAATTATGATTTTGAAATGTGATCAACATGGAACTTGCTCCCGACTCGGGAAGTGAACAGATGACGCCAGTTCGCTGGTTTGATATCTCGATACAATCGTGATTTAACATTATATTGTAGGAGCCGTGCTCCCACGTCAATCGGAAGAATGGACGCGACAAAAAGCTGGAATTCGTCCGAGTTTCTTTATTGTCACAAAACAACTCGGCTACTCTGAAAAGCCCGTTTATCGGGCAGCAATATATATATACACACATTATCCCGGAGCGTTTGCCCGGGAAAGGCGAGAGGGGGCGTGGCCGGGCATCCTGGCCGCGGCCTGGCAAGTAGAGAGCGGGCCTGCCCGGGCATCCTGGACGAGCCCGGCATGGTGATCGCTCCACGTCCTTGGTAGGTGCAAGGCGATTGTGTAAACCCAGCGGTAGCCGCTACACACGTCCCCCCAGAATCGACTTGCACCGGCAGGGTCAATTTAAGGGGGGTCCTGATGACCCGGCCGAAGCGACCCCTGGCGGGTCGTGGGGGGGGGGGGGGTCCGGTGTGGTGGTAGGCGGTCGAGTGGGGGGCACCGTGGACGGAGGGCAGCCTCGCCGCGGCGGAAGGGCCAACCGTGGCGGTTGGTCGATGTCCACGTGCGCCGGCTTGAGGCGGTCCACCGCTATCCGGTCCGACCTGCCGCCGATGTCGATGACGAACGACTTGTCGTCCCGTCGCAGGACCCGGAAGGGTCCGTCATACGGCGGCCGGAGTGGCCCCCGATGTGCGTCATGACGCACAAAAACGTACTCCGCTGTGCGAAGCACTGGGGGGACGTAGGACTGGGGGTCACCATGGTGGGACGTTGGCACAGGGGCAAACCGTCGGGCGGCCTCCTGGAGGTCCGAGCGCTGGTGAGCTGCGGACCAGGGACTGGTAGCGTCGGGCATGAATTCGCCCGGGATGCGTAGCGCCTGGCCGTAGACAAGCTCGGCGGTGGATGCCCGGAGGTCCTCCTTGGGGGCCGTGCGGAGGCCCAAAACGACCCACGGCAGCCGGTCGGCCCAACCGCCGTCCTGAAGGCCGGCCATGAGCGCGGCCTTCATGGAGCGGTGGAATCGCTCACACAACCCGTTGGCTTGGGGGTGGTAGGCCGTAGTACGGTGAAGCTTGACCCCCAGGTTGCGGGCGACCGCGCCCCACAGCTCGGAGGTGAACTGCGGTCCGCGGTCCAACGAGATGTCCACCGGTGCGCCGAAGCGGGCGACCCAGGTGGCGATGAAAGCCTGCGCCACGTCGGCGGTGGTGGTGGAGACGAGGGGAACGGCCTCCGGCCACCTGGTGGTCCTGTCCACCATGGTGAGCAGGTGTGTGAACCCCCGTGATGGGGGGAGGGGGCCCACCAGGTCCACATTGACGTGGTTGAAACGTCGTTCGGGCACGGTGAAAGGTGCCAGCGGGGCCTGGGTGTGTCGGTGGACCTTGGCCTGTTGGCAGGCTGTGCAGGTGCTGGTCCAATCGCGGACGTCCTGTCGAAGGCCGTGCCAGACGAATCGCGCCGACACCAGCTTCTGGGAAGCTTTCCGGCCCGGGTGGGAAAGGCCGTGGAGGGAGGCGAAGATGCGGCGTTGCCAGGTAATGGGCACGATGGGGCGAGGCTGGCCTTGGGAGACGTCGCAGAGCAGGACAGTGTCCGCAAAGGGGATGTCGGCCAGGCGGAGGCCCATGTCCGCCGCCCAGAGGGCTTGCACCGTGGTGTCGGTGGTTTGGTCCGCCGCCATAAGCGCGAAGTCCACGCCGAGGTGACCGCGTTCGCGCTGGCCCGAGAAAGACAGTCGGCCACGGCGTTGTCTTTGCCGGCGACGTGCCGGATGTCCGTGGTAAACTCCGACACGGCGGAGAGGTGGCGCTGTTGGCGGGCCGACCACGGCTCCGTGACCTTGGCCATTGCGTAAACCAATGGCTTGTGGTCGACGAACGCCGTGAAGGGTCGGCCCTCCAGGAGGTGGCGGAAATGGCGACCGGCCAGGTGTAGACCGAGGAGCTCACGGTCAAACGTGCTATATTTGAGCTCGTTCGGCCGGAGCTGCCGGCTGAAAAAAGCGAGTGGCTGCCAAACCTCGTTCACCCATTGCTCATGTACGGCGCCCACCGTGTAGTCGGAGGCATCCGTGGTGAGGGCGATGGGAGCATTGAGCACCGGGTGAGCGAGCAGTGTTGCGTCGGCGAGGGCCCGCTTTGAGCTGTTGAAGGCCGCGTCCATTGCTGCGGACCAGACGACGTCGTGCTTGGCCGGCTTGCCCCGGAGGGCTTCGTAGAGGGGCCGCATGAGTTGAGCAGCGTGGGGCACGAAGCAGTGATAGAAATTCATTCCCAGGAATTCCTGCAGGGCCTTTATGGAGCGGGGACGCGGAAACGTGGTGATGGCCTCGACCTTGGTTGGCAGCGGCACGGCCCCGTTCTTGGTGATGTGGTGGCCCAAAAAATCAACGGCCGTCGTGCCGAAGTGGCATTTGGCCGGGTTGACGATGAGGCCGTGCTCGCTGAGGCGCCCGAACAGTGTTCGGAGGTGGAGGAGGTGCTCGGCCCGGGACGTGCTGGCGACGAGGATGTCGTCCAGGTAAACGAAGAGGAACGGCAGGTCACGCAGCACGCCGTCCATCAAGCGCTGGAACGCCTGAGCCGCGTTCTTGAGGCCAAACGGCATCCGCAGGAATTCGAACAAGCCGAACGGCGTGATGACGGCCATTTTCGGGACGTCGGCCGCCCTGATAGGTACCTGGTGATATCCCCGTATTAGATCGATTTTTGAAAAAATGACCCGTCCTGCCAGATGGGCGGAGAAGTCTTGGATGTGCGGGATCGGATACCTGTCGGGGGTGGTAGCGTTGTTAAGGCGGCGGTAGTCGCCACATGGGCGCCAGCCGCCCCCTGGTTTTGGGACGATGTGTAGTGGCGAAGCCCACGCGCTATCGGAGCGCTGCACGATGCCGAGGTGTTCCAAAGCATCGAACTCGGCTTTGGCCATGGCGAGCTTGGCTGGGTCGAGGCGGCGGGCTCTGGCATAGACCGGCGGGCCCGTGGTTGGTATGTGGTGCTCGATCCCATGTCGTACCGCGACGGCCGAACACGTCGGCCGCGTGAGGGCCGGGAACTCCGTGAGCAGGCGAGCAAACTCGTTCGCCACCGGGAGGGCGCATGCCAGCTCGGTCGGAGCGGAGCTGCTCAATGTGCATACCAGGGAGCTGAAGGTTTCGGCGTTGATGAGGCGACGCCGTTGGACTTCCACCAGCAGTCCGTGTGCGCAGAGGAAGTCGGCGCCTAGCAGAGCCATGGGCACGCTTGCGGTTACAAACGTCCAAGTAAAGCGTTGGCCGCCGAAGCAGAGGGTGACGTTGCGCGGGCCGAAGGTGCGGATGGCCGATCCGTTGGCCACAACCAAGGAGGGGCCGCAAACCGCGGACTGCCTGTCCTGATCGGAGGCGGGTATGATGCTCAGTTGGGCGCCGGTGTCGCACAGGAAGCGCCGTCCGGACGCTTTGTCCGTGATGAAAAGTAAGTTGCCCGTGTGGCCGGCGCTCATGGCTGGTAATGAACGCCGGCCCGGCCGTTTCCCGGCCTGCCAAAGGTGCACGGGGGTCGGCATGTGCGGGCCTTCTGTCCGAACCTGGCATGATAGTAACACCACGCTTGGTCAGGTGGAGGCCCCGGTCGTCGTGCTGGAGGTGGTCGGCTCGCCGTAGCGGCCGCCAATTGCGTCGGCAGTTCGGTCGTCGACCGTGCCGGGTGCTCGGGCGCCATGGGCGTTGCGTCGGACGGTGGTGGGCCCCAGGTCGCTGCTGCAATGCGTTGGCCTGCCGCGGAGATCTTGTCGGCTTCCCTGGCGAGGGCGCGGGGTTCTGTGATCGTCGTGCTCGCCAGGGCGAGGCGTACCGGGCTGGGCAGCTGACGGAGGAACAGCTCCCGGAACAGGAATGCCGGAGAGTGCTCGCCGAGCAGCGAAAGCATGTAGTCCATTCGCTTGGACGGGCTCGGGCAGGTCGAGCAGGCGCCGTGCGCGTTCCGCCAATGAGAGGGCGAAAGCGTTGAGGAGGAGCTTTTTAATCGCGCCATATTTGTCAATGGCTGGCGGGCTCTCGAGGAGGCTCAGGGCGCGGGCTGCGGTGGCTGAACCGAGCGCTGCTACCACATGGTGGAAGCGGGTGTCGTCGGCCGTGATGCCTCGCAGGGCGAACAGGGAGTCCGCCTGGGCGAACCAAACCGCAGCGTGAGCCTCCCAGAAGGTAGGCAGTTTGAGGGCGACTGCCATGTCCATGTCGGTAGGTCATCAATGTAGGAGCCGTGCTCCCACGTCAATCGGAAGAATGGACGCGACAAAAAGCTGGAATTCGTCCGAGTTTCTTTATTGTCACAAAACAACTCGGGTACTCTGAAAAGCCCGTTTATCGGGCAGCAATATATATTGTTACTGTCGCGGTTAAGATGTTATATTGACCGAGCGGTGGTGTATTACCGCGACCTAACAGTTCCCCCGATTCTTCGCCAACTCACCCGATTCACCCCAAACTTTGGCCGTATCGCACCGCAGCTGCCCAATCTGGAAAACTCTAAAACGACCGAATGCAGAGAGGAAAAGGAATAAGACGAGAAGACGGACAGAAGAGTAATTGGATTTATTATACACACAAGCAAAAAGAAAGCAGTCACGTTTATTTACAGACGAGATTAGATACACAGTGCAACGCTAGCTTACCTACAGTCTTAATTAACCCAGGGACAGAACAAACAAAAGACAGACTCACGTACGCAAATGGATGGAAATTGCAGGCAGGAATGACAGGAGGTGGGTGGCTGGAGGAAGGCCCGGAGCTGGCTGGAGTTTGATCCCGCACGGGACGTCGGGCTGGACCTCGACGGCCGCCGATGCCACCGATCCTGTCGTGTGCGCGGGGTAGCGGGTCGGAGCTGCTTGGTGGAGCCAAGCCAACGCTGCTGGTGGGGGTCTGGCGTGACGGGTTCTCTGGCGTGACGGGTTCTCTCGCGTGACGGGTTCTCTCCTCTCTCTTTTGTTTGTCCAACCACTCTTTCTCCAACGCAACCACTCAACGCAACCACTGACCACCCCTGACGACCAACTCAGCTCTGACCAAAAAAACCACACACTCCGCTCTTGTCGTAGCTCATCCCTTCAAAGCTCATCTCCTTTTGGACATGCCCTGCCTTGGGTTATATAGGCCCCGCCCCTCAGCCTTTGCGAACCTCCCCGATCGCTCTTCCTCCGCCCTCTCTAGCCAAACCCCTGGCTCATGGTTGGTCAAGTGGGGCTGGCTCACTCCTCCCCTCTCTGACGAGGTGGAGACACGCCTTTCTTCTCCGACCCTGCCTCGTGGTCAATGGCGGTAATTGGAGCGGAGGTAGTTTCTAATCGACGAAAAGGGGGAATGGAGGTTTTGGGAATGGGAATGAAGGGAATCTATCTCTTTCACTTAGTGCAATGGAGTACTTCTATTAATGGGAGACACAGCCTTACCCTAAAAACACATAATAAGATATAACTATTGAACAGGGGTATTCTATGATTGGCTGTGGTGTGGATGCTTTATGGACTAATTATGGGATGCCCTTTGACCTTTACACAGCTCCGGAGGCAGGAGGCGCAGAATAAACAATAATAATAATTCACACAATCAAAAAAATATACAGGCCTCATGTCCGCAACACTGCACCCTCCTCCTCTTAGGCACGTCCCGGGCCTACAACTTTTTTATTGAGTGTGACACGTAGGTGTAGTTCCCTCTACTTTTAACCTGACCCTGAGTGCGACAGTTTTTAAAACATAAATAAATGTGTCCCGCTGCTCCATTGCACCCTGCCTAACAGACTTACGCCCACAGTTAACCGAATTGCGGAATTGTCTTCAAACTATACACTGACGGTGGGGAGCATTATTTACAATGACGCTATTTTTATTTACAAAACTAACCCAGGACCTGTGATTGTTCTTTCTGGGGGGGAGACAGTCTGCTCTGCATCAATGCACCATGAAAGCACCCAAAAACGCACCAATACACACCCAAGCACCAATCGGTGCAGTCATCACTGTTCAAGAATAAAAAATAAATCAACAACCCCTAACCCTGCAGGTGATCTCTTGCTCTTCGGCTCCCTCTGCTGGCTATTATTATTTGTTCTTCCAGATGTTGTCTTTTTTTCATTTTCTTACTGGCGGCCTATTTGCAATAAAGTGTGCCCAACGTGTCCATTTTATTTTCTTTATTTATGGCCCACAGGGCCGACTACGTGTGGTTCACCTGTGGGGCATCGGTGCCCTGTGGCCAAGGTCCGCCAGCAAGATTTCGGGCCCTCATGGCCGGTTCCAGCAGAGGGGCCATGCCCCAACCCATGGGGTCCATAAGTGGTGCTCGGCCACAGACATGTGGTCCATAATGTGGTGCATCGATGCAGACAGCTGGTTCTGAGAGTGCCGGGCGCACAATGGCCGACTCACGCACGCTCCCCTTGGCGCCCAATGGCGCACAGGTCATGTGGGAGACAAAAGGGGGACAAGAGAAATGAGCGAGGGGTAAGGTCACAAGGGTACACGTCAATAAGGCAATGCAAGGCGAAATGCGTACGGAGAGCGAAGTGAGAAAGCTCGTCCCTACCGTATGTCACCCCCCCTGTCACCTACACTACCCTTGCCCTTACCCCATATGTACAAAATCTACACATTTACAAATTCGTCGCTAATGTCTCGTCTCCCCATATTTCTCCAATACCAAATTCGTCACCACAATCCCTCTAACCAAAATTTGCCATCACCCAATTCATCATCAATCCTCATAAGGAGGAAGAGATGGAACAACAAAGCACAATGTCACACCCACGTCATGATGCGTCTCACAATCCAAACATTTGCATCATAAAAAATAATCAAAACATGGCATGGTGTGGAGTACCTGTCACCTCAGGTGAGTGGATGCAGATGGTGCGAGGAGATCCTTCATCCTAACTATCCTCTAAATGATTTTAACACACTTTACACTACCCGGGGTCTCTCCCTGCCAATCCATTGGCCACCTTACACTATGGGTTCTAAAAACCAATTCCCATTGACCAAACTGTGGTGCTTCTCAATTTGGGGTCTCACTCCCCCGATTCATCTCCCGGTGCCCTCGCACAATTTCTGGGCTGCGACGTGTAGCTCTCCCAGCAGGTCTACCCACCTGCACACCTCCACCACTGCAGTTGCCACCCGAGCTTACCTAGCTCCTCACCCTACCCTAACTAACTGGGGAAAGCCCCTCCTGGCTCTGTCACCCCACTCGGTGCCCTCTGGCACTGGGCTACCCGGGTCCGTCCTCCGGATCCTCGGGCCCCATACACAACAACTACTACCGGCTCCCAGAGCCCACCTGCGGCCTCACCTGGCCGACATCCTCACAGTGGTGGAGCGCCCAACCAACCACACACTAACAGGCTACACGCCCAGCCATTTCCACAACACTAAGGCACCCATCCAAAGACCATTCTTTCACCCGCACCACAGATGCCAATATCCAACCACAATTTACCTGTACCCTCTACCTAACACTTACACTACCCGCCCCGGGTATCCGTGATGGGGGTCCACTCTTCCCCCATTCACACCTTCGCACCATCCACTCCACTCCACAATTTCCACCATACTCACTCCACGACCATCCATTCCAATACTCCATACCATTTATTCCATACACCTGTCCTCCATTCACCTGTCGTTGCACAACTGTGCAATCATACCTGGTGCCACCTGCACGCTCCTCCTCTTCCTAGACCATTTGGTCAGCACAATACACAATCACCTTCACTCACTCATACACTGCTCCACACACCTGTTCACTTGCACACCTGTGCAATCACACCTGTTCAATCCTCAAACACACGGCATCATCTCAGCTAACTACTCCCCTCTGAAACTTGCACTTCCCAGTCGTCCCTTTAACTATTGCGCTCCCTCGTCATTATAATCCACACTAATCTACCTGCGTCCCCACTACAGGTATCCTTGTCACTAACTAACCTTAACGTTACCTAATGTCATCTTCGCTAGATCCCTACACACGATATCCTAACCCACCCGGGCTAGTTTTCACTGCCATACACCCCATAACCTAGTGCTCCTTTGCCCCCCCGTTGTGAGGGATGACACAGTTGCCATCCCACCACATCGGGGAGGTCCTACTATCAATTTGGCACACCGAATTTCAGCCAATCAAAAATTTTGCCAATCATCTGCCAATCACCGTACCAATCATCAAATTTTGCTTTTTTCTAATTTCGGGGCCAAAACACTATCCTCATCACCCGTCTACTTATTAGATCCTCTCGGTGCGCCAATTCCCTTCTAAAGCTCGGCTTCGTACAGCCGAGCAATGAATGCGGGTTGTTTTGTGCCAGCGGCTGGATACGTCCCGCATTCGGGGCAGGGACGGGGGCTTACCCGGGCCGAGATCCCACGCACCACCTCGGCGTTGAGCCATCCAATGTCCCGATCTCGACCTGCCGGCACGTCTCAACAAAAAGTGGTCGCCATGACGACCCTTCCTATCGGGCTGCCCGCTCCGCCTAGTGGAGCCCGGACGCGGCCGTTCCAAGCGAGGCACAGCGTGGATCGCGTACGGCGGTCCTTTCGAACCCGCCGTGGCTCGGATCCCCGCTGGTTCTCGCGGCACGCGAAGCCCGGCACGCACCGAGGGCCCGATTCGGCTAAAAGTCACTCTAACCGCTAACCCGGTTACCGTCGATGCCTCACCTGCATGCTTACACGCATACGCTACCCCTTTCTTGCTCATACCTCCAGCTGTTCCCATGCTCCTCGTACCTTGCCTTACACACCTCGGTACACTCATTCCGCTCACAGACTTGGTCACACACCTGACCACCGAGCACCTTGGCACACATTCGTCGCTCGCACACCTCACCAACACACCTCTTCGCGCCCCTTCCTCGGTCACCTCCTCTGTGACAATCACAGGCGTGCTTTCACTCGCACACCCAACCACGTGCCTCATGACCAACTCAAGTGTGCATTCCCACACACGCTCTACCATTCCAGGTGTGCATCCTTCCATTCCAGGTGTACATCCTCGCTCACCTGTCACAACCAACTCACGCTCCGTGTCACTCTCACTACTCTCACCTCTACTCTCGGTCGCGCACTCACCCTTACTCTCGACAGCGCACTCTTTCCCCATGCACCTGTCCGTTACACACCTTTCTCGCGCACACTCTCCCGTTACATCCTCTGTAACACTCACCACAGGCGTGCATTCTCCCTTACTCTTGACAGCATGCGCTTTCCCCATGCACCCGTCCGTTACACACCTTTCTCGCGCATCCTCTTGCGCACACTTTTTCGTTACTTCCTCCGTAACACTCCCCACACCGCGCTTCCATGTGCTCCCTCGCACACGCGCTACTACCGACTCACTCTCGACAGCACACTCACTAGTCGGCGCGCACTTTTTTCTCACACACCCCATGGTCGGACATTCTCGCACACCTCTTTTTTCGCACAACAGACCAGTCGCACACTTCACCAACGGCCTTTCACGAACACCCGGATCCAAACCAATCCCCAAGCCGACTGAAGCTTTCCTCACATCATATACATTGCCGAATATTTCGCCACTCACCTTGGCACCTCGTCTCTGCACCTCTTTTGCCACCTGCAACCTCTTTATTTGGTTAGTGAGCATCACATCATGAGTTGAGCACCGACCGTGTACCAATTCCATTACCTCCTCCTTTATTTCTCTCTTAGTTTCTGTCCGTCTCTTCTTAATTTCACTCACCTCTTCTTCCACTTCCTCTAATTTTTGCTTCACCTCTTTTATTTCCCGGTGCGTCTCCTCAAGTTCGTCCTCTAAGGCTACCGTGACCGTCTCTATGTGCATCCTCACCTGCCGGTCCTTTGTCTCCATTACCTCTGTCACCTCGTCCAACCTCATTGTCAGCCCCTCACGTACCATCTGACATTGCCTCTGTGTCGCTATTAAGTCTTCCTTGATGTCTCTTTGTGTCGCTTTTAACCCTCCGAGGACCGCAGTGTTCCTTTGAACCTGCTCCACTAACTCCGTTTGTCCCTCTGTCAGCTGTTCCACCTCCTCCGTCAGATCTTCTATTCCCCCTTGTAACTTTGCCGCCCCATTTCTCACCTCTTTCTCCATACGCTTCTCACCTCGCTTTACCTCCTCGCGTAGCCCCGAGACCTCCTCACTTACACCTCGTCGTATCTCCTCTTTCATCTCCTCCCTCTCTTTTGTGGATGCTACCCTCATCTGTCCCAATTCATCCCTCTGAGCATCCAATTTACTTTCTAACCCGATTTTCACCTCATCTATCTGGGTCCCCATTTGTTTGATTTCCCTGGCAGATTGTTCCCCTATTTCCCGCAATTTGTCTTCCATCCTATTTTCTAACCCCATTAACCCATTTTTCACCCCCTCTAACCCATTGTCTAATCCCTCAAATTTCTTGTCTAATCCCTCAAATTTAGCTTCTAGCCGTTCCCCCATTTCTCCCATTTTGCCCCCCATTTCTCCCATGTTGCCCCCCATTCGCTCACTATCAGCCCTCATTTGCTCACTATCAGCCCTCATTTGCTCACTCTGAGTATCCATCCGATTCCCCATTACCCCCATTTGGCCCTCCAATCGCTCCCCCTGAGCATCCATTTTTGCCATCATTTGAATCATAAAGACTCGCATGTACTCTGGCATCTCTGGCTCGGCTGCCGCGACCACGGGCGCAGCGCAATTTGGTACTGCTACACCCACGTGCGCGAGGACGCCATCTTGTGCGTCTGATACTCCCTCAACCGCCTCCTCATTGCTCCCCTCCATTTGATCCTGGGTTACTCCTAACCCCTCCTCTAGCTCACCCACCGGCATCCGATCGCCTTGACCAGCCATGGCGCGATTTCAAAATTCGGGTTTTTCTTTTAAAACACAATTTTCCAGCAGCTTGTAATTTTGAGCGCATTAAGCGCGCTTCGGGTCCGTATCTCACTCCCAGACACCAATTGTTACTGTCGCGGTTAAGATGTTATATTGACCGAGTGGTGGTGTATTACCGCGACCTAACAGTTCCCCCGATTCTTCGCCAACTCACCCGATTCACCCCAAACTTTGGCCGTATCGCACCGCAGCTGCCCAATCTGGAAAACTCTAAAACGACCGAATGCAAAGAGGAAAAGGAATAAGACGAGAAGACGGACAGAAGAGTAATTGGATTTATTATACACACAAGCAAAAAGAAAGCAGTCACGTTTATTTACAGACGAGATTAGATACACAGTGCAACGCTAGCTTACCTACAGTCTTAATTAACCCAGGGACAGAACAAACAAAAGACAGACTCACGTACGCAAATGGATGGAAATTGCAGGCAGGAATGACAGGAGGTGGGTGGCTGGAGGAAGGCCCGGAGCTGGCTGGAGTTTGATCCCGCACGGGACGTCGGGCTGGACCTCGACGGCCGCCGATGCCACCGATCCTGTCGTGTGCGCGGGGTAGCGGGTCGGAGCTGCTTGGTGGAGCCAAGCCAACGCTGCTGGTGGGGGTCTGGCGTGACGGGTTCTCTGGCGTGACGGGTTCTCTCGCGTGACGGGTTCTCTCCTCTCTCTTTTGTTTGTCCAACCACTCTTTCTCCAACGCAACCACTCAACGCAACCACTGACCACCCCTGATGACCAACTCAGCTCTGACCAAAAAAACCACACACTCCGCTCTTGTCGTAGCTCATCCCGTCAAAGCTCATCTCCTTTTGGACACGCCCTGCCTTGGGCTATATAGGCCCCGCCCCTCAACCTTTGCGAACCTCCCCGATCGCTCTTTCTCCGCCCTCTCTAGCCAAACCCCTGGCTCATGGTTGGTCGAGTGGGGCTGGCTCACTCCTCCCCTCTATGACGAGGTGGAGACACGCCTTTCTTCTCCGACCCTGCCTCGTGGTCAATGGCGGTAATTGGAGCGGAGGTAGTTTCTAATCGACGAAAAGGGGGAATGGAGGTTTTGGGAATGGGAATGAAGGGAATCTATCTCTTTCACTTGGTGCAATGGAGTACTTCTATTAATGGGAGACACAGCCTTACCCTAAAAACACATAATAAGATATAACTATTGAACAGGGGTATTCTATGATTGGCTGTGGTGTGGATGCTTTATGGACTAATTATGGGATGCCCTTTGACCTTTACACAGCTCCGGAGGCAGGAGGCGCAGAATAAACAATAATAATAATTCACACAATCAAAAAAATATACAGTCCTCATATCCGCAACAATATACACACATTATCCCGGAGCGTTTGCCCGGGAAAGGCGAGAGGGGGCGTGGCCGGGCGTCCCGGCCGAGGCCTGGCAAGTTGAGAGCGGGCCTGCCCGGGTGTCCTGGACGAGCCCGGCATGGTGATCGCTCCGCGTCCTTGGTAGGTGCAAGGCGATTGTGTAAACCCAGCGGTAGTCGCTACAATATTTTGATATGTCCTTGTATTATTAATTTGTGATTGGAATGATGATGGATGCTGCTTGGAATGAAAATATAGGGATATTGAGTTTAACTGGCATCTCCAACCAGGTCATACTCTCCTCTTCAACTGAAGTATTGAAGAAGCCCAGATACGCCATTGTTAGACTATCCGTCTTGTTTTGTAAATCCCTCCTGTTGATTGTAATCTTCATTTGCGGCTTTCAGAAGGTGGAACGGAGTCCTCCCAGGGTTCAAAGTACTGTATCCACTTTATTTTGGTAAAATGATTACGTTTCATCGACCAAGCTGTGACGTTTTGTTCTCATATTTGTGTTCTGAGGGTTCTTTTCAGGATCATTAATGAACACCAGGCAGTCTCCAAAACGGAACTTTAAAAATGAGGTAATCCGCCCCAGAATGCTTCGTTCACATGTGCAGACACCCCTAGCAAAAGCAGTTATTGGGACATGATAACGTATATCGTGCATGCGAGATAAGGACTGTCAGCTAAAATGGCTCACAAGTCTTCTAAAAGAAGCCCAACAACAACAACAACAACCAGGCATTTTAAGGCCATTTTCCCTGCAAGAGCGGGGGGAAACACTGTGTCTAGTTTGGGAGCTCCTTCAAAGTGATGGGAAGGTTATATCTTGGGTTTGTGAATGCACATGGTCAGTTTAAAATCAACCTTTAAAATGAGGATATGTACTGTTAATTATGTTGGGAGAGGGAGTTGTCGTAGCTGTTTAATATGTATTTTTTGTATCCATGGATATTTCTCATGTTTTGTATCCTTCCGTGAGTCCGATTTGCATCCAGGGACATATCAATTATGGTTAACCAAACCTGAAATTGCCACTCCTTCGTCTAAATGCTGAAAATTATGTTTAAAAGACTATTTTACTTGCAGATTTTGTGTTAACGATGGCAGGGTAAAAGTGCCCCATCAAGCAGAAACGAGTAACTGCAAACGCACACAGCGCATGTGAAAGGCCTCGTTGCCCGTTCATACATCATTTTGAAAGTTCCGTATTGTAGTTGGTTCGTAGTAATATTCCCGGGGATAGTTTTTTAAGAGCTCAGTGAGGTTCTTCTTTATCATTCTCTATGTTCCAACTATCACTGGCACAATGTCGGCACTCTTCAGCTTCCAGGTTCTCTTGACTTAATTTTTCAGATCCTGGTACTTGGTCATTTTCCTGATTTCCACGTTATTTAGACCAAAGATGCTGGGTACTGATATCTCATTTCCTTTTTGTATCTGAGTACTATGTCCGTTCACAATGCCTTGTTTTCTATGCTCATGCTTGATGGGATGGTCAGCTGGTATGTGAGCACTATGTACTCCTTTTCAAAGATAGCTTTTGATTCATTACCTCCGCCACCAAAGGTGGATGGAGGTTATGTTTTCACCCCTGTATGTCCGTTTGTTTGGCAGAGAGGTAGCGTATGTGACAAGGACGAAATGATTAGATTTTGGTGAAGATCCGGATTCGGATCTGGCTAGTATAATTTTTTAAGTGATTCTTCACCATTGGGAGAAAGACAAAAACTATACATAGCAGGATATCTCAAAAAGTTGTGGACGGATTTGGACGAAACTTGGTGGACCGATTGGGTGTCTGATAAGGACCAATCGCTTCAGTTTTGGTGTAGATCTGAATATGGATTCGTATATGAGAATTATTTAATTGTTTAAGTGATTGTTCACCATTGGAAGATAGGGCCAAAAACGATACATAGCAGGATATCTCAAAAAGTTGTGGACGGATTTGGACGAAACTTGTTGGACAGGTTGTGTGTGTGACAAAGAACAATCGATTCAATTTTGGGCCGGATCCGGATCCAGCAAGTAGAATTTTTAAAGTGATTATTCACCATTGAGTGATATGGTCAACCAGGTGGAGGTATGCTCTCTACTGAGTGCCGTTCTAGTGTTTCCTTGATTTTTCTGAGACCAATATATTAAATTTTTTGCAAATGTGCCTGTGGATTACTCTGCCTACATTGTTGTGCCTTTGTGTGTACAGTTGTTCTGACATTTCAATTTACCATTTGAGTTTTGTCATCATATTTTCAACAAAGCTTTATTATGATAATATAGAGAAGGCCAAATTAATAATCTGGTCAAAAGGTCAAAGGTCAGCATCACATAAAATTGTCAGTTTTCATCTGATTGACCTGAATTTTAAAGAATTTGCATATTGGGTCATTGAATTGGTTCACCAATGAAAAGCTAGAAGCTAAAAATTTTTATATGTAAAGCTGGGAAAGGTTGCATAAAATCATCAATTTTCATTTTATATTTTTTGTTAAACCGTTTTCGTTATTTTAAGCTTCCAGAAGAAGAAGAAGAAGACGTCTGGATACAAACGGATGCGGACGGCTTTGCATTTTCATATGCTAATTTTGGTTCACGAGTTATCAAGTGACCACTATATTCGTCATGTGTGTGCGTCTGTCTGTGTGTGTGTGTGTGTGTGTGTGTGTGTGTGTGTGTGTGTGTGTGTGTGTGTGTGTGTGTGTGTGTGTGTGTGTGTGTCTGTCCGCAGCATAACTACCTGATGATATCATCCGATCTTGATGAAACTTGGGTGGGAGGTTGATATCATGATCTAGTTGTGTCCTGCCTAGAGTGGGCGTATTGCGCCCATTGTGGGCGGAGCCACGCCCGAAAAAGATGTCTTTTTAGGGGGTAATGGAGTTCAAGCTACATCTTCTCCGAGGGGTTTGGTGGAATCTGACAGGGGTTTCGATATTTGGTTAGGCCAATGTCATGTGTCTAGCCCCACGGAGGTCGATTTTTCATTTTTATTTTTTCATTTTAAAAATATTTTTTTCATTTCATTTTTCACCGAATTTTCGGTATTATGTAGCTAACTAACCTCATAACTGATTATACATTATTTTCTATCTCATTTCAAGGTCAGTAACCTTCGTTTTGACATTTCCGGGCCTGGCCTGTCCGGGCCTGTTTCGGTTATAGTCCGTCCTTTGTCATTGAATACCGCTCGCTCGTGAACCATCGTCGTCTCCTGACTTGTTTAGCTTTTTATTTTGTTTGACTGCCAGGCAAGCAAACAGAGGGGGAAAAAAATCAGTAAACAGTCTGTTTTTGAACCATTCTGGTGTACTGGAGAGATGTTGGCTGTCTTACAAGCAGATATGAGGCAGCCAAAGTTTAAGGACTGGTTGAATAAAGCAGACAGAAGACTAGAACAGCACTCGGTAGAGAGCCTATTCCTCCGCCAGGCTGAATAGTTTAAGTTTTGTATCCCACTGATCTGGATCCGGACATGGACCAAAATCAAATCGGTTTGTTCTTGTCTCTAAAGCCATGGTCCCATAGAGCCTGCGTTGGTATACGATGGGCTACGATGGGCTACGATGACCCAAACATACGATGGCCCACGATCACTCTGAACAAGTCGGCATGAACTGATGATGATGAAGTGATGGCTGATGGCTGGGGTTTATATACCCCCAAAGTAGCTACCCCCAAAGTAGCTACGAGGACGCACGAGGACGCAGGATGATCCTGCGTCCTCGCAGGATTGTCGTACGACGGTCGTACGATGGTCTACGATTGTAGGATCGTGGACCATCGTAGACCATCTTTTGAACATTTCAAAAGATGATTTTCCAACCTACGATGGCCAAAAAATCGTACGTCGACGCAGGATGGGCTCCACGATGCTCCACGATCCTACCGTCGTATACCAACGCAGGCTCGATGGGACCATGGCTTTACCAAACTCATCCACCAAGTTTTGTCATAAGTCGTCC
The DNA here is from genome assembly GCF_964187855.1 of Myxine glutinosa. Lineage (NCBI taxonomy): Eukaryota > Metazoa > Chordata > Myxini > Myxiniformes > Myxinidae > Myxine > Myxine glutinosa. Next base: position 88,401,678 of record NC_136264.1, on the reverse strand, counting down.
CCAACTGAAATATCATGATATATATCGTTTTGACTCCATCACTCAATCGTGAAGATCGCAAATTACTTAAAATATAAAAAATTATCGTATCCGGATCCGGTTTTGGATCTTCACCAAAATCGAACCAATTCCCCTGTCACACACCCAATCTTTCCACCATGTTTCGGCCGAATCCGTCCACAACTTTTTGAGATATCCTGTTCACAAGCAGACAAAGAGAGACAGACACGGGGTGAAAACATAACCTCCATCCACCCACGTTCGGCGGCGGAGGTAATACGTAAGAACAGCAGAGCTATACTTGGGAACATGGGCACTGATACCATCTTGGCACCGGGCTGGGACGAGTCAAGCATGGCCATAACTTTCTCTACCCTCTCAAGTGGTAAAGCCACAGCTTCCAAGATCACAGCTTCCAAGCGACATTTAGTATGAGAGGATAATGTGAAAACAAAGCGGGATGAGTTGGGTATGTGAGCTTTGGAGGTAAACACCGAGTTCAGACATTCGGCCTTATCTCTATCTGAGTCCGCCATTGTGCCATTTGAGGTAAGGAAGGAGATGAAAGGGAAACATACACTACGGATAGACTTTGCAAGGCTCCCCAGGACTTTGAAGGGCACATGTCCATGGTTTCTTTAAATGTTATGATTTTCCACATGTTGTCGTCCGGCTCGCCTGAGGATGACGACAATTGTTGTGAGCCTTGGGCAATGATTGTTGTTGGTCTGTTTTGTCTTTCATTATGAGAAAGCAAGCCGCTAGTTTGGCAATACCTCGCCACATGATTCAGTGTATCGGGGACTAGAGGAAAGATACGACAGCTGCACACGAGATCGAATAAACATGTGTACATTTTTTGAAAGCTTTCCCAGTTTCTTATTCTCAGATGAGGAAGAGATGGAAGATCAATCCTTTTGCAAGAGGACAGATTACAGTCCTTCAGACAGTCAGCTTGAATGAATAATCAGACTCTGCGGCACTACGATATGCCTTTAAATACAGCGAGACAAATTTATACTTTTACAAGAAGTTGGTCAGATGAGCCAAACAAGGTGGAGGAAAAATGAGATGTCGGGTGCAAAGTTTGTCATTACCAAGTCCATTAGGGAGGACATAACATGAATAAAAGGTTGGGAAGTTCACAGATTTGGTCAGTCACTCATAAAATCGCAGGTCTTAACTGAAGCTTCTGGAACTTAACTGCAGCATTTTTATTAGAACTCTTTCAGTCTGATTCCAAACAGTTACAAAGCACTGACATTGTCATCCTGAAGGTCCACAGAGTGGACTAAGGCTCAGCTTTAACCCAATTTCTTCTCCACCTGTCACTTGCTTTTGACAGAGTTGACCACAATACACTACTAGACCATTTTTACCTCTGCCACCAAAGGTGGATGGAGATTATGTTTTCACCCCTGTCTGTTTGTCCGTTTGTTCGTTTGTGAACACAATATCTCAAAACGTTGTGGACGGATTCGTTCGAAATTTGGCAGAGATATAGCATATGTGACAAAGACAAAATGATTAGATTTTGGTGAAGATCTGGATTCGGATCCGGCTACTATAATTTTTTAAGTGTTTCTTCACCATTGGGAAATAGGGCCAAAAACAATATATAGCAAGATATCTCCAAAAGTTGTTGACGGATTTGGATGAAACTTGGTGGACTGGTTGGGTGTCTGACAAGGACAAGTAGATTCGATTTTGGTGAGGATCTGAATGTGGATTCGGATATGAGATTATTTTTTTATATATAAGTGATTCTTCACCATTGAGTGATATGACCAACCAGGCGGAGATATGCTCTCTACTGGGTGCCATTGTAGCCTCTCCTGTTTTTATGCTTCTGGGTTTGCTCTTGAATGGTTTACAATCTGATCCTACAAATTTACTCTTGACTACGGGCGAAGAAGGAGAGGGAGGATGCCGAAGAGCTTACCTTCACGGATCCCACAGGCAATCTTCACCCTGTAATAATTAATGCGAACCGACTCAGGATTTACTGTACAAAAAGAAATGCTGGCTTTATCTATCTATAATTCCAGTAATCTCTGTGTGTATGTTTGTATGTTTGTATGTTTGTATGTATGTATGTATGTATGTATGTTTGTCTGTGACCGCTGTTTCTCGACAACCACGGGTCCGATATACTTGAAACTTGCCAGGTATATTGCTGGGGACCCGAGGATGTGCCTTTTCAAGGTTTCATATTAATCGGAGAAGTAGTTACCGAGCTATGTCCAAAAAACGATTCAACCAATCAGAGAGCAGCGAGCTATCACGTGTGCCGAACGTGGCGAACAGACTCTGCCTCGGACGGCACATTTGAGAGCGTATTCATTTATTTCACGTTGGAAAACTATGTTGGCGTTCAACTATGTTTTAAAACTAATTAAAACTAATTTGCGATTCATCGTAACTGCGATTTGCGACCTTCCGGACAGTGAAGACTGCACTTCCGGCAGCCAATCACAGAACGCGTTATTGCGTAGGCGTGGCCGATGTGAGAGCGAGCCGAGCCGACCGCGTGCGCCATTACGGTTCGTAATTCGATTTCTTCCGGAGAAAATAATAATTTCTCGATTTCTTATGCGCATTATTTCTCCCAATTCAGTCAGAGCGAAGGGCGGAAGCGAAGAGCGTTGTTTTTTTTGTTTACGGGCGTACGGGCGGGGTAGAGCGTACGGGTAGCGTTTTATTTTTTTTTTGGCAAGGAACGGGCACCCACGTACGGGCATGCCCTAGTTAAAATAAATGTCAGTAATACAAAATGACGTGCGGTAAATAAAACTTAAATCCTAAATTGAGGGACTCTCCATACAGACCTGCACACAGACAAAGGGGAATATAAAAGAACGAAAAGAAATGTGTGCGATTTATTGTGGGGACTTAGCTCAACTTGGCTGGTGTGTCTCGCCAGGAATCGCCAAAGATCGTCTCAATCTTTGGTGGGAAAATGCGCTCGTTCGCGTGGGTTAGGCCTCACTGCGCGTCTTTTCACTCCGGGCCTCGCACGCGAATTGAACGGGCCGCGCCTGTCCACTCGCCGTTCCCGCTTGGAAACCCGCGGTTCCCAGTCCGTGGCCCGTCCACCTCACGACCACTAGCAAGATCTCCCAACACGGCCGCTCGTGATGGTGTCCAAATCAGAAGGGGCGAGAAGATGTCGGCACGCAATCGTCCGCTATGGCATCTAGAACGAGAAGGGGGAAGATATCTGCCGCTCCAAGGAAGAGAGGAAAAATGTCCGCCAGAGCGTTTTTTTAATCGACCAGGCTCTGACGTCATCTGTCCTGCTTTACCAATTAGCTACTCCCTTCTTACTGGTCCTTTCTGTTAATCAAACCCTGGACCAATCACTGCCCCTTTGGGCGTGGCTTTCGGCCTGCCGGTCCTGTGTCCTCTTACCAAGTCGGGGGTAATCAGCAGTAGTGCTTCATTCCTGGCTTCTGGTTAGTTTTTTTAAATTAGGGTGTTTAAATGTGGGATTCTGGCTAGTTGTCTTGTGCAGTGTTATAAGGAACAAAGGAATAGCTTACAGAGGTAACGACGCAAAGGGGATTAATTTACCCATAATCCCTCGCTAATTAACAAGCCCCACCCCTCGTGATGGGGACGAAGATACAAGCTTACACGACAGTCCGGTTTCCACAAATTCCCTACTTATGGTACATCGAGATGGTTCTTCTTCTTCATGACAGTCGGAGCACACTAATCTATACACTCTACCTGAACTAAGGTATCCCTACCCCCCACAAATTAACAATACTATGCATCCACCATGCATGAAGAAAACTTTTCATTAAAGTTTTGAAAACCGACAATATGGCTGTTCACTAGCACTTTTGTGAGACTTTTCTTTTGTTGTTTACAGCATTCAAACTTTGCATTGTGGACAATCCCAACTGTATTGAATTAAACCACCATATTTTGAAGGCCTGACAGGAAGAGGCCGATCGTACATGGTATCCTGCATGAAGAGCAGCAAAGGCAAATCGCTGATGCGGAAGAGCAAGTGTGAAATCCTTGTGCTGGAGACTGTTAAGATGCACAGAAGCAGAGGTTGCAACTTCAAAATAGAGTCACCGCATGAAAACTGTTGCCTATTTGGATTTACCATGATAGATCAAAGTAATGTAATTGTATCAGAATGTAATGTAACTTAAGAATGTTATTTTTATTTCAATCGTTCCTAATCTGTGTTCAACTTGAACGCTTGACGAACTGATTTGGTAAACCCATGTGATCTTTCATTCAGCTTCACAGTGGATGAAACCTACTAGATTCCGCTTCATGAATCCCGGCTACACTATTCCTGCCAACATTGAAATAACTAGGACGTGCCCGTACGTGGGTGCCCGTTCCTTGCCAAAAAAAAAAATAAAAAAAAAAATAAATGTCTTCGCCCATGCATGCATGGGCGTGCCCATGGGCCCATGGGCGTGCCCGTAAGTGCGTGATGTGACCGTACAATGAATGTATCGTCCCGACGCCGCAGCTCGGATGGCGCTGCAGTTAATCGGGCCTGTATCGGCAGAGTTATTATAAACGTGTACTACAATCGATCGTACCTTACAACAATCAACACAGATTGCAACGTCAAATAAATGAATACGCTCTCAAATGTGCCGTCCGAGGCAGCGTCTGCTCGCCACGTTCAGCATCAGTACGTCGTCACTATGACTATCCGTAAGTCCGGAAGTGACGTCCTCATTTGACTGTCCGGAAGGTCGCATATCGCAGTTACGATGAATCGCAAATTAGTTTTAATTAGTTTAAAAACATAGTTTAACGCCAACATAGCGCCAACATAGTTTGCCAACGTGAAATAAATGAATACGCTCTCAAATGTGCCGTCCGAGGCAGAGTCTGTTCGCCACGTTCGGCACACGTGATAGCTCGCTGCTCTCTGATTGGTTGAATCGTTTTTTGGACATAGCTCGGTAACTACTTGTCCGATTAATATGAAACCTTGAAAAGGCACATCCTCAGGTCCCCAGCAATATACCTGGCAAGTTTCAAGTATATCGGACCCGTGGTTGTCGAGAAACAGCGGTCACAGACACACAGACACACAGAGATTAGTGGAATTATAGATAGATGAAGGAGATTTTCTCTTTTAACACTGATCGAAACTTCATGGAAGAGCTTGTAGAAAAATTACATGTGGAACAAGGACAATATGAGGCATCTTTGTACTTTTTCATGAATCACTAGGCCATTTATATACACTATAAATAAATGGTATATGGGATCTGATGTTGGAATTCCAGCATAATGAGCCATGTTCTCAAATGGGAAAACCAAACAGGCAAACTTGAAAATAAACTCGGTGAAACTGATAGAAAAGTATTTCAATCACTGAAGCAACTCGTGTGTTTTTTTGGGTTTTTTTTTAAAGAGCTCGGATGGAGTGGATTAAGCAGGGTGGATCCCGTCTGCTGAAATTGGTTAGCGGACGTTAAAGTTCTTCACGAAGACTACACGAACTATTGCTGGCACCATGAACAAATCCCAAATTTGTGCCCCTGACACAAGAAATATTTGATGTATCCCACCTGGTTTTAATCTGGATGCTGTACTGAACATGTTTCCTATAAAGATTTAGTTGACTGTGGTAAAGGGTTGTATTCCGGCTAAGGTGTATTTGGAAAGTGAAACGTGATGTGAATGTGGAAAATCTGTTTCCACAATGCCACAATGCAGACCCAAAACATCCTGAAGACCCAAAACACCCAGAAGACCCTGAAGACCCAAAACACCCTGAAGATCCAAAACACCCTGAAGACCCAAAACACCCTGAAGACCCAAAACACCCCGAAGACCCAAAAGCATAGTCCACAATGCAGCACCCCCTCCCAGCTTTGGACCAGATTGCCAACTTTCATGTCAAATTCTATTTCATAGGCAATATATATGCATGTATTTCAGACTTGTTCTTCAAAAGACTTGAAAGTTGGTGATTTTCGGTGTCATGTCGCCCAGTTTGAACGCAATGGTATAGAACCGACAGTCTAGATACGCTAGGGAAATGTCTACATTTGGGATATTCTTGACTCTTGTACACAATCAACAACCACATGCCATTCCAGCCCTTGGTCAGGTGGTCAGGTTTCACCAGAGTTCTCCTAGCGGTCGCAATCCCAGCTTGCACGCTTTATCCCTACCATGTGCAATGCAGTGGCTCCTAGGACCCGCCGCTTACTTAATTAGTTCTGTTTTCTGTTTGTGCTGCTCAAACTCTGCCACAGCATCTTCTGTATACAGTCAAGGCTCAGGGAAGAGCTAGACCAATGAACAGATCAGGGCGCAACAGAACAGAATGAACAGAAGGAACGAGAGAGAGATAGAGAGAGAGAGAGAGAGAGAGAGAGAGAGAGAGAGAGAGAGAGAGAGAGAGAGAGAGAGAGAGAGAGAGAGAGAGAGAGAGAGAGAGAGAGACAGGGACAGACAGGGACAGACAGGGACAGACAGGGAGAGACAGGGAGAGACAGGGAGAGACAGGGAGAGACAGGGAGAGACACGGAGAGACACGGAGAGACGGAAAAGAAAAAGAAATTGCAGATAAGCTGGATTCACAGATATCTCATGCATGTTGTCAGACTGAAATATTCCCCTTTGCTCCATCTCCAGTCCAAATGAGTAGAGAGTGCCACTTGGAGACATAGCAAGTGATAAAGATGTGAAGGAATGGGTGAGGGGATGGAGGCCAAGAGAGATTGTGGAAAAAAGGGAAATGAACAGTGTTAAGAGACAAGATATGGGTGAGTGTGAGCATCAAAACCGACAACATTTATGGAGTGAGAAAGTCGAGAATGAGACCGTAGAGATTCGTCCCAAAAACAATAAATTGGAAGGAAAAAGTGAGAAATTGAAAAACATGTTGTTTTTTTTTACAAGACATGTTGTTCCGGGCACATGCAACAACACTGGAGCATTTCTGTTTAAATCATGCCATCTGAACGTTCAGAAATCTGACCATAGATGTGAAATTGTTTGGTGGACGTTAACGTTGACTTGGTAAACCCATGCGATCTTTATATTAGGCACTCCAGCATCTCCTGATTAAAAAAAACAAAACATTCATTATAAATAATGTCTCCGGCGACTTCGGAGGAGGAGTCATAAAAATGCGGTCTCATTAGGCCAGTTACCTTTGCTACAATGTATGATTATCTATGAATGTATGATCTTTAAAACTTGTTTTTTATTTTTAAAAGGTGGCCTCACAAGGTATAGCTGTCCCCAATGTCTATAGTATGTCCAGGCATTCTGACCCTGTTTGATAGGGTGTATGGGATTGTTTGAACAAGTGCTTCGGTCTTCAGGCCAAATTCAGGTGCTCTCTCCATAACATTGTCTTGAGCAAACAATACATCTGAAAGTTTGCCTCCAAAGCAAGCTGCATTCTTCTCTGTTGTGCAGTCTTTTCTTAGCAAATCTGAATTGTTATCAACTTCGAAGGCCTTCATCCACTTCACTCCCCACTCCAGGGCTTCAAGATGGCTGTTCATCCTCACCAGATCATCCTTAATCCACACATGCTATTTTATACCCTCATTAACCCACCCTAAGCCCACGCCTTCCTTTTTAGGTTATTGTGTTTTTTCCTCTTTCTTTTTTGTTCAATTTCTCCTTTATCACCTTATTTTCCTTCTTCTTCTTCCTGTGTTTGAACTTGTATCCACCATATGAGTCCCCCTCCCCCCACCCCCAATCTCGTACTCCTCGCCCTAATACTTCTCCTGCACCATACGCTCCAAGACTGGCCCTTGCATTATGTAATCCACATTGTCATTATTCTTATCCATCTCCAGCACCTTATATTTCCTTATTTAAAACCGCATCTGCTAGTATTGAGACTTTTCTGGATCTGAATACCCACTGCCCCTCTCTGCTATCTACCTTACTCCCAAGCTTTGTGTCATACGCAAATTTGGAAAGCCGACTCTTAACCCGACTGTCCCAGCTGTTGAGACCCACCTACGAATATATGGTTTCCTCAAGAAAGATCATCGCTGATAGTGAGGCCCAAAAGAGGATCGAAGGTATCTGATGCAGATGTTTAAGATGATAAAGGATATGGACCAATTAAAGGCAAACGAGTTTTCAGCAGATTGGACAGTGACAGGAGCAGGGGCCACAGGTATACCTTACATTGGTCAGAACCCATGCAGCAAATGCTGGGTGGCACAGTTGTTCATGGTCCCAATTCCACTGAAAAGGTACTTAGCTTGGCAGGTCAACTCTTGAGGAGAAACCACTTTGGTGGTGGTAGTGGGCCCCAAAGTTATGATATGACTGCATTCTGACCAAGCGAGTTTGGGTGTATGTTTTTGTTTGACCATGTCCTTCGGTCTTCAGGCTGAAGTGCATATGTACAATAGTTTTGCAAGCTTTGTTGGATTGTGCACTTTGATTGTGGGGCCAAGGTGCACGTCTCGGACTTTGTTACAATGCTGATTTGCTTTAACCTTTTTATTATATTTAAAAAGGCGATTTCATATGGTTGGTTGTCCTCAAAGCTATTGTTTGACCATGCATTCTGACCTTGTCGGCCAGAAGGTATGCATGGTATTTCCATGAATTTGGGCCCTGTGGGCTAAGGTGTATATGTTGACTATGTCCCCTCGGCCTTTGAGACAAAGTGCATGTACACTAGTTTGAAAAGCTCTGTTGAACTGCCTGAGGGCTGGAGTGCACATCCCCAGCTTTAATATCGGCTTTCCAGCTAATATGGCTGCCAAACCATGTGACATATGACGTCATCATTTTCAAACTATATGCAGCAATGGTGTTAGATGACATTTCTAAAGTTTCACATTGATAAGGCAAGCGGTTTCTGAGATGTGATTATTTAGTACAAGTGAGATGTCCGTGCTACGCACGGGTGGGAGGCCAGAAGCAAACAGGCAATGCAGATACGGCTAATGCTAAAGCATGAAACCGATAAATTCCACATTCCTGCAGCACTTTCAGTTGCACATCAGACATGGACAGCAAGTTCGTGAAGGACTTCCATGAAAAACGTACCCATTCATTACGTTCACGTATAGAAACATCAATTGTGGGTCCGTGGCGAATCTGCATATGGCGATCCGCAAAGTTCATGTTTAGAAAGTAGAAACCATCACGGCATGTCGTCATTCACTTGAACTCGATATCTTTTTCATTCCAAACAACATAACTCCATTCACAAATTAATCACAAAATAAACTTTTAACAACATTGTTAATGTTTCCTTCATTGTAAAAACTACCAAGTCGACAGTTAAAAGCATTTTTAGCCGATAGGTGTTACGGCCTTGGCAAGATCAATGGCGACAGCGATCTGTTAGCTTATACACCGCCCGAATAGCTATATGGAATTCTCTCATGTCGAGATTAAACCCACGTCGTTTGAACTTTGGCCGAGGTCATTATTTACTTTTAATGATGTTTATATATGAATCAAAAAGAAGATAATTGGTTTTGGGTCATCCTTTCCGCATATCTCGTTGGATTGTGAGTTCGAGAGACGACCGTGATGGCAGGGAGGGGGTTGGCATTCTCTCAAGCAGGGACTCAACCCATGTCCTTATAAAAGATCTTTGTCCGAGGTCACTGAGTCCGACCGGTGCAGCCGATCGGTGCAGCCGTTTGTGCGGTACCCGGGAAAATAACATTATACGGGAGTCCAAACCTGAAAATGCTGGAGGCCAAAGCTGAAATTGGAAAAACAATATAGCCTATTTTACTCCAGGGGATCCCAGGATTACCCACCAAAAATATCATTGCGATCGGTTCAGCCGTTTTTGCGGTACCTTCAAACGGACGGACGGACAGACAGACAGACAGACAGACGGACATTTGGTGAATTATAGTAAGATTTTCCTTCAATCCAATCACCATGTGACCGATGATGTTTTTGTGATAATCTTTTAATCAACATGCCTAGTCGATGACACACGTAAAGTTTCGAGTCGATCGCTTCGGTGGTTTGGGAGATGATTTTTTAAAGGGTTTTAGGTTAAATCCAATATGGCTGCCAAACCATGTGACCTATGATGTCATAAATTTAAATTCAATACAAATGGGTCATTGATCATGTGCATGCAATTTCAGATTTTTAGGATAAGGCATTTGATTAAAACATTTATGGCTGGTATACCACTTCACTGATGATGTCATCATTATCATGCATCATTTTCATTAGCCCAGATCCTCACATTGTGCTGGTTGAGCTTCCCTGATAAATAAAAGCAAGCTTTGTCTGTGAACATGACCTTTTCCAGGTAATCTTTTTCATCATCTATGCGACTGATCATTTCCAAGGCAAACACCTTGCGTTTGGGTCCGTCATTTGGTTTGGTTTCCCTACAGAATCTGCACTTCATCGACATAAAGCTTCAATCTTTTATGCAAAATCCTGTGTACAGTGGTGGTTGGTAGTTCCAGTTATCTGGATGCGCGTTGGATTGATTTTCTGGGACTTTGTTGAAATGATTCACACACTCGTTCAACATCTGCTGCACTTGTGCTTGGTCGACCGGTACTTTTCTGTTTCTGAGAACTTCCAGTCTCCTTAAACCCCTTGTACCACTTTCTAATACTAGTCTGTGATGACGGATTCCTTCCATACCTTGTACGGAAATTACACTGAACTTGCATGTCGGATCTCGTATCGATGAGCTACTATTTAATACACTGAGCTTTCTTCTGTGGAGTCGCCATTTTATTTTATATGAAACCACCCGAAAGAAAACATAATGAGTTTCTGTATCATAAAAAAACAAAGAGTATTGTTGTATCATTTGTGGTACTAAATATATCAACAACCAAAGTTGTGCAAGTCTTTTTGGAACACCCTGTAATTTACAGCTTGAACTGGACTCTTAGCATTTTGTTCGTCAATAATATGTTGGGAGGGTTTATACAGGATTTATGTTTTACCCAACACAATTATTATATTAAAATATCAAAGTATATAGAGCAGAGGCCTGGCCCTTGAGAAAGGAAGAGGAGAGATTGCTGCAGAGGATGGACATATGGATGCTGAGAGAGCTGATTGGGATCTCTCTAAGGCAAAGGAAGTGGAAAGAGGCTATCAGCAGGCAGGGTATTAGCGAAAAGGCACAATAGGCACATCTGCTGTGATTGGGCCATGTGCTCAGGAAGAAGGATGTGAATGTGGTCAAGCAGGACTTTGATGTGGATGTGATTGGCAGGAGGACAAGAAGCAGCCCAAAATTGTGGTGGAAGGAAGTGGTGGAGAGGGACATGACAGAAGTGGAGAGGCATAGAGACGATGCTCAGGATAGAGGGGTACGGCAAAGGAAAACAAGGAGGCGGAATTAAAAATGGGGCCACAGTAAAACAAAAGTTATTTGAAACTTCGAGAAACTTTATTATTGCTATCTTTGTTATCTTTATCAAAAACTCTTCCTCACTCTCCCTGCGAGGCATTTTAGGTGGGATGGATGGATGGAGTTGGCAAGGCATTTTGCATGTGGTAAAATGCACAATTTTACACCAGGCAACAAATCTGACACTTGTGTGTTTATTTTACTCTTGCATTGGGCCCCTTCTTGAACAACTCCATGTGTGGCACGGGCGTTTCATTTTTCGAGTCGTCCAAAGCACTTTTTTTTTTTTTTTTAACTTTGGTAAAATTGAAATGCAACCTCAACCGGACTCTGCAGAGTGCAGACTATATCCAATCATGATTACAGTTTCAACTTTACATCATCGTTCTTTTTCACTTTTTCCAGTAACTTCTGGTCGAGCTACCACTTCCTGCCTTTGTCAGTCTGCAATCTGCTGTAGAAATAAAACTTAATTATTGCCTAAAGGGATAATGAGCATTTAATGAGTAATTGTGGTTGTTACTTTTCTCCTGATATTTTCCTAACTTTGAGGAAATGGCTCTTTTTTTCTTTTTTTTTGAATTTCCTCGTGCCTCAGCCACGTGATATACTCACCGAACATTGATAAAGCATCTGCGCCTTTCTTTGGAACTTGATGTTTTCAGATCAAAACTACAACCATGAAGTTGCCTAAAGCCAGCTTTGAATTTGCTTTTAATCTGTAATGGTTTAGGAGTGAGGCTTGGGGAAGAACACACCCATGCACATGTAGCTACTTGGGGGCATAATGGTTAGAGTGTCGGCTCTGAGTCTGGGTTAAAACCCCGGCCAAGTTAGTTCTTGCAAATACTTTTTAAAAATTGTACGTTCTGTTCCCTGCTTGATGTCCAGCTTTTAAAATAAGATGGAGCATGGACAAACGAGCATAAGTTGGTAATAATATCACACACTTTGATGGAGTGCCTAATGGCCTCCTCTTGCGTTGAATTTCCTAACCAGAGAACTCCTTGTTATTATTATTATTACTAGCAGAAACCCATGGTAAAAATACCACGATAGAAAAAAAAAAAAAGAGGACTTTTATTCTTGTGCTGTTTGAAAGAGCTCGAAAATGGGAGGTTCAATAAAGAGTGTTGTATGGACCAGGCACGTGGATAAAAGAAGAGAGTAAATTGGGTAAACCTACCATGGATATATGAAGATAATTTTAGGCTTAGGAACGAAGTACAGGCTGTCCACAAAATCATGTTCCCGTTTTGAAATTTGATTACAGCCAAGCCAATGGAGATTGGAGATACATTGATATGTTTTTTCTGTATTTTGTCACGTAATATCAAGTTTTCTGTATTCTTCAGTGCACCTCAACATATGCACCTTTGGTGGCATGTACCACATCGGCCACTACAATCCCTTTTATCTATTTGCTGTTGACTCCACCCTCTGCTGTGACATCCTTCAGACAAGAAGGTTGTATGCAGCCTCTTCCCTTTCTTCGGACCTTGAGAAAAATCACAAGCTGATCAAACACGTGGAATGTCTTTCGATCCTGACAAATATCTATCTCTCTCTCTCCCTCTCTCCCTCTCTCTCCCCCTCTCTCCCCCTCTCTCCCTCTCTCTCCCCCTCTCTCCCTCTCTCTCCCTCTCTCTCCCTCTCTCTCCCCCTCTCTCCCTCTCTCTCCCCCTCTCTCCCTCTCTCTCCCCCTCTCTCCCTCTCTCTCCCCCTCTCTCCCTCTCTCTCCCCCTCTCTCCCTCTCTCTCCCTCTCTGAAAATACCGTCTGGCAAACCCTCCTATCTACGTCTTTAACAATCCTCTTGCCGCAGTTCAGTTATTCAAACTCCTGGGTCTCACTCTCAGACATGCTCTTTCTTGGGCAAACCACATTTCCCAGCTGGCCTCCAAAGCCAGCCGCTGACTGGCCATCCTCTCCATCGTCCAAAGGCCTTCCTTTGGCACACCTGAACTCTTATCTACTGACAAGGTCTTCATCCACAGTTTGATGGAGTACTGCTCTCCCCTCTGGGCTGGCTACCATGCCTCACATCTTGCTCAGCTTGACGATGTGGAACGCATTTCTTTTTGACGCCGTGGAACGCACCAGCCCTGGCCTTCAAGACTATTGGTATCTCCAACAATGAAGCTGAGTTGATGGGTCTATCACTTTGCCAATGCAGACAAGTCGGTAGTCTCTAGCTTCTTCCGCCTCCCTTCTGGTATTGCACCCTCTACCCTCTCTGTACTTTGTCCACCAGCAACCCCCTTTTAGTGAAACTCCAAAAATTCAAAATCACTCCCCACCTCCACTTATTTGTTCCTCTTTCTTTCTCACCTCTTCAAGACAGCTCTTCACCACCATCTCATATCATTCCCCACCCAAAACTATGATCCCTTTTTCCCCATCAACCCTGTCTCCCCAAATCTCTAGCTTTTCCTTCCTGTGAGTTTGCTTCTGTATCCATCTTATCCACCCTCTTCATTCTCTCCAACCTCTCATTACCACCTGTCTTCCTTGTTGTCCATCTCCGTCAATTTTTTGCCTCGGCCATGTGCCATTGGCTTTTCCCCATTCTCTTTCTGCTGTTCCTTTTGTTCTGTTGAATCCTGATCCGTTCTGTGTTCTCGCTCTTCATTGAGCCTTGACTCTGAAACTCCTCCAAAAAAATGATTGTTCGGCAATGTCAGGATCAGATTGTATGTCATTATTGTGCAGATATGGTGTGACATATCTGCACAATAATGACTCCCGGTGTGTACCCCGGTATCTTCTCACTTTAACTCCCGGTGTGTACCCCGGTTTAGAATAGATACACCGTATCCCTGCGCATCGTAAGAGGCGACTAAGGGTTGGCGTCAGGAAGGGCATCCGGCCATAAAAACATTGCCTCAAACAGGGAACCATGATTGTCATGGGGCCCGCAAGGCTAACCCCCGCTCTAGCGGGGAAAATGGCCTCAAAACGATCATTCATTCATTCATTCATTCATATGGTGTGACAGTGTGGTGCAGTGTGCTCACAGTGAACAGTGAATGGCACAGTGCATTTTAATGATTTTGTACAGTACACCACAATACTCAAGTAGCTGACAGTCATTTCTCACAATACTCCAAAAATGCAGGATCACTTCTCACTTTAACTATTTTGATCCTCTTTACTTGTGAACCTCTTTGGTCAATCTGTTCAATTTCACTCTTCTTTCAAGGGCTTCAAGTTTGCAATATACCATGACCTCAGGTCATGCACAACCATGATCTTTCATTAATTCACACCCACACTATTTACCTCTCCAACTAGATGGTATTCATATAATACTGTCGCGTGCCTGTCCTCTGGTGAACACCGCAGGGTGACACGGATGACCAAACGAGCTTTAACTCCAAGGCGTTTGATTCAATGGCGGACCTTCATTATACGCGTGGGGAGCAAGTGGGGGAGAAGCCGTGAGTGCTTACCGGCAAGAGTCCACCCGACGTCTTCGACCCTGCAATAAATTAATTCAAACGACACGGAATTAAAGTGTACAAAAATACCGGTTTTATTAAAGAAAATGCCGGTAACAAAATAAAACACGGCCAAATAAAAACTATAATTCCTAAATGGGACGTCCCCTCTCAGACTCGATTACAACACAAGGGAAAAAATAACTGGAAAATAAATACGTTAATTTGTGGGCACTTAGCTCTGAGCTGCTCCTGAATCTCGTCAGGAATCGTCAAAGATAGTTTGAGGCCTCCACGTTCTTGCGCGCGAAAACGGCTCGTTGGTGCGCAGTAGGCCTTAGCATGCAGCTCGCTCTGCCAGCCGTGCGTGTCCTCACGATCCTGTTCACCAACACCAACACCACAGCCAGATGATGCGAGGAAGTCCAGAGCCTCGATCGTTCCTTGTCAAAAGCCAGGACTCGAGAATGAAAGAAGAAGAATGATGTCGGGACAAGACCATTCACCACCAGATCCAGAACCTGAGAGACAAAATGTCCACCGTTCTAATTGTTTTGTACTCGAGGCTCTGACGTCATCCCACGACGTCTCTGTGTCCGCTCCGATCAGCGAGTGCCATCTTAGCCAGTCCTTGCACCAATCAAATTCCAGACCAATCACTGCTCTTCGGGCCATGGCCTCACGGACCTTTTGTGCCTGTTTGCTCGCCAGGTTGATGTTAGCCGCAGTAGCGCTCGATGTCCTGGTTTCTGGTCGCTTTTTATTTAGTGTGGTTAATGGCAGATTTCTTACTACGTGTGTGTGCTGCTGGTGTCATAAGGAACAGAGGAAAAAATAACAGAGGCCATTACATACAGGAGATTAATTTACCCATAATCTCTCGCTAATTAACATACCCCACCCCTCTCATGGGGACAAAGATACACTCTTCCACGACATACGGTCTACACAAATTTCCTACTTATTACGTGGGGTTTCTTCTTCTTCACGACAGTCGGAGCATACTACCTATTCAAATCTACCTAGACTAAGGTAATCACTGCCTATCCCCTACAAATGTAACAGTACTTACCCTGCACAGCCAACTTGGTGCGAGCCAACTATTCTATTTTTAAAGGTTTAAAAAAAAATTATATTCAATACTAGCAGAAGTACCCAGCGTTGCTGGGCAGGGGAGGTGGGGAGGGGGAGTGGAGGGGTGGAAGGGGAGGGGAGGGGGAAAAGGAGGGGGAGGGAGGGGGAAAAGGAGGGGGAGGGAGGGGGAAGGGGAGGGAGGGGGAGGGGTGGAGGTGGAGGGGCAGGAGGAGGGGTGGAGGGGGAGGGGGGAAAAGGAGGGGTGGAGGGGGAGGGGGGAAAAGGAGGGGAAGGGGAGGGGGTGGGGGAATGGGGAGGAGGAGGGGAAGGGGGCGGAGGGGGGAAGGGGAGGAGGGGGAAGGGGAGGGGGAGGGGGGAAGGAGGGGGGGAAGGAGGATGGGAGGGGAGGGGGAGGGAGGAGGGGAGGGGAAGGGGAGGGGAGGGGCAGGGGGAGCGGAGGCAGGGGGGAAGAGGAGGGGAAGGGAGGGGGGGAAGCTGAGAGGGGCAGGAGGGAATGGGGGGGGGGGGAGGAGGGGAAGGGGGAGGAGGAGGGAAGGGGAGGGGAGGGGGGAAGGATGGGGGTCTGGCGGCAGGGATGGAACTTCACGTGATCGCTCTGAGCGAATCAGCGAGCTGCTCTGGCACAGGCTGAGATTCAGTGTATAATGTTCCTTGCTGAAATGCGCTGTTAAAATATGAATCAAAAATATGGATCTCGTCATCGGAGGTCATTTTTAGATCCGCCATGTCCTTCCCAGGCCCAATGGCCATGTCTATGCCAAATATCAAGTACGTGAGCCTCTCCGTTTAGGAGTCTATAGGTAACACACACACACACAAACTGTGTTTTATTTATATAGATGGCTGCCAGACCACATGACCAATGACATAAATTTACATTCTCCAATATAATTGTTGCATAGATCACACTTAATAAATTTAAAACTGAACGGACTATGCGTTGTACTTGTCGAATTATGACATCATAATTAAGGCACCGATGACGTTATCTTTAACAACACCTATTCCCCATGTGGAGTTCTTTACAATGAGCCACGTTTCACTTTTTCTCCATGGAGTGGTTTCGGAGATATAGAGGTGCAACGTTTTTCGTTTTTTTTCCAAGATGGCGTCTTACCAGGTGACCTATGACATCATAATTATCATTCAAATATTCTACCGGAGGAGGCGCTCCTATGGTGAAAATTCTGTGTCCATTGGACCAACAGTTGCAGAGAAAAGAAATTCACACTGATTGGATCAATCGTTTTACTTGTCGAATTATGACATCATAATGAAGGCACCAATGACATCATCGTGAACATAACTTATTCCCCATGGGGCGTATTTGACAAAGAGCCATGTTTCAATTTTTTCCATGGAGCAGTTTCAGAGATATAGAGGTGCAAAGTTTTTCCAAGATGGCACCAATACCACGTGATATATGACGTCATAATTATGTCTAAAAATTCTGCAGGAGGAGGAGCTCTGATGATGAACATTTCGTGTCCATCGGACAAACATTTGCAGAGAAAAATAAATTATACTGACCGGATCAAGCGTTGTCCTTTTTGAATAATGACATCATAATGAAGGCGCCGATGACATCATCATTAACATATCGTATTGCCCATGGGGAGTAGTTGACAAGAGCGATGCTTCAATTTTTTCCATGTAATGGTTTTGGAGATAGAGGAGCAACGTCTTTCCAAGATGGCGTCTGTACCACGTGACCTATGATGTCATAATTATCACTAAAAATTCTACAGGAGGAGTCGCTCATATGGTGCAAAATTTCGTGTCCATTGGACCAACGGTTGCAGAGAAAATTAATTTTTAAAATGCAGACACGAACGTAGGTATGGCATACGTATGTACATACGTATGGCGTACGTACAGTCGTGGCCAAAAAATTGGCACCCTTTCACTTTTTTCAAATAACACAATTTTCACAAAAAAAGTTGAAATTGACAAAAGTATTTGGTCTCCACCATTCTTCATTTCACTGTTAATATTACAGAACCTTTGTTTTTGATTCAGAACTTAATATATCCTTTTAAATCAAAAAAGAAAAAGAAATGCGTTGACAAAATTATTGACACCCTCGACTTAATATTTGGTAGCACAGCCTATGGACAAAATAACTGCAATCAAGCGCTTCCTATAGCCATGATGGAGCTTAAAAAACACCTCTCTACTGGTAGTTTTTTTTTGTTTTGTTTTTGTATACAAGATCGAGGCTCGTGTAAGAGCTAACATTAATCACAAAAAGACAAACTGACACATAAAACGTAAGATAAAGGGAGCGGGAGACAAAATGGGGAGAGAGAGGAAAGCACACAAGTACAACATTTAAGAGCAGGGACATCGGGAGATCTGTGGAAGGGAGAGGGCTTGGGGGGAGGAGGCACGGGAAGGGGGTGGGGTGGGAGAGGTATAAAACACATGGACATTGCTCGGACTTCCAGGAAAGAAGTCGGAATTTATCTGGGGTGAATTAACGGGGGTAGAAAAGTTCAAGGTTTTTGATTGGGGAAGACAAGACTTTTTTTTTCAAATAACTCACAATTTTCTCGAAAAATAAGTTGAAATTGACAAGAGTATTTGGTCTCCACCATCCATTGACATTGACAAAAGTTTGGCCCTCTTTTTTTTTTTTCTTTTTTTTTTTTTGGTATACAGGATCGTGGCTCGTGAAAGAGCTAACATTTATCACACAAAAAAAATCAAACAATCAAACAAACACACAAAACATATAATAAGGGTAGAGGTAGACAAGATGGGGAGTGAAGCGGAAGCACACAAACACAACATTTGAGAGCAAGGACATCGGGAGATCTGTGGGAGGGCTTTGGGGGAGGAGGCGTGGGAAGGGGGGGGGGGAGGGGTGGGAGACGTATAAAACACAAGGACACTGCAAGGACTTCCAGGAAGGAATTTGGTATTTGAAAAAAGTGAATCTGGGGTGAAATTAGCAGGGGTAGAAAAGCTCAAGGTTTTGGATGGGGAAAGATAAGAGATGGTGGTGAACAGCTGTTTTAAAGACCTGGAGGGTGGAGTGGGATTGAAGAGAGTGAGGGAGTTTGTTCCAGAGGCGGGAGAAAAGAGGAATGAAGGAGTGAAGGTGATCAGAGAGTCTTGATTTTGGCAGTTTAACCATAAGAGGGTTGCAGGCAGATCTTGTGGGAGAGGAGTTGATAGAAGACAGAAAGTCCACCAAACTGCCTGCGGTGAGTAAGTGAAAGGCCCTCGGAGTTAGCTTCATCGCGGGAGATTCCAATGATTCTGAAAGCTTTGGTTTCAACAGCGTGAAGCCGAGCTAGGTGTGAGGCAGGAGCACCGGCCCAGAGGGGAGAACAGTATTCCATCGAGCTGCGGATGAAAGCCTTGTATGTGGTGAGGAGCTCAGGTGTACCAAGGAAGGACTTCGCAAGACGGAGGATGCCCAGTCGGCGACTGGCTTTGGAAGCCAGATTTGAAATGTGGTTTTCCCAGGAAAGATCATGGCAGATAGTGAGACCCAAATGCTTGAGTGACAGAACTTCTTGTAGAGGATTATTCAGAAAGTGGATGGGAGTGTTCTCCAGTCGGTCTTTTCGGAGAGACAGAGTAAGAGTGTGAGATTTGTCAGGATTGAAAGACATGTTCCACTTGTTTGACCAGTCTGTGATTTTGTCCAGGTCTGCAGAGAGTGAGGAGGCTGCAGACTGCCGATCTGAGGGATGAGGAATGGAGCGGCAGAGAGTGGAGTCATCAGCAAAGAGATAGAGAGGATTTTCAAGAGAGTCAGAGAGATCATTGATGAAGACGAGAAAAAGCACAGGGAACAGAACACTGCCTTGGGGAACTCCAGCCTGAACAGGAAGGGGAGATGAGAGAAACCCATTCAGGGCCACACGTTGACTACGACAAGAGAGGAAGTCCGCAAGCCAAGCATGGGGATTTCCATGGATACCATAGGAGGAGAGTTTGGTGAGCAGAGCGGGGTGCCAGACCGTATCGAAGGCACGTGATATGTCAAGGGAGACAGCTCTAATTTCCTGTTTGGCATTGAGGACCTCCATCCATTGTTCAGAAGCAGAAGCAGCATGTCCAGAGCAGAGTAACCTGGTCTGAAACCAAATTGATGATCAGAGATCAAGCCATTTGAGAAGAGGAAAGATTTGATATCCGAAGCAATGATGGATTCCATGACTTTGCTGAGAATTGGGATAAGGCTGATTGGTCTGTAGTTGAGAGGATCTGTTTTTGCACCTTTTTGTGGAAAGTGGTGATGTTGGCTGATTTCCAAGGTGATGGCAGATGACCTTGAGCAAAAGAGAAGGTGAAGAGAACAGAGAGAGGGAGTGAAAGAGCGGCGGGGCAGGATTTTAGGAACCGTGGGCTGATGCCGTCAGGTCCAGTTGCAGAATCAGTGTCGAGGGTTGACAGAAACTCTTCCACCTTGTCAGGAGGAAAGGACACAGAGTCCAGGAACAGCTGGGTACGGTGGGTACAGAGAGGGATGGCTTTGGGACACAAGATTTGGAGGTAAACACAGAGTTGAGGCATTCAGCTTTTTCACGTGCGGAGTCAGCTGTGTAGCCATTTGAGGTAAGCGAGGGGATGGAGGGGGAACAAACACCAGAAACGGATTTGACCAGACACCACGAGGATTTGGAAGAGGGAGACAGGTTTGAGAGTTCGGTCTTGAGAGTGGAGAGATATTGTTTCCTGACCCTCCTGAGGGTGGACACACACTTGTTTCGGGCTTTGTGAAAGGAAATGAGATTTCCTTCCATTGGATTTGCTTTCCAGGAGGCGAAGGCAAGTTGTTTCTGGGCAACTGCCTCACCACACGATTCCCTGTACCATGGACGGGAGGAACGGTATGACAACTGAACGCGAGATGGGATAAATCTGTGCATGAGAGAGAGCAATTTACTTTGGAAGAATTCCCAGGATGAGTTGATGTCAGAGGCGGTAGAGATGGGAGACCAGTCCAGATGATTGATGGCTGCTTGAAGACCGTGCCAGTTGCCTGAGTGAAATGCCAGACTCGTCGACGCTGAGGAGGCTGTCTGAGAATGGTCAGAGAGATGGCCACTTTAACAAGCACATGACCAGATGAGCCGATTGGAGCAGAAGAAGTGCAGCAGACATTTGCAGGGAAGTTAGTCATAACCAAGTCTAGAAGAGAAGATGCTCCGTTGCCTGAGACCCGGGTCGGGAAATTGACAGATTGTGTCAGTCCCAGTGAGTCACAGAAGTCCTTTGCTGAGGAGCCATGGCTGGGGAGAGAGGTACCCACACCCAGCCAACTGGCATGGTGACAATTGAAATCACCACATATGAGGAAGAGAGAGGTGGGATGAGTCGATAGAAGTTGGTCCATATTATCAGACAGCGAGATGTAGATGGAGTCATCACTGTTTGGTCGATGGTACAACACACATATGAACAAAAGGTGGGAGCGAAGGGGAAGCCGTAGCCAGAGGTACTCCTGGGGGTGAGGTGGATAGAGGGCAGTGCAGGCGAGTGAGGAAGGGAGTTTTTGATAAAGATAGCAACCTCGCCTCCAGGACGAGGCTCAAGTCAATCATACCGGAGGAGGGAGTAACCCGGGAGAGATATTAAGGAATCAGAGACATCATGAAGGAGGAAAGTTTCTGTTGAGCAGATCAAGTCTGGTTTGTCAGAAGCAACCTGTATGGAGAGATCAGTCAAATTTGAGCGAAGGCCCCGGATGTTTGAGGTCCATACCGTTAATGAAGGGGAAGGGGGAGCATCGGATACAGAACAGGGGGGTGGGGGGGGGGGAGGGGGAGGGTAAGATGTGGAAGAGGAAGAAGTGGAAGGGAGAGCTGTTGAAAGTGTGTCAGAGATTTCAGAATAGCTAGGAGAAAGGGAAGGATGGGGCGGACAAAATGTTTGATGGTGATTGGGTGAGGCACAGTGAGGTGTTATTTGAGGGGGGGGGGGGGGGGTGGCAGAGCGAGGCAGAACGTTGTGGAAGATGGAGGTGAGAGTTGGAAGGGGGAAGAAGCAGGGAGGACGCTTTGAGGAGGAGGGGTGAGAGGGGGAAATGGAGAAAAAATGAGGGTGGGGAGATTTGAAGGGGAGGGGTGAGGGGGAGTTTGGGAGGGAAGGGGCAAGGGGGGAGATTTGAAATGGATGGGTGATGGGGAAGATTTGGAGGGGAGGGGTGAGATTGGAATTTAGAAAGTGTTGTACGATTAATTGGAAACGAACATTTATTGCAAAATGAGTTTCTTCTGACTTTCGAGTCAAAGATATGTTTAAGGATGCTGGAGGGGGGATGGAGTGCAGGAGAGTTTAGGGGATGTATAAAAGAGGAACTGTAAGAGATGGAATTTTTTTTTGGAATGAATAGATTTGGTGAGCAAGTCGAAAGCACCCTTTTAAAGAAGAAGAAGAAAAAGGTGTTGTAATATACGACAGAATACAGCACTTCAGGGGAAAGTTTAAACATTTTAAAATTGAGCAGTGAAAACTATCTGGGGAAAATGGGGGTCAAACACATGGTCGAAGAACGAACGAACGAATAAAAACAACGAATAAACGAATAAGAACAACGAATAAGAACAAAGCAGGAAATGTTTTTGTGTTTTTGTTAAGGGTTTAAACAAGGAAGTATGGGGTGAAAAGACTGGGCAAAACTGAGAACGAAAGTAAATGGACCACAATTGACCGCTGAGAGAAAAAAAGCTTCAAGGTAGGAAACAAAGTACTAGGCCGCAAAAAAACGCGGCACGAAATAACCCACGATGTTTTATACAGGTATGAATGATTAACACCGAGAATATTCCTAGGGACACATTATAGGTACACACACCGAAAGATAAATACAGTTTCGACAAAAATACAATTGTGAACAATTACTTAACTTCGAAAGCGTGAGAGCATGGACAGCTTCGAATAACCGTGCCATCGCCGACAAAGATCTCGCGAGATCTCCGATCTCTTCTTGCTCAAACTGCTCCAGTTCTCCAGGATTTGAAGGGTGCCTTCTCCCAACTGTTGCTTTCAGATCTCCCCACAGGTGTTTAATGGGATTTAGAGCTGAACTCATTGCTGGCCACTTTAGAACAGTCCAGCGTTTTGTCTTGAACCTCGTGTCCTCGTGTCTTGAAGTGTTTCGTTTCCTGGGTGCTTTTTGAAATATGTTTCGGGTCATTGTCCTGCTGCAAGACCCATGACCTTCGACGGATACCCAGCTTTCTGACACTGGGTTGAACATTGCGCTCCAAAATGCCTTGGTAATCTCCTGATTTCATGATGTCATGCACACATTCAAGGCACCCAGTGTCAGAGGCAGTTCAGCAACCCCAAACCATCACTGAACCTCCTCCATGTTTGACTGTCGGGAAGGTGTTCTTTTCTTTGAAGGCTTCATTTTGTTTTCTGTAGAGATAGAGATTATGTGCTTGACAAAAAAGCTCGAATTTGGTCTCATCTGGCCACAGGACATTCTCACAGAAGGATTTTGGCTTGTTCAGGTGTGTTTTGGCAAACTCCAGTCGGGCTTTCTCAGCAGTGGGGTCCTCCTGGGTCTCCTACCATAGAAACCACTTTCATTGAGTTGGCGACGGATGGTGCGAGTTGAAACTGTCGTACCTTGTGGCTGAAGGTCAGCTTGAATCTATTTGACAGTTGGTCGAGGTGCTTGCTCCACCATTCGAACAATCCTTCGCTGCAATCTTCGATCAAGTCTTATCATGTGGCCACATCCAGGGAGGTTGGCTTCAGTGCCATGGGCATTAAACTTCCTGGTAACATTGCGTATGGTGGACACGGGAACATCAAGGTCTCTGGAGATGGACTTTTGTAGCCTTGAGATTGTCAATGCTTGGCTACAATCTTGTGTCTGACCTCCTCAGACAATTCTCTGGTTTTCTTTCTTTTCTCCATGCTCATTGCGGTACACACAGTGACACAAAACAGCAGAATGACACCTTTCTCCATTCATACTGGTTGAATGAGTGATTTTTATATTTCAGACACCTGCAACTCACCATCGGTGAGTTCAATTCCAAAGTAAAGGAGAATCACCTGCTTGAAATCTAATTATTTCTAACAACTTCTAAAAGGTGCCATTAATATTGTCCGGGCTATATTAGGATTTCTGTGTGGAATAAGCTAAGATTTCGTCATGTTTTCAGCTTTTTTTTGTTTTGTTCCACTGCAAACCAAAAAAATACATATGTGGATACCAAAATATTTTTTAATTTCAACAATTTTCTGGAAAAAATGTTGCATTATTTGAAAAAAGTGCAAGGGTGCCAAATTTTTTGGCCACGACTGTATGTACGTGCTCTGTACATACAGTACATACATACAGTACTGTACGTGCTCACAAAGCAAAAGGTGGTGTTGAGCGATGGTGACGCATGCACCGATCGCTTAACCCCGCATTTTGCTTTGCGAGCGCAGTGTAAAAATCTAGGGTCACTGCTCACCTCCACTCCTTTGTTCCTCTTTTCCCCACTTTTAGAACCTTCTTGCTCAGTCTGTTCAATCCCACTCTTCGCTTAAGGGTTTTAAGTTTGCAGTACACCAACACCTCTGGTCATCCTCCATCCCTACCCATGATCTTTCATTCACCCCATTTACCCTCTTCCCATCTATTTGAAGGCTGCTGTTTTACTCCCTCTTCTCTCCCCTCCTCATGTTATTTCATCTCGTTGTTCCATCCTTATGTTGTCCCATTGCCCCACTCGCAGTACATTTGCTGTTACACCGCTTCCATCTTCCCATAAATAGTGTGAAGGCGATATTTAAAATGATTTTCCTCCAGTTCATTAAAAGCATTAAAAGCCACTTCTCTGGAACGTGATATTTTTTGTTTTGTTTTGCATTCCATGAAAACAGATTGTTCCGAGCTTGGATGGATTGTTTCTTCAGCCGGTCAGCATCCTTCCAAAACCAGATCGTTCCACTCTGCAGACCGGCTGAACCCAAATGAATTGAGTGCACACAAACACATTAGCAGGAAAGATTTAGGACTTTCAGAGATGTAGAAAACCTTCCCAAATGAGGCGACCGACGATCATTGGTTGTTCTCCTGTAAAGTCATGATAGTACATCCTTTATCAATATCTTTACCTGCCTAGTTGTGTGTAGCATCGGTTTCGGACCTGGCATGTTTTCTTCTTCTTGTGTTCTTGTTGTCAGGAGAAGAAAGAGAAGACACAACTATTTCTCATCGGTTTTGTTCTTATCAAGCAAGCGTTATGCAAAAATGTTAAGAATTTTTTTTGTTCTTATGACGCATTTTGCAAAAAAAAATATATATATATTTTGAATCGCTGGTTTTATTCAAGCAACACAATCATGCGGCATATGCGTTCCTTTGCTTGTTTAACTTACATTCTATGGTGCAGTTCAAAAACTGCCGACAAGTTGCATGTGTGTTCTGAGAATCTGAGCCCACTCCAAACTGTAGTGAGAGTTTGACCATTTGAATGGATGGACGTTTATTGATGGACCTCTGGGGAGTTTGAAACTTGTTTGTCAGAGTCACAGCGGGGGCCTATCAACACTGAACCTCGCTGGGCCCTCCTGCTAGCCAGATGTTGGCTCTCACCCGATGGAAACATTGACCAGATGCATGAAAGATTTCTGCTTATGGCATCAGCACAACCATTGGATGCTACAATGTCAGAGCTGAATTTAAATTACTGGCAGTATGGACGTTGGGACTAATTGCACCGCGCACAAAGGGCAAAGCAGGGTGAAGCAATTGGTCCACTCTGCATCCTTCCAAAACCATCCGGGAGGGGGGGAAGAAGAGGATTTCATTATGCCAAAGGACAAGATCGTGGCTTAAAATTCAGAACAAATGGTTTCAGTTTGAATAAATAATGGGGATGGGGTTCTAGGAAGTGAATCAAAAGTCTACTTCTACAGAATATTGTCTGTGATTGAGGAATTACTTAATTAGTCTCGCCCCGAAGGGGATGCTGGACTATTGCAACGTCCCTGTCTCTGTTTGTGTTGTTGGTTGTTATCTCCATATGTGGGTTTCAGAAGGTGGAACGGAGCCCTCCAGGTCTCAAAGTATCCTGTGTGTGTGTGTGTGTGTGTGTGTGTGTGTGTGTGTGTGTGTGTGTGTGTGTGTGTGTGTGTGTGTGTGTGTGTGTGTGTGTGTGTATATTCTTCTTTTTTTACGAAAGAAGGCACTTCTAACCAGAAAGTAAAAGATAGATCTACTGTGAAAATCTGAGCAGATAAGCAAGAGCAGACCTGGTCTCGAGTGACGTTTCACAGCAGGCTTCCTCAAGCCAATAGGCCCAGTTACAGCCATTGCAGTTCTCACCAAGGGAACGAGTGTTGTTTTCCTTCCCCTGTGGAAGCAAGGAGAGATGCCCCAAATGGACTTCACCCCTTCAGGGATCTGGCATTGTGCCATTGCGCATCAGCGATGTGGTCTACAAAATGAAAATGTGTCCACCTGCCCTTTCACGGATCATTCACTGAGTGTTTGAACCCTTACCATGGTGAGGAAATGCCACCTCGGCTCCATCAGCCATCAATAGCATGGCTTAAAAATCAGAGCCAGACGCAAAATTTAGCTTTCATTTTGAAATATAACTTATAAGCGATATTTTTGTATGATAGTACATCTTTGTAGTACAGCCCACTCCCAGTTTTACCCACTGAAAGCATGGCTGAACAGAGCAAGACGGTTTTGGTAGCAATGGACTGATGGGTGTTAAAGAGTAGAGGGGACGTAGGTCCAATCAAGAAACACCAACCAATGTGTGAATTGAAGCTCAGCAACAAGTTGTTCTTTCTTCGAAGGTTGAAAAGTTTCGGTGTCGGCCATGCTGTTCTATCAGGCAGTGATGGAGTGTCCTGACCCTTTCTTTCACTCTCTGTTGTGGCAGCTCGACGCTGAATGACCGATCCCGACTCAATAGGATCGTAAACAATGCTCGTAAAATGATTGGGTGCGATCTGGCTTCCATCGAGAGCCTGTACTCCAGGCAAGTAGCGAAAAAAGCGAAGGCTATCGTCCGAGATGTGTCCCCCCAGCTTTTGAACTTCTCTGTTTGAGTAAACGTTATCCTTCCATCATGATCAACTTGCACAACAGCTTTTAGTCAGTCCACTGCAATCAGCACTCTTAAGGAATATCTACATCTAAACTTTTTGTATGAACATCTAAATGGACATTTTAAATCATGCCACTTATTTCATAACCAAAATGTTAGTTTGGTTCACCATGTTAACAAATATAATTTCGTTCAAACTTTTGGGAGATGAGCAAACTGTACATTTTTGGAATCATCAGAGGATGGAGAATCCGAAAATCAATGTTGGCATTTGCACAGACACAGATTTTGGATTTTCAAAATGGCCACCATAAAATACATATTTTGCGCGATCTCGGCTTCTAGTCAACCTAGAAACTTCATTAAATGTGCGAATCCTATGTTTTCTGGGTCAAGGAATCCAATAAAGGCCTCAAAATAGTGCTCAGGATTATAGAAAAGCAACAAACAAAGGTAATTGAAAACCATTGTCTTTATATGTGATATAACTGTATTACATAATACATGATATTGCAAGTCCTTTGAAGTTATAGGTATAGGTTTATAAAGCAACAAAGCAGCCTTGTTAGTATCAGATTGAACTATAAGTCCTATACACAGGATCTACTAGGTCTATACCGTTCAGGAATACGCTTTTACAGATCTTCATCACTGTCCTGAGTGTCATTTTCGCAAAGGTGTCTACGCAAATGGCAACATAAATTTTGGATTCCTCATGCTCTGAATATCCCAAAAATGTATAGTTTTGCTAATCTCCAAAAATTTGCACGAAAAAACATAGTGAACTTGACTATGTTCTTCTAAGGCTCTCTGCCCTCATCGCAAATAAACTATTTCTCATTCATCATTGTCCGTTGTGTCAGTTTCATGCGAACTCAAACATTCTAGATTGTTCTTGATAGTTTCAATCAAAGTCGTTTTAAGATGTCCTCTCGGACATTCCTTCTACCACGATCATGTTGCTTTCTTTACAACTTAATCTTCTGACCTTCATTACATCAAGCAAGTCTTCTCTTATCAAGTTCTTCTTCGCCAGTATTGATTTTTTAATATCTTCCTGTTTTGTGAGCTTAGACTTCCTCTTTCAGAAACAATCCATTCATCCATCGTATCATTCTCATTTCTGTTCTTTCCATTATTTTTACATATTTGATCTGCATTGCCAACATTTCGCTTTTATACATCAATACCTGTCTGATAAAGGCTTTATAAACGATATTTTTGTCTCCCGACCCTCCGACAAGGTCAGAGACGGGGACATTAACAGGAGCTTCGTCCGACTGACCGACCGATCATCCGTCCATGTACTTTTGTGTACACGTTATTTCAAAAACCGTTGTAACATTTAACTACATATTACGGATATCTATACCTCATGACATTATCTCAACCTGATTAGATCACGGCTGTGATTGGCTGACTTATGTTTCCATGGCAATCATCTCGGTAACTTGGCTTGTGTACTGATATTTCAAAAACCGTTGGAACATTTAACTTTCATATTGGGGATATCTATTCCTAGATTACAGGAGACCTAGATTATGAGCTCCTTGTTAATGTATGATTGATAAACTGAGCATGTCAAGCAATTAACTGCAGGAACTATGGATTAAAATGCATATAGCGACTGAAATAAACAATGAAAACCTCGTGTTATCGACATATAAATGAAGGAATATAAAAGATTAATACATACAAATATGCCACAGCTCAATCAAATTGTATGCAACTGGCTCTCCCCCAGTGATTGAATTATTTGAAGACTTGCTTTGAAGGTTCTCTGGCAGGCCATTATATTGGAATAATTTAAGTCTCATAGTAGGGCCCACTCCAAGTTTTAATTTAACCCCACAAGCATCAAACGCAACACATATTATACACTATCCCACTGCAAACGGGCAAGAAAAACTGGTCAGAATAACCTGGAGGCTTCTGAAGCCAACAGTGGCTAAAAACATATGGAAGCTACTTACATCGGGAAGTTAGAAAAAAACATAAACTGGGTCAGTGACAAATACAAGGTCGGTAGAAACGGAAACAGGTATTTTTTTTTTCACCATGCCTTGGGATATACACAAACAACTGGTGAAAATCTGTCAGATTTTTAGTGTATAATTACACTTTCTGTTTCCCTCCTATTCACAGAGAAGGCACTGCTGATATCACGTAAGGTTACATACAGTACAATAATTAGTTACATTTCAATTGGTGGGGGGATTTCGTATGCGGGGAGGGGATTTTTTTTTTGTACACAAGATCGAGGCTCATGGTAGAACGAGGGGACCGTGGCTAAAAAGGCAATGAACGGACAGTTGTGCACAGTTGGGCCACAGTTCGAGACATCAAGCAATTGAAATGAAATAACAGGGAAGGGGGACAGAGAGGAGGGAAGGAAACAAAGTAACTTGCAGGGAAGAGAGATGGTTCGGTAGGGTTATTGGGGGTAGGAGAGATTTCAGGTGGGGATTGTGGATGACGTGAGATGGTGGTGCACCACATGCTTAAATCCCTGGAGGAAAGAGCATGACTGAACTATCTCTGGAAGGTTCCACAAATGGGAGAAAAGAGTGGAGGTGTGTGGAAAGCATGGACCCAATTGGAATAAAAACACAAGATCAAAATGGTTGAAGTTATCTGCCGTCAAGGGTTACAAAGCACTGACATTTTGGGCCTTCATAACATTTTGCCCCAACACAACCGTATCTTGTGCCACCAATGCTTACCATTAGTTCTTTGCAACTATATGGATTTCGGAAGTTTAACCAGGAGGAGGTTACTGGAAAAACATTTATATCCTAGAGGAGTTGAGGATGATCAGAGGACTGAGACAGCAGAGGGAGCTAGAATGGAGGAGAGGTGGTTAAAAAATAAAACAGAGACCACTGACCTGCCTGCAATGTGAAACCGACCTTGTGGTTCCACCTCATCATGGGAGATACCATTACTGTTGAGAGCTTTACATCCCAGGGATTGCAGAAAAGACATGTGTTGTGCCCACACGTGAGAGCATTACTCCATTAAGATACATACAAAGGATGCGCGTAGTTCTGATTTCTGTTTTTGAAAGGTTCTGTTTTCTGGGTTTTTTCTGATTTCTGTTTTCGAATCATATGAAAGGCAATTTGGAGTATCCTACTATTAATTTGAAATTGGTCACTGCTTTTGACACCAATACAATTTTTAGCCGCGTCGCAGACGCTGCTAATAGAGTGCCCTCTGCTGTTGTTGTTCTTCTTCTTGTTCTTCTTGTTCTTGTTCTTGCAGAGAAGACAAAACCTCAAAGCTCCACCCATTCTGGGAACCAAAGCTCCACCCATTGTGGGAGAGCCTGCATATAAACAAATATCCACCATTTTATTAACTCGCATAGCTTTGAGGCCTGTTTTGTAGGCCCGTGGTGTCTTCCTCTCTCACACAGTTTTATTTCAAATCAAATTCGATATATCATTTCATTTTTCACAGTCGCTAACATAGTTTTAGACTTGGTTGAAAAAAAACGGGAAGAAAATCCGATGAAAGTTGCCCTTTATAGAACGAAATGAATTCTCAAAGGCCTGTAACTTCAAGTCCATTGAGATATATATTTTTTAAATCGCGGCATGGTCAGTCATACACCGCCCAAAATAACAGACGGGAAAATGCCGAGATATATATATTTTGTTTAAATCGCGGCATGGTCAGTCATACACCGCCCGAAATAACAGACGGGAAAATGCCGAGATATATTAAAAATTCGTCCATTTGATGACAATCGTCATGATGAAATATTTAATTTATACGTCGTCACAATAATGTGGAGAGAGGAGCATAGCTTCGTTCACGTGTCGCTACACACGAGAAATTGCCGAGATATATTTTTTTACAATCACGGCATGGTTAGTCATACACCGCCTGAAATAACAGACGGGAAAATGCCGAGATATATTAAAAATTCGTCGCCACACATGGGAAATTGCCGAGATATATTTTCACTTTGCACAAAAATAACATCAAGTAATCGAATCAATAGGAATGTCCTGTGCCTATAACATCGACGTTATAGGCACAGCTGCATCTAGGCATTGTGTAACATCGACGCGGCTTTTGTTTTAATTAAAACTTTTTGTACTTGTTTTAAATACATGAGCTAAGGCTCATAATAGAGCTGATACACACACACACACACACACACACACACACACACACACACACACACACACACACACACACTCACACTCACACTCACGGACATACTGATGAGACAGACACTTAACACAGCCACTGAGCTTGGGAAAGTGCCGTCACTAACGTCACGTCCGGGGATACTCTGGGTACCAGCGACGTCATAACAATGGTGCAGCTTTCCTCACCGTACTCAGTGGGGCATTTCCTCAAGACGAATTTCCTCCCCCATGGATCCCCAATTTCATAAACGATGTTTGTTACTAGTACACCCGTACACTACGGGAGTGGCAGGAAGGGTAATTCCTCTTTGGGATATATCGATTACAGTCGATCTATGGTCGGGTATCAAGAACATTGGGTGTGTGTTCATTTACCTAGTTTATTGTGGAGAGATCGCCAAGTGGTTTAAGCATTCGAGCAAGCATTCCATTCAAAACCGTTAAGGAATGGCTGGCTTGGCAAGCGCTAGCTATCTGCTTTGTAAATGAGCACAACCCAGGCTTCCTCCCTTTCAGTTTTGTATAAAACAGCAGGAGCGAGTTTCAAAAGGCCGCCACAAAAAACCCCATGTTAGCGCCAGGAAGGGTCGTGTTATTAATTCAACCTTTGTGGGGTATATAGAGCACAGTAGATCTTCGCTCAGTTCTGTAAGTAAAACTTACCTCACAGATGTCAGGATTCCTCCAAATTTCTTCATTTAGTGTTATAAACAGCATTAGCGACTGTTTAAAAAGATAATCATACGTGTTTGTGGTTTATAATATTTTACTTCCTGTAGAAGCCGTTGCTCCCACGGAAACACCATTATAACTACGAGTACCCGACTGCAAAGCCGCAATGAGCCGGCGAAGCCAAAGCCTCTTGCCACTATTTTACCCATCACTCTGGCATCAGTAGGATAGGTAGTTGGTCGTAGGTTGGTGTAGTAGGTACCGTACCAAGTTCAAAATGACACCATTTGCATTCTGGATGAGATTAAAATTTATAAAATTTTCTTCTTGATTAATTCGGTGAAATCCGTCTCAATTTAGGATATTTCCGGCCGTGAAAAACTCTCCCCGAAGGCCGCGATATTTCTAAAAAACAATTCTTCGTCAATTTTAGAATACTTGATGCCGTTTTCAGCCTCCGAAACGCGGTAATAAGCTTTTTTGAAATATTTTTTCAAATGCTCGAATCTCGTTGGTTCTGGTGTTTGGTGACGATTTTCGTTAAAGATAACCAGGGCCCGGGGAACGAGGTTGGTCTTAAAGTATTTTAATTACAAATTAGAGGTGCATAAGATTGTGAATCAAAAAAGGACGGGTGAAACAAACTCCTATTGAACTTTTTCTCAATTTTTTTATGCATACTTCCGCATCCGCAAGATGGCGGCCTCCATTGAGTGATTTGGTTTTTGAAATATTTTTTCAAATGCTCGAATCTCATTGGTTCTGGTGTTTGGTGACGATTTTCGTTGACGATAACCAGGGCCCATGCGGGCCCGGGGAACAAGGTTGGTCTTGAAGTATTTTAATTACAAATTAGAGGTGCATAAGATTGTGAATCAAAAAAAGACGGGTGAGACAAACTCCTATTGAACTTTTTCGCAATTTTTAATGCATACTTCCGCATCCGCAAGATGGCGGCCTCCACTGAGTGATTTGGTGCGTCAAAGCTTGGAATTCTCAAAGGATCCAGCAAAATCTGGTTTTTCAACATCATACGCACGTGTTCATTCACAACACCGGCTTCGCCGGCTATAAGCTATTTATACACGTTATCACTGCAGGAAAAACGCCTTGGTGAAGTGGAACATTATTAGTATTAATATTGTTTTGTAACAACATTAATAATATGCGATTATCATTAATTTTGTTATGAAAAACATCTTTGGAAAAACGCCACAATAAATCTTATTTGGGAATACGCCACGATAAAGCTAATTTAACATTTATATACACCTCAACGTGCAACCCCATTGACGGCAATGGTGAGAAAATTCGCTCGGGGGGATAAAACCCCCTTGGGGAGGGGGGGGGGGTTAATGAATGCACTACAAACCTTAATTGTGTAACCCTTCGTCATCCTGTCAGGTTTGGTTGAGATTGTATAAGTTACGACAGAATGTATTGGCATCAAAAATTCACCAGACAGACACACAGAAATGGCGTATTTTAGTATGAAAGCAAACATTGTTCAAGAGTGTTCACCTTTATTGAAAGGGCATAATTCTGATAAAAATGCTTACAGAATGTTGTTTCATAAACCACAACAACCACCGTTATATAAAATGCTTTGGCTGCGAAATGATTGATTTCAGAGACTATGATTGACAATGCATCACATAACGCATTATCCGTTGTTTCTGAAATGGTAATCAAAGCATATTTATTAGCGTAGCAAAACTTTTCTGCAACATTGTACGTGTACGAGATAGTTTTGACAAAACTATAAATCAGACAAATGTCACAGTATTTTATAACAGCCACAAAGATTGTTGTTTTCATATAAACATTAACAGTCTATTTTATAAGTCAGATAGAAAGCACAAATACAACAGTCTTTTTCAGGATAAATATTACTGAGTGTCTTGTTTTCATGCGAAGGTAGATGTAGGTCTTTTTGTAAGAAAAGTATCAGACAAACTAACGTATCAGCATTGGTATAGTGTATAAGTACTTTCACCCTTACATAAAAGTTACATATGCATTGTCGTTGCATAACAACTTGAAAAATATATTCCGATGTTATTGGTTTATCTTACATGTCGTGAAGGTTATTGTCAATCTGCGTTGGCGGACAGGTATAAAAATGGATGAAATCAACAGAACGTTCATTGAGATATGCTAAACACCATGGGAAGCAAAGGGAAGTTGACTTTTCCGGCGCTAACTCTTCGTTTGAGCAAAAACTTATGAAGTTAACATACCTCAATCAACGTTGTGTTTATTTCATCCATTATCTTGCTGGTCGGTTCATTTCCTGGTCAGAGTGTATCATTCCTTTTGTTCAATGAGAATGCCTTTTCTGACTGCCTGTGTACCCATTTTCAATTAACCTTGTCTATCTTTAATGTAGTGTATCATCAACTATTGGAGTGTATTTGTATCCCATTGGGAAAACATGGATGAACTAAAAAAAAAAATACAAAGTTAAGGCTCGTAGAAAGAGCAAAACGGCAGGATGTAGGGGTTTTAACTGATGCAAGAGCAGAAGGGAACAAGCAAATGTCCGATGTCGATACATACGAGACCTGTAAAAATGTGTGGTGTTAAAAACTTCTTAGATTAAGATACTCCAAAGACCCCAAGACACCAGTTTTAAGTAATTTCAATAAAGTGTCTTTTGACTTGGATGTACTTTCTGCATTTGTTATTCTTGCTGTCTATGCCCATTAGATAGAGGGTTTAAGATTGCTCTTTCAGCCACGGCTTGGTTGCTTTAGTCAGTAGTCAGTAGTTCCTCATCGGTGGCGCATCGATGGTCATGCAGGTGGGACCTCTGTTCAAAGCCACAGTCAAAATGGCAGTCTGCAGATGTTGGCCAAATCTGACCCCAGCTTTCATGACAACAGGTCGAGTGTGCAACAAATTTTGCAAAGACTGGTGTAACTAACATTCCTCTGTGATTATTGTTTTGTGAGACATATGATATATCAACAGGAGGTTAGCGGGAATAAAGAAGATAACATGAGATGGCATTAACTCGCAACTTTAACAGTGGAGGGAGGAATAATTGAACATGCAACAGGGAGGAAATTCCACAGGTGGGCAAGATAGGGACAAAGAAATGCTGGTGAGTAAGAAGTCTGGACATTGAAAGGATTGACAAAGAGGGAGTTTCTGGATGATCCTGGTTGAGCTCGGGCAGGGCCGATTGCTGAAAAGCAGGGGTAGCAAAATTGGATTATAAATTGTAGAAGACTGAAAGCCCACTAATCAGTTGATGGTGAAAGAGCAATAAGCACTTTGCAACATTTCCTTGATAGATGATGTTGATGATTTTCACATCTTTAGCCTGCATGGCTTCCAGGAGCGCCAGGCGGCATGCAGATGCACCAGCTCACAAGGGAGAGCAACTCTTTATTTTGCTTCAAACTAATGCCATAGAAAAGTTCTGCAGAACCAAGGAAGGACTTCGCTTGGTGCAAAAATTCCCAGTCTTCAGCTGGCATTAATGGCCAGGTTGAAAAGGTGAACTTTTCAGGAGACGTCATGTGCTTATGGTGAGGCCCAATAATTAAAGGGAATGAACTTCTTCCAGAGAAGTAGAAAGTTGTTTTTTCATGATGATACTCGTATATAGAAACCGTGAGCACGTGGGACTTGCCGGGATTTAATATTCATGTTCCTGCAGATATTGAACCAGTTTCTGATCTTTTCAAGGTCTGCTTTGTGTAATGCAGCTGTTGTCTCTCTGACACTGGAATGTTGAACTACTTACTATCGTGCAGAGACTGCATAATTAAATGCAGTAGATGAAGAGCCTTAGCTCAATGCAGGTTCGACAGAGGAGATGCCTAATTGGAAGCAGCAGGTTTTATAACATGTCCACTGATGCCACCAGAGTCTGTAGCCAAGGAGACTTTCTCAGATAGAACACTCAATGCCCAAGTGGCAGTAAGGAAGGACAAAGAGGCTTTGGAAAAGATCGATTCAGACAAGCTTTAGAAGCATATACCAAGTTTAAACATTCTTCCTTGTCACATGCAAAATTTGCTGTTAAACCATCTGCAGAGATGGGATTAGTGAAGGGAACGCATCCAGCAGAGACTGACTACACCAGTTGCTACTAGGTCTTGGAAGAAGCAGACTGGTTAGAGAGTTGTTTTAAATATGAACCTATGATGTATCCTGCCTTGCCTAAGAATATATATGCTTATTGTGAACTGTGTGGAGTGACCTCTGCTATCGCTTAATCAGATTTGCCTTCCAAGAAGAGAAAATGATCTGCTTAAAGCAATGGCCTCACCACAAGCCTCTGTGCATCATGGCTGAAAAGAAGGTCAAGATGCGAGGTAGCTGCATACAGGATGGAATTCAACTGCATCAGAGAGAGAGCAAGCTTCTGGGAAAGTATTCCTGGGAGGAATCATTATATCAGGTGCGGAGGGGAAGAGAGACCAGTCCTTGAGTACAATAATGGATAATGGCCAGCTGGCCTATGTGAATTGCCAGTATACAGTGCGTTGGTATGTTCTCTGAGGGCAGTCACCAAAATTGAATCCTCATAATGAGGATATGATCAGAGGAGCTGAAGAGAAGCAGGAGAGCTTCAATAGAAAGTTGGTCATTACCGGCTCCAATAGAGAAGATTACCGATTTGTGGATATCTGTGCTGGAAAATGCAATGATTACATCAGGTCCAATGTTTCATAAAAGGCCTTGGCATCTTTACCCAAGAGGTTCTGTACCATTTCTGATACCCAGATGACTGGCATGCCAACAGGTCCATCTTGAAAGAAAGTGAGGAGTACATGGAGTGTTAGAGTGGGGGTTGAGGAACGGGGACTGGGCAGTGACCTTGTTATGGACGGGTATGTTGAGCCCGATATATTCCAGTGAGCGAGGAAGTGTCAGGCGAGAGCATACACTTGCTGTGGTAGATGAAGACAGTGGTGCCACCACCAGGGAAGTAGGTAGGCCTGAGAAGTGTAAGAGAGAAATGTCAGATGAGAATCAAGAATTCTCTCTGAAAGGAACCTCACTGGTAATTTGGAAGATAGTAAGCAGATAATATGTGGATAAGCAGAGCAACCTGTAAGGAGAGATTTTTAATGCTATACCAGAGGCTTCCACTGTTAGACCAGAGACCATATTGTTAGTAATGGAAGAGAAAAGAGTACGAGTTTGGAGCATCGGGACGAGGTGATGGGCGTGAGGGGAATCATTTCCTGCTTGTGTATTATTTGTGCAAATGTGTCAATTCTAGAAAAAAATATTGTATGTCAGTCATCTCGTTAATTAATAGAGTTGGACACCCTACCCTGTGAAAACGCACATTACTTGTAACCAATCTAACTTCAAACATGTTACCCCAAGGAAGACCCGCTGTGGGTCACATGAACTTTGGACATTTTTACTTTCAAGTAACTAACTACTATATGCATTGTTATGAAATTGTTAGTCATTGAGCAATTCGTGGCTTGTTTAATATAACGTATAGTCACAAGTTGGTGCTATACCGTGAAGGCCATGAGAAGTTATGTAACAGTCTTAAGAATCATCATCAAAGCTTTTGTTCAATGTTTTCACATGGGCAAGAGTGTACCAGTTTCCGTTTAAAAACGTAGCAAATTCACAAAAGCAGGATGATGGAAAAGGCCAGAAGAGTACGGAATGTTTCTTTCGATGGGCGGTGAATTTTGGTAAAGTGTCTTGAAAGCTAATACTTGTAACTTTTGTTCACCGTTAAAGAACAAATTCTTGATTCACATTTGACAATGTACACGTGAGCATATAACTACAGCTCATGTGTCATTTATATAAACTCTTGCTTTGCTAACAGCTTCAAGAAGCATCAGAAAGCTTCTTTAAAAGTGCTGCTGTCTTCTCTCACCATACGTGACACTTTTCTTTGGGGTTCATAAAGTCACCCTCTTTACATTCAAACGCCTCTGAAAAAGCAGGAAAGTTTTGAAGGACACCCAGTACCCTGCAACAAAGAGTACATTCGTTTTCTGAGAGGAGATTAAACAGCTTCAAACACATTTCACTTTAAAAAGCATCAAATAAAAAAAAGATACAAGTTTTGTTTGAATCGGTTATTTATGAGTAATCAAACCTGAATTTTCCAGGGCAGTGATAATTTGTTTTAATGGAGTTGCTGGCATACTCGGGTCTGTATGAACTACACCATACCTGCACACACACATACACAGTCTTTTTCAAAAGCAAGAGCTATTCCTAAAGTATTGTATTAACATTTTAAGGCTTTTGTAAATTATACTAATTCTATAACATCCTACACTAAAATTTATCTTAATTGGACAACTTGAAGTAGTTGTTTACCTAAAGTAAGAACCTTATCAACTTCAAATCGGTTGATAAATTTTCTGACGACCCAGTTCATTAGCTGAACTCTGTTCTTCATAGAGATTTTGACCCTTTTATCCCACATTATTTCCCCTTTTTCAGAAGTTTGTTAGAATTATGACATTCTTCCATCAGGATTTATCTGTTAGATCAGGTTGGTGCAAACTTGAACATTCCATGCTTTTATTGACGGTTTCAATCCATGTCTTTGTAGGATGTCCTCTCGGCTTTTTTACAGTGTAGCCTGGAGGTCAATGCCATCTGGAACAATGTTTGTCTGTCCATCCGGTGTATGTATGTATGTACAGTCAATGAAAAAGTAAGTACACCCCATGTAAAGTTTTGACTTTTTCAACATATTTCAACATACAGCTATTTGATCTTCATTTCAACAATATTGATAGATAAAGGTGATACAACATAACAAATATCATGAAACATTTACATTTTGTAGTCCATTGTATAATTTAAATAAACATAAATGCAAATTTCGCATGTGGAAAAGTAAGTACACCCCTACATTTATCACTACTTCAAATACCTAAAATTAGAATCAGGTGCACCAGCTCAGGTGCAAATGATTAGAACATTGTTAGAGAGGATCTTGGAGGAACCTGTCTTATTTAAACCTCAGACATTTAGTTTGGTTTGCTCTTTGTTGTTGAAGTGTGCGGCGTCACCATGCCTAGATCAAAAGAGCTATCAGAGGCCTTCAGAAAGAAGGTTATAGATGCCTACGAGTCTGGGAAGGGATTTAAAAAGATCTCCAAACAATTTGAAATCAATAATTCGACTGTCCGGAAGATCATCGACAAGTGGAGAAGATTCAAAAACAACTGCCAACTTGTTCAGGCCAGGCCTCCCCAGCAAGTTCAGCCCGAGAGCAGACCGCAAGATGCTGAAAGAAGTCTCTAAGAACCCCAGAATGTCATCACGGGACCTACAGGTAGCTCTTGCCACTGTTCATGTCAAAGTGCATGAGTCTACCATTAGAAAGAGGATGCACAAATTTGATCTACATGTGAGGTGTGCCAGGAGGAAACCTTTGCTGTCCAGAAAGAACATCAGGGCAAGACTAAAGTTTGCCAAGGAACACCTCGGCAAAGGCCAGCACTTCTGGAACAATGTGCTCTGGACAGATGAGTCGAAGGTAGAGCTATTTGGCCACAGTACCAGAAGACATGTTTGGCGAAAACCAAAGACAGCATTTGACCACAAGAACCTGATACCAACTGTAAAGCATGGTGGTGGAAATATTATGGTTTGGGGCAGCTTTGCTGCATCAGGGCCTGGGCAGCTCACCATCATAGAATCCACTATGAATTCTTCATTGTACAAGAGGGTTCTTGAGGATAATGTGAAGCCATCTGCAGAAAGTTGAAGCTCAACCGAAGGTGGACCTTGCAACATGACAATGACCCTAAACATACCAATAAATCCACCAAGGAATGGCTGAAAAGAAAGAAATGGAGGGTTCTGGAATGGCCAAGTCAAAGCCCGGATCTAAATCCCATCGAGATGTTGTGGGGGGATTTGAAACGAGCTGTGCATGCAAGAAACCCATCAAACATCGCACAGCTGAAAGACTTCTGCATGGAGGAGTGGGCAAAAATTTCTTCCAGTCGATGTAAGAGACTGGTAGACAGTTATAAGAAACGCCTACTTGAGGTTGTTTCTGCCAAAGGGTAAACACCACCTATTAGAGCCAAGGGTGTACCTACTTTTTCCACATGCAAAATTTGCATTTGTTTATTTAAATTATACAATGGACTACAAAATGTAAATGTTTCATGATATTTGTTGTATTATATCACCTTTATCTATCAATATTGTTGAAATGAAGATCAAATAGCTGTATGTTGAAATATGTTGAAAGAGTCAAAACTTTACATGGGGTGTACTTACTTTTTCACGTGACTGTATGTATGAATGAAGGTATGTATCTATGTATGTATGCATGTAGGTATGTATTTATCTACTGTATGTAGGTATGTATGTAGTTATATATCTATGTATTGTTATGTTTGTGGGGGTAAGGATACGTTAGTCAAGGTAGATTTGTATAGGTGGGTGCTCCGAATGTCATGTAGAAACCTTGATATAATAAGTACTTCTTTAGACCGTGTGTTTGGATTAAGCTTGTATATTCGTCCCTATCACGAGGGGGCGGGGCATGTTATTTAGCTCAGGGTTTATGTTAATTCATTCCTTGTATGTTGTTCCCTCTGTGATTTATCCCTATGTCCCTGATGCCACCACATTAGGCACTAGTTCGAATTGCGCATTTAATGGCACTAAATAATAAAACATCCGGAAGCAGGACATTGAGCGCTATGGCTGATAACACCAACTTGGATAGCAACATCGAAGCAGGCAGGTCCGTGGGGCCATGCCCCCAAGAGCAATGATTGGTTAGAGGGAGCGCGAGTCGCTCGGGGATTGGTGGAAGGATGACGTCAGCGAGAACGTTCTGGAGCTGGCGAGTTGGCACGTACTGGTTGGATTAGGATGAGGATGACATCAGGGGATGGATTATAAAAGACTGGTGATCCTAACATCGGCTCTCGGTTGCTGGATCGTGGACGGCTCTCTCCTGGCTGGATAGTGGATTGATCGGCCGTTTCCTCGTCTTGGCATCATTCGCCGGGCTTGGTTCATTGTCTTTCGGCCGTGCCATGGACAGATTCTCTCTTGTTCGTGATTCATTCACTGGCTCCTGGGGGAACGAATCGTTCATGGATTCGTTCTTGGGTTCGCTCCTTGTTTTGTGTGTCGGCACCAGCGGGATAGTTCATTTCCTCTGCAACATCGAATGGCCGGGAGTTTCGAGCCCTCCGGAGCGGGAATATCGGGAGGTTGGATGGTCGGAAGAACGACACACAACTAGGAAAGCAGGGTCTGGCGGAGGCTGACCTTTTCAGCCACTAGTTGGCGCCAACCGGCGTGCATTTCCCACGAAGGGACACGGGGCCTGGACGACTCGTGACGGGGGTTCAAGCCGAGCAAAGAAAGCTAAGTGCCAACCACACACTTTTATGTTATATAACATTTATTTTATCCTTCGTCTGTGTTTGTGTCTGGTTGTGGGGACGTCCCATTTAGGAATTTAGTTTATCGTGCGTTTCTTTGTTTCCGGCATTTATTTTAATAAACCTGTTTCCTTTTGTACATTTGAAATCCGTATCGTGCGAGTTATTTTCTGCATGTTTGAGGACTGCCGGTGGGACCTGTGCAGGTAAGTGCTCTTGAGCATTCTCCACCTCCTCCTCTTCCCCTCCCCCTCCGTTCCACCCCCCCCCCCCCCCAGCATGTATTAACTCCGCCATACATTTGAACCGAACGCTTCGGAGTAACAGCTTGTTCGGCTATCGGTACCTTGGAAAGATTTTAATCGCTAGGAATGCGACAGTATGTATGTAGGTATGTATCTATGTGTGTATGTATGCATGTAGGTATGTAGGTATGTATGTAGGTATGTATGTATCTATGCACATGTATGTATATCCCTCACAAATGTCCACCAATCAGAGCTGAGGATCTGGTCACATGACAGGGGCACAGTGGTTAGTAACCATTACAGTTGAATATTTTACAAAAAGGAAATATAATAACCTTCTGTGGAACATTTTGGGGTCCCAGCGGGTGTCGCAAGGTAGGTCGGAGGATTCATAAATTCCTCAATACAATTATGATTTTGAAATGCGATCAACACGGACCTTGCTCCCGAATCCGGAAGTGAACAGATGATGACAGTTCGCTGGTTTGATAATATCTCGATACAATCGTGATTTAACATTATATTTTGATATATTAATACTACTAGCAGCGGTACCTGCCCTACGGGTGGGGCTTCAATTGGGAAGCCCAAATGAAAAGGCAAAATATCAGAAATTGAAGGTTTTTTTTTAAATTTTAAACGATTCATATAAACATCCATTGAGTCATATCACATGCAAATCATCAAAATCTAAACAGTACATTTCACCCATTTTGAAAAAAGATTGAATTCTGCAAAATGGAAGCGGCCGCTACACATCTTTCTCAGTCGCATGTTTATGCGTGAAGAGTGCGCACCGAATCTGTAACACGGAAGCGGCGGCTACACCTGTTTCTCAGTCGCTTTGCACACGCTGCCGTGTTACTTCGGAGCCGCACGTTTATATAGGAAGAGTTCGTCAGGAGTCGATCTACTCTCTCCTGGTATGTAGAATTTCAACAAAAGCCACATCACTGTTCATATCGGTAAATATTATTCCATCGTGTTTGGAAAAACTGGAAAATTGG
This sequence comes from Myxine glutinosa, assembly GCF_964187855.1. Lineage (NCBI taxonomy): Eukaryota > Metazoa > Chordata > Myxini > Myxiniformes > Myxinidae > Myxine > Myxine glutinosa. The sequence goes on along the minus strand of NC_136264.1, from coordinate 88,359,297 downwards.
AAAACTTGGAAAACAATATAGCCTATTTCACCCCAGGGAGTCCTAGGATTACCCACCCAAAACATTGTAGCGGTCGGTTCAGCCGTTTTTGCGGTACCTTCGAACAGACAGACAGACAGATAGACAGACGGGTGGACATTTGGTGAATTATAGTAAGATAGTATTAATTTGTGATTGAATGATGAATGATGCTGTTTGGAATGAAAATATCGACATATTGAGTTTAAAGCAGAATGAGGAAATGACGTAAGGGTTTCCATCCATGACATTCGCGGATTCTCCATTTGCAGTTTCACCATTAACTGGATTTAGCAACATTTAGACGGTACGTTTTTTGTCCATGTCCTTCACGAACCTGCTGCCAATGCCTGACGTTCGATTGAAGGTGGTACAGGAATGTGGAATTTACTGAAAAAAATTGAATACTTACATTATTTGCGAATTGCTAAATGGTATCCCCACCCAGGTCATACTCTCCTCTTCAACTGAAGTATCGAACAAGCCCCGGCTATGCCGTAGCTAGACTATCAGTCTTGTTTCCTTCTACAACCCAGTCAAACCAGCAATGCAACCTCACTATTCAAGCTTTCCACTTTTGCATTTACAGTACCTATACACGTTTATTATTACCTTTCTTGTTAGAGGGTTTAATGTATTATCATCAATATAATATAATAAAAATATAATAATAAAAATATAATAAAATAAAATCCAATGCATCATTTTTGCATCTCCTTTCCGTTATTGACGTTATTGACTTCCGTCTCCTTCCGTTTCGTTATTGACATCGATAAATGCACAGATAATAAAGCAAGCATGAACTACGCTTCCAGTGGCCTGGCGACGAATCGCAAGACTTTGATTTGCTGTGCAAGTCTAGGTGCACTCTCATTGGCTTCTGGCAAGTGACGTCAGTACACCCTTTACAGTACCTGTTTTTCTGTGTCACAGCCATATTTTTAGGCCTTCCAAGGTCCACTCTGCAAGCCTATTTTGTCCAAAACTGTTTAAATTTTGAATACTAGCTGAAATCACCCGGTGTTGCCCGGGTTATTTTTGAATGAATTTACTACTTTAATTCAGCTTTTACTCGCGGCCATAGAAGATTGACTACTATAATTCAGCTCAGCTTTTAATTGCGAAATGGGCCCATCCTGGCCGATGTGGCCTCGACCGGCCTCGCCACATAGCCTATAACCTTCCCGGGCCCATCCTGACATTTTTGGTTCATTTTGAATGAATTTACTACTATAATTCAGCTTTTACTTGCGGCCGTAGAAGAATGACTACTATAATTCAGCTCAGCTTTTAATTGTGAAATGGGCCCAGCTCGGCCGAGGTGGGCCTCGACCGGCCTCGCCACCTAGCCTATAACCTTCCCGGGGCCCATCCCGACATTTTTTGGTATTAGAGGTTTCCTCCTATCTTTCACCGTTCAGGAGATCAGCTTGCGCAGACAAACAAACAAAAACTTTCTTTTATAATATAGAGAGAAGAGATATGTGACATATAGTTTGCGTTGTCAATTGAAACAACGTTTTGTGTTTGAAGCTGTTTCAAATACTATTCACGTCTGAATTGTATCAATCTATCAAATACCTTGTTATTACAGATGGGTTAATCCTCATTCCCCTAGTTTTGAGTCGTCTATGGTGTATTGTATTACCACTTGTAATACCGGCTTCCACCACCACTTCAGGGAGCATAATTTTTCTTTTTTGGCAAATTGATATTCACGATGTTCATCAGACTTCAGCGTCTCTGCTTTGTTGTGTTCTCTATGAATGGTAATATTAACACGTGTGTGGCATGGCAAATTTTATCTACCTCTGGGAGTATGAATATTTTTTTGCAACCTGAAAGCTTCCTTTGCACACCCCGAGTACAACCACCAGTTTTCAACTTATTTCATCCATCCCATACACATCCCAGTACAACCACCAGTTTTCAACTTATTTCATCCATCCCATACATATCCCAGTACAACCACCAGTTTCCAACTCATTTCATCCATCCCGTGCACATCGCGAGTACAACCACCAGTTTTCAACTCATTTAATCCATTCCGTACACATTCCAGTACAACCACCAGTTTTCATCTAATTTCATCCATCCCATACACATCCCCAGTACAACCACCAGTTTTCAACTTATTTCATCCATCCCATACACATCCCCAGTACAACCACCAGTTTTCAACTTATTTCATCCATCCCATACACATCCCCAGTACAACCACCAGTTTTCAACTTATTTCATCCATCCCATACATATCCCAGTACAACCACCAGTTTCCAACTCATTTCATCCATCCCGTACACATCCCCAGTACAACCACCAGTTTTCAACTTATTTCATCCATCCCGTACACATCCGAAGTCCAACCAGCAGTTTTCAACTTATTTCATCCATCCCATACACATCCCCAGTACAACCACCAGTTTTCAACTCATTTCATCCATCCCGTACACATCCCCAGTACAACCACCAGTTTTCAACTCATTTCATCCATCCCATACACATCCCCAGTACAACCACCAGTTTCCAACTCATTTCATCCATCCCGTACACATCCGAAGTCCAACCAGCAGTTTTCACCTCATTTCACGCAGCAGTTCAGGGGTGCAGAAAAGTCAAACAAACACACAAATGATAATTCCCCTAATTCTATGATTTTCTGTGGTTATGACTTGTAATACTGGCAACCCACTAGCTGGTGCTATAAGATACACATTATGTAGAGAGAATTTTTTTTTTTTGTATACAAGATCGAGGCTCGTGAAAGAGCGAACATTAATCACACAAAAAGTCAAACCGACACGTAAAACACAAAAAATAAGGGGAGCGGTAGACAAGATGGGGACAGAGGGGGAAGGACACAAACACAACATTTGAGAGCAGGGACATCGAGAGAAATGTGGGAGGGAGAGGGCTTGGGGGGAGGTGGGAGAGATATAAAACATATGAACACTGCAAGGATTTCCAGGAAAGAAGTTGGGATTTCAAAAAGGTGTATCTGGGGTGAATTAGCGGGGGTCTAAAAGATCAAGGTTTTGGATGGGGGAAGATAAGAGATGGTGGTGAACAGCTGTTTTAAAGACCTGGAGGGAGGAGTGGGATTGAAGGGAGTGGGGGAGTTTGTTCCAGAGGCGGGAGAAAAGGGGAATTAAAGAGTGAAGGTGAGTAGAGAGTCTTGATTTTGGCAGTTTAACCATAAGAGGGTTGCTGGCAGATCTTGTGCGACCTGAAGGAATATTGGGGGGACAGAGCACAGAGAGAGCTGGGGGAGCAAGGCGGGAGAGGAGTCGGTAGAAGACAGAAAGACCACCAACCTGCCTGCGGTGAGTGAGTGAAAGGCCCTCGGAGTTAGCTTCATCGCAGGAGATTCCAATGATTCTGAAAGCTTTGGTTTCAACAGCGTGAAGCCGAGCCAGGTGTGAGGCAGGAGCACCGGCCCAGAGGGCGGGAACAGTATTCCATTGAGCTGCGGATGAAAGCCTTGTATGTGGTGAGGAGTGTCGTGAAATTGTGTCTCAGTCTGAACCCAGGTGTCATGCGACATTTGTCCGCTGCGCGGCAGTTATAAAGATCTCGGACATTCAGCGCAGCGATCATTCCTGTGACATTTATTGTGTGTTACGTAGGTGCATAATTAAATGGTACGTACAACCACTTTGTTCAATGCTTGCTTGTGCTCGATTGTAAACCCATTACTGATTCAGATTTAATGCTGACTACTGATATGATATTTGCTGATTCTCTTCACAGGTATTGCTAGGGATCGATTCAGATTAAACTCATGATCTGAGACAATGTTGTATCTCTGATTTTTACAACAAGGAGCTCAGGTGTGCCAAGGAAGGACTTCGCACGACGGAGGATGCCCAGTCAGCGACTGGCTTTGGAGGCCAGCTTGGAAATGTGGTTTTCCCAAAAAAGATCATGGCAGATAGTGAGACCCAAAAGCTTGAGCGACAGAACTTCTTGGAGAGGATTGTTGAGAAAGTAGATGGGAGGGTTTTCCAGTCAGTCTTTTCGGAGAGACATAGTAAGAGTGTGAGATTTGTCAGGATTGAAAGACATGTTCCACTTGTTTGACCAGTCTGTGATTTTGTCCAGGTCTGCAGAGAGTGAGGAGGCTGCAGACTGCCGATCTGAGGGATGAGGAATGGAGCGGCAGAGAGTGGAGTCATCAGCAAAGAGATAGAGAGGATTTTCCAGAGAGTCGGAAAGATCATTGATGAAGACCAGAAATAGCACAGGGCCCAGAACAGGAAGGGGAGATGAGAGAAATCCATTCAGGGCCACACGTTGCTCATGACCAGAGAGGAAGTCCGCAAGCCATGAGTGGAGATTTCCATGGATACCATAGGAGGAGAGTTTGGTGAGCAGAGCTGGGTGCCAGACCGTATCGAAGGCACGTGATATGTCAAGTGAGACAGCTCTGATTTCCTGTTTGGCATTGAGGACCTCCATCCATTGTTGAGACAGCAGAAGCAACATGTCCAGAGTAGAATGACCTGGTCTGAATCCAATTTGATGATCGGAGATCAAGCCATTGGAGAAGAGGAAGGATTTGATATCCAAAGCAATGATGGATTCCATGACTTTGCTGATAATTGGGAGCAGGCTGATTGGTCTGTAGTTGCAAGGAACTGCTTTTGCACCTTTTTTGTGTAAAGCGGTAATGTTTGCTGATTTCAAAGATGCTGGCAGATGACCTTGAGCAAAAGAGAGGGTGAAAAGAACAGAGAGAGGCTGAGATAGAGCGGCAGAACAGCATTTTAGGACCCGTGGGCTGATGCCGTCTGGTCCAGTTGCAGAATCAGAGTCGAGGTTTGACAAAAACTTCTCCACCTTCTCAGGAGAGAAGGATACAGAGTCCAGGAGCAGTTGGGTTCGACTGGGTAAGGTGGGAACAGAGAGAGATGGGTTTGGGACACAAGATTTTGAGGCAAACACAGAGTTGAGGCATTCGGATTTGTCACGTGCGGTGTCAACTGTGTAGCCATTTGAGGTAAGGGAGGGGATTGAGGGGGAACAAACACCAGAAACGGATTTGATCAGACGCCACCAGGATTTGGAGGAAGGAGACAGGTTTGAGAGTTCAATCTTGAGTGTGGAGAGATAGTGCTTCCTGGCACTCCTGAGGGTAGACACACACTTGTTCCGGGCTTGGTGGAAGGAACTGAGATTGCCTTCAGTTGGATTTGCCTTCCAAGAAGCAAAGGCAAGTTGTTTCAGGGCAACTGCCTCACCACAAGATTCAGTGTACCATGGACGGGAGGAAGGGTAAGACAACTGAAGACGAGATGGGATAAATCTGTGCATGAGAGTGAGCAGTTTGCTTTGGAAGAATTCCCAGGAAGAATTGATGTCAGAGGCAGTGGAGATGGGAGACCAGTCCAGATGATTGATGGCTGCTTGCAGACCGTGCCAGTCAGCCTGAGTGAAATGCCAGACTCGTGGGCGCTGAGGAGGCTCTCTGAGAATGGCCAGAGATATGTCCACTTTAACAAGCACATGATCAGATGAACCGATTGGGGCAGAAGAAGAGCAGCAGACATTTGCAGGGAAGTTTGTCATAAGCAAGTCTAGAAGAGAAGATACTCCATTGACTGAGATCCGGGTCAGCAAATTGACAGATTGTGTCAGTCCCAATGAGTTGCAGAAGTCCTTTGCTGTGGTGCCATGGCTGGTGAGAGAGGAACCCACACCCAGCCAGCTGGCATGATGACAGTTGAAGTCGCCACATATGAGGAAGAGAGAGTTTGGATGAGTTGATAGTTGGTCCCTGTTGTCCGACAGCCGCGAAATGTAAATGGAGTCATCAGTTTGGAGGATGGTACAGAACACATATGAACAAAAGGTGGGAGCGGAGAGGAAGCCGTAGCCAGAGGTACTGCTGGGGGTGGGGTGGAGAGAGGGCAGTGCAAGGAGAGTGAGGAAGAGAGTTTTTGATAAAGATAGCCACCCCACCACCAGGACGAGGCTCAGGTCTATCATACCGGAGGAGGGAGTAACCAGGAAGAGATATTAAGGAATCAGAGACATCTTGAAGGAGGAAAGTTTCTGTTAAGCAGATTAAGTCTGGATTGTCAGAAGCAACCTGAATGGAGAGATCAATCAGGTTTGAGCGAAGGCCCCGGATGTTTGAGGTCCATACCGTTAATGAGGAGAGAGGAGGAGCATCGGGTGCAGGACAGGGGAGGGGAGGGGTGGGGTCAAATGAAGGATGAGAGGGGGAGGTAGGGAGAGCAGTTGATAGTGTGTCAGAGATTACAGAAGAGTTATAAGAAAGGGAAGGATGAGGAGGACGAAAGGTTTGATGGTGATGGGATGAGGCACAGTGAGCGGTTGTTTGAGAACAGCCAGAGGAAAGTAGAAGGTTGGGGGAGGTGGAGGTATGAGATAGAAGGGAGACGAAGTGGGGAGGAGGCAGCTTTGAGGAGGAGGTGGGGGGAGAAATGGAGAGGGATGGTCGGGGGGGAGATTTGAAGGGGAGGGGTTGGGGGGGAGTTTTAAATGGGAGGGGTGAGGGGGGAGTTTAGGAGGGCAGGGGCAAGGGGGGAGTTTAGAAATTGGATGATTAATGAAAGACGAACATTCATAACAAATTGGGTTTGTTGTGATTTTCAAGTTAGCGATCCGTTTAAGAACGATGGAGGACGGGTGGAATGAATGTGAATTTAGAGCATGCAGTGATGAATAATTATAAGAGATTGAATTATTTTTTGAAGTGGAATGAGTTGAAGAGGGAATTGAAAAAAGCCTTTTAAATAGGATGAAAAACAGCGTGTTGTAATATACCACTGAATAAAATACTGCAGGGGAAAGTTTAAACATATTTATACAGAACCGTGAAGAACAATCTTATATTCACAAAAATACCAACAGGGAGAGGGCCTAGAGGGACAACCACGAGTCACGTGAACAGGGCAAAAGGTGGAAGGCAAGGAGATAATGGGGGTGGGGCGAGATAGTGCACATGAACAGAAGCACACGATGGGACAACAGCACACGTGGAGAAAGGGAAATAAATGTTGTTTTTTTGTTGTTTGTTTGTTTTTGTTTTTTGGGGGTGTGGGGAGGGGGGGGGGGTTTAAAACGTTAGACAAAGAGCAGATATTCGGGGAAGTTTGGGGGAGAAGGGAAAAATCTAAGAACCAAGCAAAAACAGCGAAGGAAGGAACAAACTTCGACGGGGGAAGCCTCGGTTTACAAGGCCACACACATACGGCAAACAGAAACGATTAATTTATGAAACATTAACACCGAGAAACTTCCTTGGGACACACTACAGTGCGTATCAAAAAAAAGGTAATCCAAATTCAAGGGGTTAATATGCAAAGGTTATTTAGTTTGACAATTTACATGTGGCTTACCAATTATGAGGAGATCCTCAGCTTTCTATTGATGCCTTTCATGCATCATTGCTGTCACACATGACTGGGTACATGTTCATTGAAAATGACAAGTTCAAATCGCATTTTTACAAGTTTGGCTATCGGTGCAAGACAGTTTGAAATGGACGCATTACTTGTCGACTGCCAAGTTGATTATGTAAAATTGTTAAGCTGTTCTGGTAATTGTCGGTTGCGTCATCCTTTGTTTAAGATGGGTATTTAAGATGGGCCTGCAGTGTATGGGTTTAGAGACAGTCTGAGTCATTGAAAAGATGGTTCAACTTACGACTGAACAGCGGACCTTCGTGGTTACAACCTTTCACCAAACTGGAAGTTTGCAGCGAACTCGTGATGCGTTCAGGGAACGTTTCCCAGAACGGGAGCCTCCTGCAGCCAAAACCATCTGGGCGAATGTTAGAAAATACCAAGAGCATGGCACGAGCCTCAACCGCAACAAGGGTAATTCTGGTAGGAGGCGCACTGGGCGATCGGAAATGAACATTGCAGCAGTAAGGCAGCAAGTTTTGGAGTATCCTCGGGATACCAGCGCAAGACTAAATGGGACGGGATTGCCTTCGGCAACATTCAACCGAATCACAAGACTGGACCTCCACCAACATCCATATCGGATTCAGATCTGGCATCAACTTACGCCAGGGGATTTTGCCAGGAGGCTGGTGCTTGCCGGATGGTTGATAGCACATTGCGAAGCAGATGTCAATTTCCTGCGGTATCTCATTATCGGCGACAAAGCTGCTTTCGCCATGCACGGCAAGGTCAATACCCATAATGTTCTTGAATATGCACCGACAGGACAACCCCCGGAATTTAATTTTGACACCAACATGAATCGACAAAAGTGGGCTGTTTGGTTGGGACTTTGTGGAAGTGGTCAGGTGATCGGTCCATTTTTCTTTCAAAGGAATGTCAATGGTAACAGGTATCTGCAGATGATCAATGATGAAGTTTTACCGCAGCTGGTGGAGAACCTTGAGCGACAGGTTCGTGGTGTCTTCAGATATCTCTGGTGGGCCCAAGACGGCGCCCCAGCACATCGTCTTATCGCTGTCCGAGATCGACTGAGGGAACTCTTTGCAGACCGAGTCATTGCCCTCAACCATGCAGTGGAATGGCCGCCAAGATCACCTGCCCTCACACCATGTGATTATTTCCTTTGGGGACATTTAAAGAACAAGGTGTTCGTAACTCCTCCTCATGATCTTGACGAATTGCAAGGCCGTATTCAACATGAAGTGGATGCTTTGCGCAATGACCCGGCTATGGTGAGACGAGCAGTCAGGGCATGCTCCGCCGCTGTGAGCTTTGTGTTGAAAGGGGAGGTGGACATGTTGAAGGTGTGGGTGTATAAAGGCCAATCATTCCTGAGAAAAGTTCACATCTGACGTTCATTTTGCACCAATTATCCTGACTTGCATCGATTAGCCAAACTTGTAAAAATGTGATTTGAACTTGTCATTTTCAATGAACATATACTCGGTCATGTGTGACAGCAATGGTGCATGGAAGGTATCATTGGAAAGCTGAGGATCTCCTCTTAATTCGTAAATCACATGTAAATTGTCAAAATTAATAACCTTTGCATATTAACCCCTTGAATTCGGATTACCTTTTTTTTGATACGCACTGTATAGGTACACACACCGAAAAATAAATACAGTTTCGACAAAATACAATTGTGAACAATTACTTAACTTCGAAAATCCGTGCCGTCGCCGGCACGATCTCGCGAGATCTCAAATGAACTCCGACATTTGAGCCTATTAATGTCCTCCGACAATGAACCTCTTAATTTTAATTAATTTTTCAACTCACTTTGTTCAGCAGTTAGGGTAGTGCAAAGAAGTAAAACAAGCAAGCAAACAAACACACCTCTAAAATTATATGTGATATGATTACCTTCGGATAATTCGCCATTCAAACGTTCTTTTTTAAATAAACAACTCTCCCTTTTACATGTTTCTCTACCTCCTCTAACCATAAAACCACTTGTGTGCTTGATAATTTGTGCTCATCAATTTGTTCTCTCATCCATTCACTCAGTCCTTTTGTTGCATGCTCGTTGCTTTATTCCAGTTATAATCCTTTTGTTTTCTCGATAATTTGATCGTTTTGTTCGTAATGCACCTATTTTTTTATTTTCACTCTTCTACGATCACTTTTGATGATGCGTTTATGATGTAGATCTTTAAATATAGAATGTTCACAGTCTCCAAGGTTTCTTTTAACTTATAGTATCTAGCTGTTATAGTACAATCGATTATATTGTTGGTGGTAAAAATGGACCAAGTTTGACATTTGTAAAGGCCGCATTGACACACCTGAGATTTGGATAAATGCTCCCCATTGGCTAACCCAGAATGGCCACCTCCTACAGCTATGGCCACCTCTTTTATCTGAGTTAACTTCAGCATTACCTTGCTGAGGAACACAAATCCTTTGAGGATGGCCAGTCATCAGGGAGGCTAGTTCAACTGGGGACTGCCCTGCTTCACCATCCATTTTCTTTAAAAGCATTATTTTCATCAATATGGAATGTATAAAAAGAGCCGAGTGAATTTTACACTAAAAATGTACGATGCCCTTGGCAGAGCGTCGGTTCTGCTGAAGCAAAACCAGGCTAGATGGGCCAAAAGTAAGTGCTCTACTCTGCAACATTGTATCGGACTTTTGTGCTTGCTAAAAATTTTTTATAAAGAAACACTATCAACAATACCTGTGCAAAGTTGAGGAAAAATAATTGTCGGTGATCCATGCTTAGACCAGGCAGTCTTTGTCCTTCACCCTCCGTAGCACTTAACTTCATGTATGCCTGAGGACCAAAACAAAAAACCAATCTCAATTAACGATTTACATGACCACTGCTGACATTTATTTCCTCATTACATATAAAAACGAATGCTTCTTTTTAAACTAAGAGATTTACTTTTAATGTTATGAACCACGTGAAATTGATTTGATCATTATTATATATATGAAGACTCATCGTTCATTTAAAAAAAACCTCATTCAGCAATGAGAAAATGGAATGATTCCCGTTTCCTAGGAACCCGATAGTAATTCAAACCTTCATCAATGGTTGGAGGAAAATGCACTGGCTAATTTTACCTCGTAGGCTTGACGTATTCCACCATTGTCAGCAATATTTTCTCCCAGCGTAATCACACCGCTCAGCTATGGAGGGAAGTACAAATGGACAAGAAGGAGGCAAGTCATTATGTAGCCTTTGAAATGTATCTTATACCCGCAGTTGCCTTTAATATCAATCCTCAACCAACCATGGATTTCATCCTGTTCATGATTTATTACTTCGTTTTTTTTTTTTTTGCTCTTATTTTACAAGATCGAGGATTATGGAAGAGAAAGGTATGAACTAACAAAGGAGCCGTGGGCAACCATTGCATACAATAAGCAACGGAATGATGAACAGGGAAAGAGGAGAAGAGAGAGGGGAGGGAAGGAAACACAGCGATCTTAAAGTAAGAGTGTTACATCGGTGTTAGTGGGGTACTAACTTTACCAGATCATACATTACTTGATTGTACCAAGATGTTGGAAGGAACAATTTGTGTATATTTAACTCATCCTAAAACATCATATTCGATGGGAAGATCTATTGTTGATGAATATGTCAACCGGATTTTGAGTTTCCTTATGGACATGTCTCATGCATGTCTAAAAACATTTCCTAATATATGTGATCATTTATGGTGATTTATAGAAACAGGGTATGCCCAGCATTTACATCAGAAAGGTATCATACTAAAATGCGCAATTTGGTGTCTGTCTTTCTTACTGATTTTTTGATCGAGATACATTCGGTCATTACTTATCCAATCTCAATCAAACTTAACAGGAGGAACTGAGGGTCACACAATGGAAGTTGTAGCAACTTAATTTGCCCCCCCCCCCCCTACCAAGGGGTTGTCTGTCTTGGGCAAACTCCTTGTTCAGGTGTATATTAGTGTTAAAATAGGTAATTGTGGCATTTTTTCCAAGGCCACTTCTAATAACAAAAGCAACTAGAATGGCACTCAGTCGAGAACATAGCTCAGCCTGGTTGGCCATATCTCAATGGTGAAGAATCACTTTAAAAATTATACTAGCTGGATGAGGATCTTCACCAAAATTGAATCGATTCTTCCTTGTCACACACACAACCTGTCCACCAAGTTTAGTCCAAATCCGTCCATAGCTTTTTGAGATATCCTGCTATGTATCGTTTTTGGCCCGATCTCCCAATGGTGAAGAATCATTAAAATTTTTTTTACAAATTCTCATATCCGAATCCATATTCAGATCTTCACCAAAATCTCATCTATTTGTCCTTGTCAGACAACCAAGCGGTCCACCAAGGTTCGTCCACATTCGTCCACAACTTTTTGAGATATCCGGCTATGTATCGTTTTTGGCCCGATCTCCCGATGGTGAAGAATCACTTTAAAATTATAGTAGCCGGATCCGAATCCGGATCTTCAACAATTTCTAATCATTTCGTCCTTGTGACATACGCTACATCTCTGCCTAATTTTTTCCGAATCTGTCCACAACTTTTTGAGATATTTTGTTCACAATCAAACAAACAGACAGACAGGGGTGAAAATATAACCTCCATCCACCTTTGGTGGCGAAGGTAACAACAATGCTAATGACAATTGGCCTCCGCTTCCGGTCCGGTCTGAAGAGGACGCAGGCGTCACATGCTCGCCGCTTCTTCGACTGGGCCACTGTCTGTGGCTTGCCTTTTTGGTGGTCGTGCGGATTTTTGGGCCATTGAGTCTGCCCTCCGCAGAGTCCCGGCTCTGCTCCCTGCTTCGCCTACCCGGCTCCTTCGCCTGCTCGCTGTTTCCTCGGGCACGCTCTCGTGGGTTGTGTCCTTCGCAGCGGTGTGGCGGTGGTTTTCCCGCCGTGATCTTGATTTGTCGCGGCGGCGGTTGATTGCCGCTGCATTTCCCGCTTTGCCGTGATCAACCTTGGCCTCGTGATCGTCTCTTTGCTCCTGTCTGCCCTCTGCTTGGTCCCGACTCTGCTCCTGGCTTCACCTACCTGGCTCCTTCGTCTCCTTGGGCCTGCTCCTGTGCGTTGGGACCATTGTTTCGCCTCCTCAACCTTGGCCTCGTGCTCGCCTCTCCGCTCCTGCCTGGCATGGCTCCGCGGTACTCCGCCGCAAGGCTCCTTCTGCTCAATACCCGCTCCACCCCATCATGCATCTCTGCCATCAAATCAAATGGACTCCTCCGACGACCCAGGTACATTCACCGTGGCTCCGGTCGTAAGTTTGTATATGTACAATCAGGTCACTCCATCCCCGTCCTCTGGTCGGCTCAGCGCACTCCCACTCATCGTCCCAGCGCACCTAGTCACGGCAACGCATAAAATCGCACCTCCTGCCTGCGAACCCTGGCTAAATCACCTGAATTCATCCCCGCTGTTCAAAACAACATCAAGCTCACCCTGTTCAACACCCGGTCCCTCAACAACAAATGCCTCATCCTCAACGACTACATCCTGGATAACAACCTGGACTTTCTCTGTCTCACCGAAACCTGGCAACAACCACTGGACTACTACATACACGGTCAACCTCACCACACCCAATGGATATTCCTACGTCAACAAACCACGCTCGGAGGGCCGAGGTGGTGGAATTGCCGTTATCCACCGTCAAGACATCAGGACCAGCCTCATCCCCATCGCCTCATCCTCATCCTTTGAACACCTGGCTTTTAAACTCTCTGGTCGCACGCAGTCAGTCATGGCTGTCGTCTACCGCCCTCCCAAACCACACCCATTATTCCTGTCTGACTTCTCCTACTTTCTGACCCAGCTATGTTCCCTCTCCCCCTCAATCCTCCTCCTTGGTGATTTCAATATCCACATGGACTCCACTGACTCCACAATGACCACTGACTTCACTGATTTACTCACCTGCTTTAACCTCACTCAACATGTCAACTTTCCTACGCATATCCGTGGTCACATTTTGGACCTTGTCTGTTCCACTGGATTAATTTTGCACCATCTCTCTGGCTCCGACCTCACCCTCTCTGACCACTTAGCCATCACTATGACCATCAACATCCCCACCCCAACACCAAGACATTATCGCACTATCAACTTCCGTAAGCTAAACGCTCTTTCACCTACCTCATTCTCATCCACCCTCTCTGAAAAAATGTCCACTTCTCCCTTCATTGACCTCCACACCCCTTCCGACCTCACTGACTACTACAACCACACTCTCTCCTCCTGCCTTGACCAGCTTGTGCCTGTAAAAACCAAAACAGTTTCTTTCACCCATTCTGCTCCCTGGTTTACCCCTGAACTCCGCCTGATGAAAGCTCGTGCTCGCCAACTTGAAAGACTCCGCAATAAAACAGGTCTCACAGTTCACTCCCAAGCCTACAAGGACCACCTACAACACTACAAAGATGCCCTCTCCCACGCCCGCTCCGCCTACTACTCTCAAATTATCCACTCTGGCTCCGGAAACCCAAAAGCACTCTTCTCGACAATAAACAAACTCCTCCGCCCCCTGGACACCACCACCCAGTCATTCACAGTAGACAACTGCATCTCCTTCCTTTCTTTCTTCCAACGCAAAATTGACAACATCTACAACAGCTTGACCACCGCCGCACCCGCTCCCCCTCCAACCACCTGCCCCCCCTTATCCTGCCTTCCCCTGTCTCAATTCTCCCCGGTCTCCCCTACTGACCTCTCTGAACTCCTCATAGGAATGAAAACTGCCACCTGCACTCTTGACCCCATCCCCTCCAGCTTTGTCAAGGCCTCCCTTCCTGCTCTCTCTCCACTTATCATTGCAACAATAAACTCCTCCCTGTCTACAGGCATCGTCCCACCATCCCTCAAAATTGCTGCTGTTACCCCCATTCTAAAAAAACCTGGTCTAAACCCTGACACCCTAAACAACTTCAGACCCATCTCCAACCTACCCTTTCTGTCGAAAGATTTGGAACGCGCTGTAGCCACTCAACTCAAACATCACCTCTCTGCCAATAACCTGTATGAAACATTCCAATCCGGATTCCGCTCCAACCACAGTACTGAAACTGCTCTCCTCAAAATCACCAACGACCTTCTCCTCTCCTCTGATGCTGGCAACCTCAACATTCTCGTCCTCCTCGACCTCAGCGCTGCCTTTGACACCATCAATCACACCATCCTCCTCACCCGACTTGAATCCACCTTTAACGTCACCGGCACTGCCCTCTCTTGGATTAAATCATACCTCTCTGACAGACGCCAGTTCATCTCCATCAATAACTGCAAATCCCCCACTGCTCCCCTCCCCCAAGGTGTCCCCCAAGGTTCAGTTCTTGGCCCCCTCGTCTTCATCCTTTACCTGTCCCCCCTCGGTCACTTAATCCGCCGTCATGGTCTCCAATTCCACTGCTTCGCCGATGACATCCAGCTTTTCATCTCCACCAAGTCTGTCTCCACCGACACCCACTCTATCCTGACAAACTGCATCTCTGAAATAAAATCCTGGCTTCAAATCAACTTCCTCAAACTTAACTGTGATAAATCTGAAATAATCATCATTGGCCCAAAAACGCTCACAAAATCCACCCATAACTTTGCCCTCAACATCGACGGTATCACAGTATCCACCTCCCCTCTCATCCGGAATCTTGGCGTCATCTTTGACCAAACCCTCTCCTTCGACAAATACACTAAACAGATCACAAAGACAGCCTTCTTTCACCTGAAAAACATCGCCCGTCTCCGCTCATCCTTCTCCTCCACGGCTGCAGAAACCCTCATCCACGCCTTCATCACCTCCCGTCTGGACTACTGCAATAGCCTCCTCTATGGTTCACGCTCAACAATCACCAATAAACTCCAATACATTCAGAACTCTGCTGCCCGTCTACTCACCCATTCCCGGACCCGTGTCCACATCACCCCCGTCCTTTACAAGCTTCACTGGCTCCCCATCTCCCAGAGAATCCAGTACAAAATCCTCCTCTTGACCTACAAAGCCCTCCATAACCTGGCCCCATCCTACCTGGCTGACCTCCTCTCCAGACACACTCCCACCCGCAATCTCCGCTCTGCTGGTACCAACCTCCTGACCCCCCCCCCCCCATCCAGACCAAATTCAGATCCTGGGGGGACAGGGCCTTCTCCATCGCTGCTCCCACCCTCTGGAACTCACTACCTCACACCATCAGAGACTCCTCCTCACTCACCACATTCAAAACATCACTCAAGACCCACCAGTTCAGCACTGCATTCAACATTCAACCCACAGCATTTAACCCCTGACTATCACTTCTCCTTCTCCCTCCTTTTGCTTTAAATATTTCCCTATTGATTCTTGTCTTTTTGCAATTGTTGTTTTCATGTTTTGTTATGCATTATGTTTTGCACTCTGTCAAAGCACCTTTGGGCTTCATGAAAAGCGCTATACAAAATAAATGAATTATTATTATTATTAATAGCATAATATTAATGTTTTTACAAAACAATATCAATAGGAATAATATCCTGTCTCCCCAAGGTGTGTTTTCACCTTGAACAAATGCTGTGTTAACATGTAGAGCTTATCGTGCCGTTTCATGGGAGGACCCCTACCAGAAGTAAAAATATTATTAACCATAAACATGTATGATTACCTTTTGGGACAGTTACTACTGTCGTTTAGCATTATACTGAAAGAAATTTTGAGGAATCCGGGCATCTTTGAGGCATTCTATGCTTATCGTGTCCCCAACAGAAGAACGGCCCTGAGGGTAGATCTCCTGTAATCTATATACCACAGAGGATAACCTTCCTGATAAAAACATGACCCTTCTGCCATTTCCGTGGGGAGTGGGTATACTAGTCATAGTAAAATACACAAATTGGTGTCTGTATTTTTGACCGCGATACATTCGGTCATTACCAATCCAATCTCAACTAAGTCTAGGAGTCACATGATGGCACCTTGGGAAATACCCGAGTTAGGGTGTATATCTGTGTTAAGATGTATATCTGTGTTAAGCTGTTTTAAGACAACTAATTGTGGTGTTTTTCCAAGGTCGCTTCTAATAACAAAAGTAATCTATCTATAATTCCAGTAATCTCTGTATGTCTGTGTGTTTGTCTGTGTGTTTGTCTGTGTGTTTGTCTGTGACCGCTGTTTCTCGACAACCACGGGTCCGATATACTTGAAACTTGCCAGATATATTGCTGGGGACCTGAGGATGTGCCTTTTCAAGGTTTCATATTAATCGGAGAAGTAGTTACCGAGCTATGTCCAAAAAACGATTCAACCAATCAGAGAGCAGCGAGCTATCACGTGTGCCGAACGTGGCGAACAGACTCTGCCTCGGACGGCACATTTGAGAGCGTATTCATTTATTTCACGTTGGCAAACTATGTTGGCGCTATGTTGGCGTTAAACTATGTTTTAAAACTAATTAAAACTAATTTGCGATTCATCGTAACTGCGATATGCGACCTTCCGGACAGTCAAATGAGGACGTCACTTCCGGACTTACGGATAGTCATAGTGACGACGTACTGATGCTGAACGTGGCGAGCAGACGCTGCCTCGGACGGCACATTTGAGAGCGTATTCATTTATTTGACGTTGCAATCTGTGTTGATTGTTGTAAGGTACGATCGATTGTAGTACACGTTTATAATAACTCTGCCGATACAGGCCCGATTAACTGCAGCGCCATCCGAGCTGCGGCGTCGGGACGATACATTCATTGTACGGTCACATCACGCACTTACGGGCACGCCCATGGGCCCATGGGCACGCCCATGCATGCATGGGCGAAGACATTTTTTTTTTTTTTTTTGGCAAGGAACGGGCACCCACGTACGGGCACGTCCTAGTAACAATAATAATGATAAATAGTATAATATTATTGTGATCACAAAACAATACTAATCCTTACTATAATTAATGGGCTGGTGTGTTTGGTTGTTGTGCAGCTACTCCTACAGTTCTGGGCCAATTACATCCAGACTTGATACATAGGATCACCATGACCTCAATTAGTGCATAGGGGAGTTTTTATCTTTGCCGGTGGCTTTGGGGGTGAGGGGAGGGGGTGTAATAGGGGGGAATGGAAGAGGGAGGGGACACAAATTCTCTTTGTGAATGTGTATCGTGTAGCGCCGCCTCAGGGTGGGAGAGGGTATTACAGGTCCCCACCCTTTACAGCACAGTATTCCAGTCCCCAGGCTTTCCCGTGCAGTGAGGTGTTTTGAATTACACAGCAAGGGGTATTTTGAATTACATTGTTGAATAAGGATAATAACATAACCCCCCTGGGCATTCCCATTGGGGTCCTTTTCGTTGTATGAAGTTGTTGTTGTAATATGTTATATGTATCATGTTGACCAGCTGGATTAAACAATAAATCATGTATAATTAAGAGTAGTATATTTTTCTGGATAGTCCATACACCATAATAAACATCCATTTTTCATTAGTCATGAAAAAAATCTAAATTTGTTTCAAAAGTCAAATATCCGGGGTTTCCCCCCCCCCCCCCCCCCCACCCCAAAAAAGTCAATTAAAAAAAAATAATTCTTTTTAAAATCAAATATCTAGTTTTTGATGGCTACCCTTCTTAAATTTATTATAGTACCCTAAGTAAATTCTGTGGAAAAGTTGGTGCTCTGGCCTGTCCTGTGATGGTGTTTCCTATAAGCCACCTTACTACAAATAGCTTTGAAGTGCCGTGTATGGCCGAGTGAGGCAGCTGTGGGCGGGGCCGAGTGAGGCCGCTGTGGGCGGGGCCGAGTGAGGCCGCTGTGGGCGTGGCCAAGTGAGGTCACTGTGGGCGTGGCCAAGTGAGGCCTGTGTTGCTGTTGCCTGGAACAAAGATGGTGCTTGATCCTATCTGCGTGTCCGCATCTTTATAACAAAGACATTACAAGCTTCACCTCCGACTCCGCTCGTGACAAGGCACAATGTTTGAACTCTGAGTTTACCTCCAAATCTTTTGAACCCAACTATTCCTATTCCATCGGCACTTTACCCCCTTAATATTCATGCCTGCCCTCTGTTTTTCACACCCAAGAGGGTCGAGAAAGTTCTGTCCATCCTTGACTCTTCACCAGTGCCCTGGAGGCACCAGTACCCATATTTTCAAATCCTGCTTTTGCTTCCCCTCTGTCTGCTCCTCTCAGCCTATTATTCTCCATTGGCTGTCTCTGGTCTGCCTGGATTCCAACATTGCTCCCATTCACAAAAGGGTGCAAACACACTTGCTCTCAACTATAGGCCAGTTAGCTTACTTCCAATTACAAGCACAGTCATTGCATCCATAATTGCTGCCGATGTCAAATCTATTCAAGCAGCCTGATCTCTGACCGTCAGTTTGGATTCCGTTCCAGTCACTCAATACTGGACATACTGCTGCTCCTCTCTCAGCAATTGTTGGCACCTTAAATCTCAAACAATAAGTCAGGGCCATCTTCCTTGTTGAGGTTTGTGAATGCTGAAAGGCCAACAGCATCTAAACATTGGTTGTCAACCAGGCACAATAGTTTTATTTCTCAGCAATTTATTGATTAATTGCAAAATGGGAAAACTGACTTAAGCATGATTCTAATGAATGGAAAATATTAGGTTTGTCTGTAGATATTAGTAAGACCCTGTTATATAATTAGCACATAAGTAAATACACAAACAAAAATCCATGATCACAAACACTTGGACAGAGAGAGGTAGCACAAGACCTTTGAACTGTCTAATCTGGGCTTGATTCCTGACCTGATTACAAACTGTCGGATTGGTGCTTCGCAGGTAGACGTTAATCCAGGTGACTTGTCTAATAACATACGTTGGTTGACGTTAAAGATCCAAGTTATCACTTGCACCCTGATCACATTACAAATTCCTGCCTGAATCAGCTTCAGTCAAACATCAGGCCTGGCCATCTTGTTTGGGAAAGCCTTGGGACAAAAACTTTTCCCGATCCACCCCATAAGATGGTGGGAATAATATTGAGGTCAATAAATAAGTATTAGTAGTCATGTAAATGCTTGGACACTTTATACTTACATTTTCATTTCCTGCAAGTTCCCAGATGAAGTTTCCATATTGTTCCATCATGCATTTTGATTCCTTCTTGAAGCTCACTGCCGATGAATTACTCCACCAGTTAAACATGTTTCCTTCTTTGTCAAAATTACGTCCTAAGATGGAAACAATCATGTTGACCAGATGGCAAACTCTAACCTACATTGTCATAGATGTATATTCATCAAATAGCAATCATGCATCAGGTGTAAAGATTGGGCAATGGTAATAAGTGATGATTAAATAACATGGGCTGGTAATTTTATGCCCATTACCAGTGTCGTCAAAGCCATGCGTAACCTCATGCCCAATCACCATGCCAATGCCGCCGTAGTTCAGAGATTTTGGTTGTCCCTTTGAAAAAAAAGGTGGTTGCAGAATTCCAGCTGGAAACACTGCAGGGATGATAGTACAATTGCAGAAACCATTGGCACAGGGAAAACAAGATATTTTGGTAATCCATATGATTTTCATTATTGTGTGAGCAACAGGAAAAACGTCGCAGTAAGAGAAGATACGAGTAAGAGAAAATACGCGTTCAGAACATAAATCACCATATTTTTGCAGGTAACAGTAAAAGTTAGAAACCATAGTTCTTTATACCTATCTGGTTGCGACTGGGCGAATAAAATGCGTTGACCTCTGCAGTGCTCCCAACCCATCTGTAAAGACAAAAGAAGAGCAAGAATTGCTTTGCAATACATGTCCCCTACCAAGTTTCAGTACAATATCAGTAAACACATCCTTTTATTTGGGCGGTGTATAATGTGACGTTTGTTGCTGAAAATAATAATAAAAAAAGAACCTGATGTACATACGTGAAGCAAAACATGCGTACGGCTTATGTGCACATATAATATATTGTGGTTATATGCCTGGGATCATTGCAATTGCACTGGGTCATGGACTAACATCCAGGCCTAAGGCCCGAGGCATGCCAATCTGTGGTGCTGCTTAATTTCGGGTGGAGTCAGGCCAGGTGTAAACTGACCCATGTGTAATATGTGATGTTTATAAGTTCAAGAAGGGCACAACTCCGTGACAAATTGGCTAAACGCCTCAAAACTCAAACATGTTCTGTAACTTATCATGATAAAGCCTTGTACCAAGTTTCAGTTGAATATGTTAGAGGGTATGGGGAAAAAGTGCAGAAAACAACACATGGGACGGATGGATGGACAGACGTAGAGCAAACCTATAGTCCCCTCTGGGTAGGGGACTAATAATGGCTCCGCGAAAAATAATTAGATGAGTATTTTTCCATTTGAAACAATGATATCAAAGATAGAAGATGATGCCTGATGCTCACAGCTGTCTACATGTCCCAGCCAAATGTAGGCCTAACTTTATTTGAGAGAATGTTCGTACTCCTTCTCTCTCTCTCCCTCTCTCTTGGAAAACTGTTCCACAACTAACCTTAGCGAGTCCTGTGTAGAGGATTGGCCTTAAATATAACATCAATTTAAAAGTGAATACAGTATTCTGAAAATAACTAAATTGATGACTTTTTTAAAAGAATATGATTTCAGCGAAAATTATATGGTTCCTCTTAACTTCACTGCACATACATCTATTTATTAACCAGAACTATTATAATTCAAAGAAATTTTTTTTTCATCCTGTCAAAAATTGTTCTCTACGCTCTGCTATTCCTTTATTCGTAATTTATCGAATATTAACCATAAAAATATTGTTAAAGAGACTTTGTATGAGGGTCGTTCAAGGTTGAGATTATTATTATTGAGTTATTATTATTGTAGAATTATTATTAGTTATTAATATGTTATTAATAATTATGTATGTATGTAATTGTATAATTACAATAAATTACAATTGTAATTATTGTAATTGTAATAATTACAATTGTAATTGTAATTATGTATGTATGTTATGTATGTATGTAATTATGTTTGTTATAATTATGTATAATTATGTATGTATTATGTATGTTCATTAGTATGTTATTATTGTAGAAAATCAAAAAGTACAGGGAGGGTGTTGATGAAACTTTACCCATTTCTTAACATATTCCCCTGCTATACGTACACACTTGTCCCGTCGATGTGGTACTGCCTTTCCTGCATTGAAAGATTCTTTCCAATTTGCTGATGAATAACTTGTGTTTTTCATATCTGCAGACAGGAATGCTGTTGTAGTGTTTTCTTCACGCAGTGTTTACAGAAGATTTTCCAGGGAAGCGGAGAGCTAATGGATGTAGACCAAAAACAAAGTTTGTCCTAAAACACTGCCTGCCTTGTGGCACACCAGTCTCAAAGAGATCATGAGACAGAATACCATCAAGAGCGACCCGCTCTTTTCACCCCTTGAATACCACTGAGAAATGGATAAAAAAAACAAAAACAGATTACATCCAAGTTCTCCCCTGAATTCCATTGGCAGATAGCTTGGAAAGCAAGGCTGGGTGCCAGATAGCATAAAGAGCAGAAAAGATCATTTGAGATTTTGAGTATCCATCCATTGCTGAGTTGGAAGAAGCAATCGATCTACGCTATACAAAAGCTGAGTCTGAAGCCAAACTTGTGATCAGATAATGCCCGAGGCCTGCAGCAATGATAGATTCCATCACTGTTTATGATGGGGGAGGGAGGAGGCTGGTCTGTAGTTAAGTAGATTAGACTTGGAACCATTCTTATGAATCGGGGTGAAGTGACATTGGTAGCTTTCCAAGATGAAGGATGCAGATGACAATCTGAGAATAAATCTCGAGAAGAGTAAAGAAAGAGAAGGGAATTGGGCTGAACCAGTTTCCAAAAATTGTAGCACTGATATAAGTCAGATGCAGTTGTAGTGGAAATGTCAATATTTACTAGAAACTTCTCAACCTCTGTGGGAGAGAAATCGATGCTTTCCAGGGACAAAATCTATGTTTGTAGAATTGGGAAGGGAGGGGGATTGGGGATCTTGGCCTTTTCGGTAAAGACTGCGTTATAAAGGTATATTTAGCTTTTTCAAGGACAGTATCCAACATGACTCCATCCTTTAGCAATGAAGGTACATAAAAAGGGGTTGCACCAGTGACATCTACCAGCTACCACCAGGATTCTGAGCATGTCCATGCCAGTTCAAGTCAGCTGCCCCACC
Source organism: Myxine glutinosa (assembly GCF_964187855.1). Classification (NCBI taxonomy): domain Eukaryota; kingdom Metazoa; phylum Chordata; class Myxini; order Myxiniformes; family Myxinidae; genus Myxine; species Myxine glutinosa. The sequence continues at coordinate 88,336,716 of NC_136264.1, read as the reverse complement.
TTTAAAGAGCATGAGCTGTACTGTAGGTAGTAGGCAGAGAATACACTGTGTGGTTTTCAATTGATCTTCCATGTGGTCGGCAATGGTCTATCTTTTTGAGAAGCATAGCAAGAGCTTTAATGCCCACTTGTAAATCCTAGCAGATGGGACTCCTAATTTAACATTCCTACAAAGTATGGCCTACTTGTTGATACAATTCCCGATCTATACTTCACCTAAGTGGCGGTTTATAGTCAGACTGTGGCTCAAACCTAGACTAGATATCTCAGGAGCGAGTATCATGCTACTTCTGAGCACCAGCCCCGTTCCATCTATAATGTATGTAAACTTGAATATCTAATGGTATTTTGTGCAAGAGCAGGCTTTTTGTTTTGTAATTATTGGTACAGACATGTATAAATCTCTTTGATGCCAGTTTGAAGCTATTCTTCACAAAAAACATACAGACATGTACACGAATACCAAACAGGCCAAGCAAATTAAGGTTGTTGGCCTCAATCAATTAAAAGCCTTGTAGCCAAATATTTATGGTAGTTGTTTTTCCAGAACATTCCAAATTATAATGTTCACAAGTCACAGGGCTTCAACAGAAGCTGCAAAATATACCCAATGTTTGTAATAATGTGTGAAATAAGAAGTTTTTAAAGAAAAGTTCTTACGCCTCTTTGTTGACAGGCTGTCGAAGTTTCATGAGACTTTTCTGCATTGCAGCTCTATTATTCACCAGAATGTTTTCAAAGTAAGTATCCTCTTCATAAGAAACCTACGGGGAACATGGAGCGATTAATTGCAATCGACCAATGCCCTGGAGGCGAGTCAGCAATCATTTCCTGTGATACAATATGGCATACAAGTTCCTAAGATATTTGCGTCATTTAGTGAAGTAGCTCCAACCGCATGATGAAACTTGATCGAAATTTTGTAATCGATTAGTCCAAGTTTCATAACATTGACTGAAACCGTGTTGCATTTCTCCTATGCTAAATTCAACTTATTGTTGTCCCAAATAGCCTTATAATGAATGTGTAGCAGGACACATTCATTATGCACTTAACACACATGTGATGCTCAAAATAATATTTGAAAGAAAGACTCACAATAAAATAGTCCAAGATATAAAAAACCACCTTTAGAGGCCATTTTTCCCCGCAAAGCGGGGGTTGGCCTTTTTCGGGAACCGTGGTTGTTGTTGTTTTTCGGTCCCCTTTTTGAAGCAATGTTTTACGGCCGGATGCCCTTCCTGACGCCAACCCTTTTTGCCGCCTTTAACGACAAACAGGGAATTACCAGTGAGCTGGTACTCAATTAGCCGACCTCGAAAGGATGACAGGCTGAGTCAACCCCCCTGGTGTTAATTCAGCGATCGACCGGGATTCGAACCCAGGATCCTAGGATCCTAAGCCGGCACCCTAGCCGCTAGCCCAACACCAGGGCTATAAAACACCAGGGCACCTTGCTATAAAATAGTCCAAGATATGCCAAAGGATATTTGTTTACTCATCATATATCCTTATGTAACTAGAACGGCACTCGGGAGAGCGCATAAATCCGCCAGGCTGAACAGTTTACCTTTTGTATTCCACTGTTAGGCCGAATCTGGATTCGGACCTGAAGCAAAATCTAATAGGCTTGTTCTTGTCACATAACCAACTCATCCCATAAGTCTAGTCGTAACTCGTCCACAACTTTTTAAAATATCATTTTATATCTTTTCACCCGATCTCTCAATGGTGAAGAATCATTTTAAATTAAATAATTATCGTATCTGAATCCATATTCAGATCTTCACCAAAATTGAATCGAATCGTCCTTGTCACACACCCAACCTCTCCACCAAGCTTTGTCTGAATCAGCCAACAACTTTTTGAGATATCCTGCTATGTATCGTTTTTGGCCCTATTTCCCAATGGTAAAGAATCACTTAATAATTTCTACTAGCCGGATCCAGATCTTCACCAAAATCTAATAAGCTCGTCCTTTTGCCAAATTCTGCCAAATTTTGTCCGAATCCGCCCCCAACTTTTTGAGATATCCTGCTATGTATCGTTTTTGGCCCTATTTCCCAATGGTAAAGAATCACTTAATAATTTCTACTAGCCAGATCCAGATCTTCACCAAAATCTAATAAGCTCGTCCTTTTGCCAAATTCTGCCAAATTTTGTCCGAATCCGCCCCCAACTTTTTGAGATATCCTGCTATGTATCGTTTTTGGCCCTATTTCCCAATGGTAAAGAATCACTTAATAATTTCTACTAGCCGGATCCAGATCTTCACCAAAATCTAATAAGCTCGTCCTTTTGCCAAATTCTGCCAAATTTTGTCCGAATCCGCCCCCAACTTTTTGAGATATCCTGCTATGTATCGTTTTTGGCCCTATTTCCCAATGGTAAAGAATCACTTAATAATTTCTACTAGCCGGATCCAGATCTTCACCAAAATCTAATAAGCTCGTCCTTTTGCCAAATTCTGCCAAATTTTGTCCGAATCCGCCCCCAACTTTTTGAGATATCTTGTTCACAGACAAACAAACAGGCAGACAGGGGTGAAAAGAAATCACCTCCATCCACCTTCAGTGGCAGAGGTAATGAAAGGTGTAAAAATATCCTCGGTGCATATCGGAATATTGTGAATATCTCATCCGTATAACCTTTTGAAAGCGCCCTCGTATGTTGTTACCATTAAACAAAGCACAATAGATACTGTTTATAAGAGTTTCGGAAGTAATTACAAGTACAACTGTTTATCTCATCTGAATACTTGCTTGATGTCAAGCTGAGTAAAGAATGAAGTTTTCTAATATCCAATCCAAAGATTGTCTCACCAGCCAAGTGAACCAGAACAGAGTTACCCTAGGCAATTTGAACTGTTCATTGCATTACATCATCTCTTTGCCTTCTTTGACAATGATGCATAGACCAAGATCTCATCTGAGAGAGAAAACCACTCTCGCTTGCTTGATAACATCATCAAGACCACAAAGCTATTAATGAGATAGATAACAATGCATTTCTGGTCATGGGAACAATAGCAATTGTATTTACACTTGACAGCGATCCAATTCCACTTGCCAAAGGTCCCATATGGGAAAACAGATACAGTATTTTCGAAGCCTGTTGTCTCGACTTGTTTCCCAGTGTCTTGAATTGGAATGAGGGTTGTGACGGCAGCTGATTCAGGAACCAAATGCGGATGGGCCTGTTTATGTTCCCATCTGAACTCCCAGCTCATCATCCAGGGGACTCGGGTCCAAATAATCTAATTAATATAATTAATGTAAAAGTACAATTATGTCCAATAATGTCTTTGTCCTGTAGGTGATTTGTGTACAAGCTTACTACTAGTACTACTTCTTTTTTGGCTCCAATTATTCCCATGTTATTGTGGAGTCGGTCAAAGAAAATTGTTGGGCCAAGTTTTTTATGAACCGGAAAATCTCAGGCTTAAAAAAAATTGTCGATGCACATTTTTTTAGACAAAACTGGAAATAGTTTTTTATTCATAATTCATAATTAATTAGTTATGACGTCATCAAACTTTAATACATAATTTTTTTTTTATCCGCCATCGCATCGCATTCGCTGCAACCGTAAAGGTCAGTGCAAGGGAGGCCATCTCGGATGCAGGAACATTTTGTGCATTGGCATTTACTCTGGCAGCACTTACGATGTACGTTCTGGAGTACACCCGGAGTTGCCGGAGCGTCGCACATCCAGTGTATCGTGAGGAATTAATTGTCAATCTTCCATCCACGATTCTCTGGACTTGGGGCACTGATTGAGGTGTCAAGACAACGACGAGAAATCACACACTGATACTTGCTGTACTGTCTCGGGCAATCTCTGATTGGTGGGAGAGCTTCATCGATTCGACATTTTATCGTGAACAGATTGTAATGAGCTTCCTCCTCACGCATTGTGGCTTATTGTAGAGATTGCAAATAAACTCTTCCAGACCAGAGAAAATGTCATCACATGGTATCCAACGCCAAGCTGCCTGAACATTTGTTCGACTGCGGGAGACTTCACAGGAGGGATATCATTTGCTTACCTCGCATAACATTTCCAATGGTATCTGAGATCAGGTTTCTGAGTGGAATCCTTGATCATAGCAGTGAATTCAATGGCAATGTTTCGCTCCTCAGTGAGTCCTCACCATCTCGGGTTTCCCATCTTTTAACACATTGACAATTGTTTTGGAAACTGATGTCAGAAATCAGTATAATAGGGCAATTTTCAGCAGGCACAATGTGCAAACAACACCCTGTGGCGGCCGCCATATTGGATCGAGGAAGCAGGAGACGGATGTCAGCCTACGCATGGACGCCGTTGATTGGCTGCTCGCCACGGTCACGTGGCAGTTGAGCACAATTTTTCGGCGGTTGTTCTCTCTTTAAAGTGCAAACAGAAACGCGGAAACATTGGTCATTCCTAATCTCAACATCATAAAGTACATCTGGTGTGAAAATTGGGTTGCCTAAATTTTTTTGCATCGAGATGACATCCTAACGATTTTGGGCCACGGTGCCTTACGGGAAGGGCAGAAGAGCTATCGCTGGCACCCTGACTAAATTCCAAATCCCTGTGGGTTAACTACTAGTCAGGTTCACTATGTCAATAAATTATATTTCGTTCAAAATCATGGTAGATTAGCAAACCTATACATTTTTGGAAAGGTTATAGCATAAGGAAACTAAAAATCAATGTTTACATTTGGAGAGATACTTGTATGGCGGCCATTTTGGATTTTCAAAATGGCCACTGTAAAATACATATTTTGTTCTATTTCTGCCTCTAATTACCCTAAAAACTTTTTAAAATATACTAAACCTATATTTTCAGGGACAAGGAATCCAATGAAAGTATCAAATTAGTGCTATGGGAAATGGTAAGACACGAATCAAAGGTTTTGAATTGCAAAATACTGTCTTTATATTCGCGGTAAGTTGCATAATCAAATACATGTTATCATTTTGTACAGGCAGTTAATAACATCAAAATGTGTCACAATAATTAATATCACCAAACATACACAGCCAGTCAGCAAAATCATATATACACATGCGGTCAGTATAACTTCACATCTACACAGGCAGTCAATGACAAAATATACACAGGCAGTCAATGGCATCAAACATACACGATTACAGAATATGCCATTTAGAGTTCGTCATCACTGTCCTGTGTGTCGTATCCGACAATATAGTCCGCATCGTTTTCACAGTCCGTTCCACACAAGCAAAGGTCGGTCAAATTGATTGGCAAATCGAATTGGTCGAATGGTCGATCGAATCCAATTCGATGAATCGAATCGAATCGATCGAATTGGTCGAATGGTCGAATGGTCGATCGAAGCGATTGGTCGAATGGTCGAATTGGTCGAATGGAATTGGTCGATTGGTCGAATTGGTCGAATCGAATTGGTCGGAATTGGCAAATGTAAACATTGATTTTCTGATTTTCCATGTAATAACGTTTCCAAAAATGTATAGGTTTGCTAATCTACCATGATTTTGAACGAAAAAACATAGTGAACCTGACTATACAGTTGGAGCATTGCGATGCCCGCACACTTTTGTGCATTGTGCTCTGAACCCGAGATTTGAACATCCACGGCCGCTTTGCCACGTGCTGCATACAAAAGAAGGTTTATTGTTTTTATTCTTGCTGAGTTATTCGTTTAAAGTTTTCCACTTAAAGTTTATTTACCCATTGAGTGAACAAAGATTACTGTTTTCTCTAAGTATAGAAAAAACATCACTGGGCTTTAGATCTTCAAGTGAAAATAACGTAAGGAAATCAAAAGCTGCAACGTGTTTACAATTTACTTTATCATTTCGTGCCACTCGGCTTGAGAGAATCCCAAAGGTTTTCCTGCATACAGTTCAGATGGCAGGAAGGAACCTATATTTGAATCTTCAGGTTAAGCTTGGAACTTTTAATAAAATGTCATGTTTATGTTTTTGTTCAGGGTGCTGAGGTTGTTTTGGGCAAACCACATTTATTTATCTCTAGCACTGAAGAAGGGTTAACGCCTGAAATTTGATCTATATTATTTTGATTCTCAAGGCGCATAGCACACATTTGCTTCCCACGGAGTATCGCATACTTTTGTCAAGCTTCAGTCAATAAAACATATTGCATTTGACCAACACGAGCCTTGACCAAGTCTTGCACTCCTCTATATTAAATATGCCTCACAAGTTATGTTTTCCCCAAACTAGATTTCTCTTCTGCGGTATCCATTATTTGTGGATAGTCTTGGACGAACGTTTCATCAACTACATCCAAGAACAATGGAGAAATCGGCACGGTATGTGGAATTTGAACTTGGGGTTACAGCAACATGAAACGAGGTTGCGGCACTCGGTAAATCAGGCTGGCCAACGCGTTGCTTTCATAACAGCAGTGAATCCTCATCCTGTGGCAGTGTACGCTGTGCACGTCAAAAGAAGCATCATTAGGAAAACTTATTCTTATTTGAACTGAACATGCTTCCCCACTTAATTTTCTGTTTTTACCTTTGAAAACAGATTGATGAAAACCTCATGAAACTACATTTTCAAACCCGCATGTCCTCCTTACATCAATACACCACATTGGTGCATACAACGCGCCAATGTAAGCTACAGTAAGCACACTCTTATGTTTGTTCAATCATAAAATACCCAATTCGAGAAGACTAAATAATCCTGAATAATGTACATATAGTGCTTGAAAACAATTATTCGACAGCAACTGTGCCGTCTGGAAAAATCTCAAAACATTTTCTCTTCTGCTTTCATTTCATGTGTGCTGATGGAGAAGGAATGTGTAAATAATTGTGACCATTTCTTTTTCATCAAATGCCGAACTTTACTTTACTGCTTGGTAAGGAAAACATAAATCGAGGCAACCCCAGCTGGCAACCACAATACATACTGTGCAGGCTTGTACTTTATTCTATTTTGGGGATATTTTTTGTCTGGCCAGACTGCAAAATGTAATCATGCGGCACCCATCCCTCTGTTTAATATATCCTTTGATAAAGTGTTGATATTTTAATATATATATATATATTTTGTATACAAGATCGAGGCTCATGTAAGAGCTAACATTAATCACAAAAAGACAAACTGACACATAAAACATAAGATAAAGGGATCGGCAGACAAGATGGGGAGAGAGAGGGAAGCACACAAGTGCAACAGTGGAAAACAGGGACATCGGGAGATCTGTGGGAGAGGGAGGGCTTGGGGGGGAGGAGGGAGGTGTCTAAAAAGTATTGATGAAACCATATTCCTAGTTGTATGAGCAATAAAATTGTATAATTGTGATGTATCCTAATAAAGCTTGGATAGTTGGGTACATCAATATTGCTTTAAAGGCATAAAATTTAAATCACTGCTCGAAGAAAACAAAACAAAACCCATAAAAAAGAATTTAACACAAAACGATACTATGGCTGACAGGTGACACCTGAAACTAATATGAATACTAGACTTCCTCCAACGTTCAAACAAGCTTACTTGTGCATAGTCGTCGTCCAGTTTTGGATTGTCATCGTGCAGGATGTAGTCTGGATAACCAATCCGTTCGATTATGGCCTCAGCCTGTGTGGAGACACCATAGGAATTGTGATTGTGAAGATTAACTCAAACTAATATTTTAACCGTGCCTTGTATATAATATGATGTGATCCACAGGGTGAGTCATAAGTCCCAGGACACGGTTTTAGCTGCTTATACAAGATTTGTTTATACCATCTACCAGGGTGAGCCAAAGGCCCCAGGAGTTATAACATATTACAGTAATAATAGAAACACATAATAACAGGAGTAATTATAATATATTACAGTAATACAACAATTACAATACCGGCACAAGATGTTGTCACGGCACAAGATAATTTTTCCCCATCTGCGGTGTAAAAACCGACGTAAAATACCATGTGTTATGGTGCCAAAATACCATGTTTTATGGTGCCAAAATACCATGTGTTATGGTGCCAAAATACTATGTTTTATGGTGCCAAAATACCATGTTTTATGGTGCCAAAATACCATGTTTTATGGTGCCAAAATATCATGTGTTATGGTGCCAAAATACCATGTTTTACGGTGCCAAAATACCATGTTTTATGGTGCCAAAATATCATGTGTTATGGTGCCAAAATACCATGTTTTATGGTGCCAAAATACCATGTGTTATGGTGCCAAAATACCATGTTTTATGGTGCCAAAATACCATGTTTTATGGTGCCAAAATACCATGTTTTATGGTGCCAAAATATCATGTGTTATGGTGCCAAAATACCATGTTTTATGGTGCCAAAATACCATGTGTTATGGTGCCAAAATACCATGTTTTACGGTGCCAAAATACCATGTTTTATGGTGCCAAAATACCATGTTTTATGGTGCCAAAATATCATGTGTTATGGTGCCAAAATAGAATGTTTTACGGTGCCAAAATACCATGTTTTATGGTGCCAAAATACCATGTTTTATGGTGCCAAAATACCATGTTTTATGGTGCCAAAATATCATGTGTTATGGTGCCAAAATACCATGTTTTATGGGGCCAAAATACCATGTGTTATGGTGCAAAAATACCATGTTTTATGGTGCCAAAATACCATGTGTTATGGTGCCAAAATACCATGTTTTATGGTGCCAAATGCTTCTTGAATGTGTTGTTTCAGTTCATCAACAGATGCCATGCGATGTTCTGCAACCCCAGCTTTGACCCACCCCCACAGAGCATAGTCATGAGTGGTCAGGTCAAGACTGAGCGGTGGCCACAGAAGTGTTGGCGAAGACCAACGGATTGGGAAAAATTTGATTGAGGTAATTTTGTCCCACACATGAATGATGCGCAGGTGCCCCCATCCTGCTGGAAACAAATCTCGTGGGCCAGTCCACATCGTTCAAGTTACCGACTCATTAAACAAGTAAGGACCAATGAGGTGGTGGGCAGATAACGCCACTCAAACCATAACATGTGGTGGATGGTCTTGCACTTCTTCAACATAATGTGAATTAGCATCACTCCAAAATAAACATTGAGTGGAGATGAACTGAGGTAAATACACTCATCACTAAACATAACCTTTGATCGTCCAGTCTGAAATGACTGATAAATTCACAAATGATAGTTGGTTTATATGGTTTAATGTGAAGGTCTTTCATTGTGTGATATGGACTGCAACTCTGCAGAACGTTTCCATAATGATTTTTTCAAAGATTTGGGAATGGATGTAATGTTTTGAATTCCCAAATAACAAATTTTTTGTCGTCCGCTGCGCTTGCTGTCAAGTACACGTCCAGCCTGAAATGACTTTTTCCCAAAGATGAATATTTGATTTTGACGGAGCTGGCTTTCAAAAATGATCCTCAAAGTCTTCCTGCTCCTGTTTCGTCATCTTGGTTGTGTCTCCTCTCGTGATACCACACCACTGCTACCAGACTCTCTTCCACTGTAAATGGACTGGTTTCTGCCATTGGTTTAATGTATTATTAGCCCCCGTTGTACTTAGATCAAAATGGGGGCTTATGGATTGGGTCTCGTCCGTCCGTCTGTACATGTGTCCACAACTATATCTCGGAGATGGATGGACTGATTTTGTTCATATTTGGCACAAATACACCACATGATCGTATACATATGCACATCATTTTGTTTCGTGATACGATCAGAGATGACCGACTGATAGACTGGCAGCCATTTTAGTTGCAAAAACCCGATGTTGAACACGTCCTCTACCATTTCTCGGACATGCATTTGCTGATGTTATTCAGACTTGCCACGCAGAGAACGAATGATGGGTTACATATTCCCATCATTGTCTTTCCAGAACATATCCAAGATGGCCGACTGGCGGCCATTTTGTTCCTTAAACGTGTCCTCAACCATTTTTGAATATGCATGGTCCGATTTTGTTCAAACTTGGCACAAACAGAGTACATGATGACATACACATGCATCTCAATTGTTTTGAGATCATATCCAAGATGGCCGACTGGCGGTCATTTTGTTACTTAAACGTATCGCCAACCATTTCTCGCCATGCATGGACCAATTTTGTTCATATCCAACTTGGCACAAAGATAATACATGAGAGTATACATATGCAGATTTTTTTTTGTAATCTGACCAAAGATGGTTGACTGCCGGCCTTTATCTCTGTCCAGAAAAATTACTGAAACCATGGGGGGTATGGCATTTTATGTCTTTTTCTTCGTGTTTGTATTTTTTGAAAAAAAAGAAAACAGTATAAATACATGGTAGAAACAAATCTTGTATAAGCAGCTTGCATATGTCCTGGGACTTATGACACCCTGTATATGAAGCTGTTTTAGTGGACAGACCTTTTCTTGAGCTTTGCTCTTTGTTTCCTGGTCCATCCAATTGATCTCAGCCAACTTCTCGATGAAAACCTCTCGTATCTGAGAAATCATAACTTCCACCTGTAAAGATGCGTTCTAATGAGCCACTTGATGTTGGAACTCAGATTTACACGATCATTATCCACATTAAAACATAAATACAAATGTAGATGAAGTACAGTATATGTTATTTACATATCTTCTTCCACCATATAAAACAGTGCCTGTTTGTACAGATGGCTGACCCCCTTCTTAAGGACGATTTGAGAAGGGTTTAGAGACCAATCTTTTAACACAACTGTGTGTTCACTATGGTCAAAAGATCCCGAGGACCCAAAATAACCCAAAATACACCAAAGACCCAAAAGAGCACGAAGACCCTTAATTACCCAGAGAACACAAAAGACCCAAGGACCTGAAATACCCCGAGACCCAAAATACCCAAGATCCAGAAGATCCAAAAGACCCATAAGACACCAAGGACCCAAAATAACCTGAGGACACAAATTACCCAGATGACCCAAAATACCCAAGAGACTCCAAAGACCTCAAAGATCCAGAGGACCCAGAAGACCTCAAAGACCCCAAAAAAAACAAAAGAAGAGTAATTACGTCTCTTCCATTGTAATTGTAGATGGTGACTTGCAAACCGTGTTGCTCAAGGACGGTGTACAGAAGTGTTTTTGCTGCATATGATGTGCAACGCACGCAGAGTAAAATGAGTGTTCATTTACGTCTGGAGGATGTCTAATAAATAAAGAAGATATAAGCACACCTGACACAAGGCCGACACTTCAGACTTTGGCATGCTCATGATGCTGTACCATCGAAATGAAATGTCCCAGAAGATAAAGATTATTGCGTCACATTTGAAAGTGTTTTAAAATAAATAAAAAACTCTTCCTACGAAACATCATATATCTTCCAGTTTCCTTGAATATTTCAAATAAAATAACTACAGCCTGTCATTTTTGATGGCCTTACAGACTCGAATACAAATATATTGCAAATGTACACAAAGCAAGAAAGAAGCAAAGAATGCTTAGATTTTAATGGCACTATATAAGGCATCCTTACATTTCATTCTCGAGTCACATAATTCCAAAAAATGATACAAATGACAGGCGCGGAATACTCAAAAAATGCGCAAACACAACACACGGAAAACGCGAACAAACCATACTAGAACTGGAATGTACGCCATTATCAGTGGTGACTGTGGATAGCTAGATATATATATATATATATATATATATATATATATATATATATATATATATATATATATATATATATATATATATATATATATATATATCAAGTAATGAACGGCGGTTGGGAATTATATCCACGACATCCATTTTTCCGTTCTCCAACCTATAGCTTTGTCTTTAAAAAACAACGTTTCGGCCAGCAACCCAGCGTGCGCCGAGCCTCCACTAGTGTTGCAAGTATTTTGTGTGTGTTTGAGCGGTGTATTGTGTTTTGTTGTCCGTGTTGCCTGTGTCGGCTATGTCCCACTTTGTCTTTGTCCTCCTCCCAGCATCGGTGTCTCTCTGGTGTATTTATGCATGAGAGGTCCATATGCCTGTGGTAATGCCACAGTCTCCTCTGTCAATGGTGCCCTCGTTTGGCCAGTGTGCCAGGCCTCCAGTATTCGCCTCCTGGCCTGGTTCGGGGATGCCGCCAGCACGTTCACATTGTCCCATAGAGGAACATGGCCCTGTAGTGGCTACCGCTGGGTTTTCACAATCGCCTTGCACCTATCAAGGATGCGGAGCGATCACCATGCCGGGCTCGTCCAGGACGCCCGGGCAGGCTCGCCCTCAACTTGCCAGGCCGCAGCCAGGACGCTGGGCCACGCCCCCTCTCGCCTTTCCTGGGCAAACGCTCCGGGATAATATGTATATATATTGCTGCCCGATAAACGGGCTTTTCAGAGTGCCTGAGTGTTTGGTTTGATTAAAGCAACTCGGATGAATTCCAGCTTTTTGTCGCGTCCATTATTCCGATCGACGTGGGAGCCCCAGCTCCTTCATTGGTGACCTACCGACATGGACACGGCAGTCGCCCTTAAACTGCCTACCTTCTGGGAGGCTCACGCGGCGGTTTGGTTCGCACAGGCGGATTCCCTGTTCGCCCTGCGAGGCATCACGGCCGACGACACCCGCTTCCACCATGTGGTAGCAGCGCTCGGTTCGGCCACCGCGGCCCGCGCCCTGAGCCTCCTCGAGAGCCCGCCAGCCGCTGACAAATACGGCGCGATTAAGAAGCTTCTCCTCGACGCTTTCGCCCTCCCATCGGCGGAACGCGCACGGCGCCTGCTCGACCTGCCAGAGCTCGGCGACACGCGCCCTTCCGAGCGAATGGACTACATGCTTTCACTGCTCGGCGAGCACTCTCCGGCATTCCTGTTCCGGGAGCTGTTCCTCCGTCAGCTGCCTAACCCGGTACGCCTCGCCCTGGCAAGCACGACGATCACAGATCCCCGGGCCCTTGCCAGAGAAGCCGACAAGATCTCCGCCGCAGGACAGCGCATCGCAGCGGCGACATTGGACCCACCGCCATCCGACGCAACACCCATGGCGCCCGAGCACCCGGCACGGTCGACGACCGAACTGCCGACGCAATTGGCGGCTGCTACACCGAGCCGACCACCTCCAGCACGACGACCGGGGCCTCCACCTGACCAAGCGTGGTGTTACTATCATGCCAGGTTCGGACAGAAGGCCCGGACATGCCGACCCCCGTGCACCTTCGGCAGGCCGGGAAACGGCCGGGCCGGCGTTCATTACCAGCCATGAGCGCCGGCCACACGGGCAACTTACTGTTCATCACGGATAAAGCGTCCGGACGGCGCTTCCTGTGCGACACCGGCGCCCAACTGAGCGTCATACCCGCCTCTGACCAGGACAGGCAATCCGCGGTTTGCGGCCCCTCCTTGGTTGCGGCCAACGGATCGACCATCCGCACCTTCGGCCCGCGCAACGTCACCCTCTGCTTCGGCGGCCAACGCTTTGCTTGGACGTTTGTAACCGCAAACGTGCCCATGGCTCTGCTAGGCGCCGACTTCCTCTGCGCACACGGACTGCTGGTGGACGTCCAACGGCGTCGTTTAATCAACGCCGAAACCTTCAGCTCCCTGGTATGCACATTGAGCAGCTCCGCGCCGACCGAGCTGGCATGCGCCGTCCCAGCAGCGAACGAGTTTGCTCGCCTGCTCACGGAGTTCCCGGCCCTCACGGGGCCGACGTTTTCGGCCGTCGCAGTACGGCATGGGATCGAGCACCACATACCAACCACGGGCCCGCCGGTCTACGCCAGGGCCCGCCGCCTCGACCCAGCCAAGCTCGCCGTGGCGAAGGCCGAATTCGACGCGTTGGAGCACCTCGGCATCGTGCGGCGCTCCGATAGCACGTGGGCCTCGCCACTGCACATCGTGCCAAAGCCGGGGGGTGGATGGCGCCCGTGTGGTGACTACCGCCGTCTCAATGACGCTACCACCCCCGACAGGTACCCGATCCCGCATATCCAAGACTTCTCCGCCCGTCTGGCGGGACGGGTCATTTTTTCGAAAATTGATCTCATACGGGGATATCACCAGGTACCTGTCAGGGCGGCCGACGTCCCTAAAATGGCAGTCATCACGCCGTTCGGCTTATTCGAATTCTTGCGGATGCCATTTGGTCTCAAGAACGTGGCTCAGGCGTTCCAGCGCTTGATGGATGGCGTGCTGCGTGACCTGCCATTCCTTTTCGTTTACCTGGACGACATCCTCGTCGCCAGCACGTCCCGGGCCGAGCACCTCCTCCACCTCTGAACACTGTTCGGGCGCCTCAGCGAGCACGGCCTCATTGTCAACCCGGCCAAATGCCACTTCGGCACGACGGCCGTTGATTTTTTGGGCCACCACATCACCAAGAACGGGGCCGTGCCGCTGCCAACCAAGGTCGAGGCCATCACCACGTTCCCGCGTCCCCGCACCATAAAGGCCCTGCAGGAATTCCTGGGATTGGTGAATTTTTATCACCGCTTTGTGCCCCGCGCTGCTCAACTCATGCGGCCCCTCTACGAAGCCCTCCGGGGCAAGCCGGCCAAGCACGACATCGCCTGGTCCGCAGCAATGGATGCGGCCTTCCAAAGCTCAAAGCGGGCCCTCGCCGACACAACACTGCTCGCTCACCCGGTGCTCAACGCTCCCATCGCCCTCACCACGGATGCCTCCGACTACGCGGTGGGCGCCGTACATGAGCAATGGGTGAACGGGGTTTGGCAGCCACTCGCTTTTTTCAGCCGGCAGCTCCGGCCGAACGAGCTCAAATACAGCACGTTTGACCGGGAGCTCCTCGGTCTACACCTGGCCGTCCACCATTTCCGCCACCACCTGGAGGGCCGACCTTTCACGGCGTTCGTCGACCACAAGCCGTTGGTTTACGCCATGGCCAAGGTCACGGAGCCGTGGTCGGCCCGCCAACAGTGCCACCTCTCCGCCGTGTCGGAGTTTACCACGGACATCCGGCACGTCGCGGGCAAAAACAACGCCGTGGCCGACTGTCTTTCCCGGGCCAGCGCGAACGCGGTCCACCTGGGCGTGGACTTTGCGCTTATGGCGGCGGACCAAACCACCGACACCACAGTGCAAACCCTCCAGGCGGCGGACACGGGCCTCCGCCTGGCCGACATCCCCTTCGCGGACACTGTCCTGCTCTGCGACGTCTCCCAAGGCCAGCCTCGCCCCATCGTGCCCGTCACCTGGCAATGCCGCATCTTCGCCTCCCTCCACGGCCTTTCCCACCCGGGCCGGAAAGCTTCCCAGAAGCTGGTGTCGGTGCGATTCGTCTGGCACGGCCTTCGTCGGGACGTCCGTGATTGGACCAGCACCTGCACAGCCTGCCAACGGGCCAAGGTCCACCGACACACCCAGGCCCCGCTGGCACCTTTCACCGTGCCCGAACGACGTTTCGACCACGTCAACGTGGATCTGGTGGGCCCCCTCCCCCCGTCACGGGGGTTCACACACCTGCTCACCATGGTGGACAGGACCACCAAGTGGCCGGAGGCCGTTCCCCTCGTCTCCACCACCACCGCCGACGTGGCGCAGGCTTTCATCGCCACCTGGGTCGCCCGCTTCGGCACACCGGCGGACATCTGGTCAGACCGCGGACCACAGTTCACCTCCGAGCTGTGGGGCGTGGTCACCCGCAACCTGGGGGTCAAGCTCCACCGTACTACGGCCTACCACCCCCAAGCAAACGGGTTGTGCGAGCGATTCCACCGCTCCATGAAGGCCGCGCTCATGGCCGGCCTTCAAGACGGCGGTTGGGCCGACCGGCTGCCGTGGGTCCTTTTGGGCCTCCGCACGGCCCCCAAGGAGGACCTCCAGGCATCCACCGCCGAGCTTGTCTATGGCCAGGCGCTACGCGTCCCGGGCGAATTCGTGCCCGACGCTACCAGTCCCTGGTCCGCAGCTCACCAGCGCTCGGACCTCCAGGAGGCCGCCCGACGGTTTGCCCCCGTGCCAACATCCCACCACGGTGACCCCCAGTCCTACGTCCCCCCAGCACTTCGCACAGCGGAGTATGTTTTTGTGCGTCACGACGCACATCGGGGGCCACTCCGGCCGCCGTACGACGGGCCCTTCCGGGTGCTGCGACGGGACGACAAGTCGTTCGTCATCGACATCGGCGGCAGGTTGGACCGGATTGCGGTGGACCGCCTCAAGCCGGCGCACGTGGACGTCGACCACCCACCACGGTTGGCCTTTCCGCCGCGGCGAGGCCGCCCCCCGTCCACGGTGCCCCCCACTCGACCGCCCACCACCACACCAGACCCCCTCCCACGACCCGCCAGGGGTCGCTTCGGCCGGGTCATCAGGACCCCCCTCAAATTGACCCTGCCGGTGCAAGTCGATTCTGGGGGGAAGTGTGTAGCGGCTACCGCTGGGTTTTCACAATCGCCTTGCACCTATCAAGGACGCGGAGCGATCACCATGCCGGGCTCGTCCAGGACGCCCGGGCAGGCCCGCGCTCAACTTGCCAGGCCGCAGCCAGGACGCTGGGCCACGCCCCCTCTCGCCTTTCCTGGGCAAACGCTCCGGGATAATATGTATATATATTGCTGCCCGATAAACGGGCTTTTCAGAGTGCCTGAGTGTTTGGTTTGATTAAAGCAACTCGGATGAATTCCAGCTTTTTGTCGCGTCCATTCTTCCGATCGACGTGGGAGCCCCAGCTCCTTCAGCCCGCCCTTATTCCATACTTGGCGATAGCAGATCTTTCTGGGTGATTACACTCAAAGGCCTTGTGGTGTTCATTAATGCGCTGGCCTAAGGTTCTTCCAGTCTCGCCTATGTATTCTCCACCACAGTCGCATGGAATGGTGTATACCACACCTGTGCAATCATTCGTTAGTCTTTTGTCTTTGACCTTGGTCAGTGCACGTCTCAAGGTGTATATAGGTTGGTAGTTAACCCTCACCCCGACCGGTCTCAAAATCCTGCCAATCCTTTGAGATACCCGTGGCACAAATGGTAGCATGCAGAAGCCCTTAGGTGGTTCCTGTGGCATGTCCAGGATTCTTGGAGCTGCCAGTACCATTTCATTTTTTGGGCAGAGGTGGTCTGGGTAGCCATTGGCTTTCAATACCCATTTGAGATGCTTGATCTCTCTCCTTTTGCCCTTCAAGGTGGACGGTATATTCCTTGCCCTTTTTACGAGTGTATTCACCACAGCTCTTTTATGGTGCAGTGGATGGCAAGATGTGAAATCGAGGTAACGCTTGGTCTGGGTGGGTTTCCTATACACTGCGGTACTTAAGCTTCCATTGAGGTTCCTCCTCACCAAGACGTCCAAAAATGGAAGCGACCCATCCTGTTCTTCCTCACAGGTGAATTTGATGGAAGGAAACATTCCACTGATGCCCTCCTGGATTGCATTAACAGCCGTGCTGGGGCAGATGACAAAAGTGTCATCGACATAGCGGTACCAGACACGTGGCTGTGTTGGGAGGGATGGGATGGTCCATGTTTCCAGCTCTTCCATCACCATATTGGCAACCACCGCAGACACCGGGGAGCCCATCGCAGTGCCGAACACCTGTTTGTAAAATGTGCTGTCAAAGACAAAATAGGTGGAAGACAGACAAGTGCTGAGGAGGTCACAAACGTCATCAACATTCAACTTGTCGGCTAGTGGAGGCTCAGCGCACGTGCTGGCGGCATCCCCGAACCGGGCCAGGAGGCGAATACTGGAGGCCTGGCACACTGGCCAAACGAGGGCACCATTGATAGAGGAGACTGTGGCATTACCACAGGTATATGGACCTCTCATGCATAAATACACCAGAGAGACACCGATGCTGGGAGGAGGACAAAGACAAAGTGGGACATAGCCGACACAGGCAACACGGACAACAAACACAACTACACCGCTCAAACACACACAAAATACTTGCAACATAAGCCGAGCATGGGTCGATGGTCACGAGGTCTCACAACACAGCTTTGTGATTGGTTGATAGAATAGGCCCACCCTCCCCCAGATATATCTGGGAGGAGGTGAACAAGGAACTTCTCTTGATGAAGGCTAGTGGAGGCTCAGCGCACGCTGGGTTGCTGGCCGAAACGTTGTTTTTTAAAGACAAAGCTATAGGTTGGAGAACGGAAAAATGGATATCGTGGATATATATATATATATAGTATATATATATTATATATATATATATATATATATATATATATATATATATATATATATATATATGTATATATGTATATATATATATATTATATATATATAATTATGTATATATATGTATATGTATGTTATGTATATATATGATATATATATATATATATATATATATATATATAATATATATATATATATAATATATATACTATATATATATAATATATATATACATACACGTGAGTCCTGAAGCTGCCCAGCTCCCCCCTGTAAGCAACCCCGTTCGCGCGACCCGCGGAAAAGATGTTAATTGCCGAGCATATATATATATATACTATATATATATATATATATATATATATATATATATATATATATTGTTGCGGACCTCACCGTCGGCCCTTTTTCCCCTTACCAAGGGGGATTAATCCCCTTGTGTGCGACTGACCGACGTGAGTCCTGAAGCTGCCCAGCTCCCTCGTCAGAGGCAGGTGAGCAACCCCGTTCGCGACCGCGGACAAGATGTTAATTGCCGACCAGATTAGCAGCCGCGGCACGAATCATTAGCAGAAACTAGACCCGATTCTGAAACGTTGGCCAAATCATGCCACAGGTATTCAATGAGGGAAAAGACAAGGACGAACGGATGTGAAGGAAACCAGAAGGTAAGGTAGGAAGAACAGGATTTATTACTAACTAATTATGTACAAGTCAAAAGTAACCAAGGAGGAGGAAAGAAACGAAAATAAAGACAGGAGTAAGACACAGTGCAAATATTAACTTATCTAAACAGGCTTAACTTATACCCCAGACAACATAAAGGACGGACGACAATCAGACTTACACGGGGAATGATGATAGGAATGAATGGCAGGAGGTGGATGGCTGGACGGACGAGGAGGTGGGATCACAAGGCGGGAAGGATGCGGGTGGTTGGTATCATCGCGCAGCTTGAGGTGAGCAGCCGCCGACCTTCCCCAATCGTATCCGCACGGCGGCGTTCTTCGCGGCCGCAACTGCCATCAACGCTCAAAGCTGCCGTCGTCAAAAGCTGCTGTGAATTCCGCTGCGGTGGGGTGAACTCGAGAAACGAGTCCGAGGTCACTTGGAGCTGGTGGGGGCTTCCTCGGTCATCTCCTTCCTCAATCGTCTCTCGTTGGGGGCATCGCGCCACGGGCTATATATGCCACGCCCTACCAAGCCATGACCACACCTTACCAAGCCGTGCCCACCGAGTCCTGGTTGGGCGCAAGGGCTTCCTGGCTCCACCTCCTGATGACGAGGTGCGGGCCAAGCCCGTAATGTAGCTCCTCCCCCTTCTTCTCCTAGGCTTGACCATGTGCGTAATGGCGGCAATGCAGTTGGCAATAGAGGCTTTGAGGGAATTGAAAGGGGATCTATCTTATTTCAATTCGGTGCAATGCAGAGTCAACCAATGGGAAACACAGCCTAAACTAATACACATAATAAGGAAATAACTATTTAGAAGGGTATATGGTGGCCTATGTGCTTGAGATGAATTAACTAAGGGGACGACCTATGATCTTTACACTTAAACGGAGGTATTTTCAACGATCATGACACTACTTACAATTGACAGAGGGTGATATTTACAACAATTCTCAAATCCGCAACTATATATATATATATATATATATATATATATATATATATATATATATATATATATATATATATTAGTAGTGTGTAAATTCTACATTTGGCTCAACATGAGGAAGTGCCTCCAAAACCGAAACTAATTAGCCTCAAACCGGAAGTGACACACCACAAACCGGAAGTGGCCAATTAATTCATTTTCAGATTTCACGAATTTCAAAAAAAAAAAAATTGATTTTCAAAATTTACAATTTTCAAATTTTCAGATTTCACGATTTTCCCAAAAAAAAAAAAAGCGATTTTCAAAATTTACAATTTTCACAATTTCATGATTTTCAAATTTTACGATTTCACGATTTTCAAAATTTTCACATTTTCATGATTTTCCCGATTTTCTCGAATTTCTAAAAATAATGAAATAATTATAACAACCAATTTTTAAACCTTGTGGTAAAAAAATTATTTTGTGAATATTGGTATTGCTAGTTTGTAAACATTTGTGAATATTTATGGCAGCAAATGTGAATCCCCATGGAGAACAAGCACGGACCCCCGTCGCAATCCGAGGGTCATGCGGTCGGTTACCCTCCATATAGGAACTCTCATCCCTTACTATTACAAACTAGTCCTTTAAATAAGAAATAATAATTTTTAAAAAAAATTGATTTTTAGTTTAAAGAAATATAGTATATTAAAATGGTGTATTGCTACGTTTCTGAACGTGAATATAAACATTATAAAATTCATGAGCTCACCCCCAAACACAGGGCTAAAGAGCTACAAATGATGGTTCTGCTTGATCGAGAAAAAATATATTGTCACGTTTGCAATAAGAAAGTCTTGAAGAGGAGCTATCCCACTCATCTTAAATCATTCAAACACATGGTCAAACTTTTACATACGATGGTCCCACTTGAACGAGAGAAAATATATTGTCTTGTTTGTAAAAAGAGGTACTTGAAGAATAGTTATCCTAGACATCTTAAATCCCAAAAGCACATAAAAAGTTATTTGGGGGGATGCACTGCTAGAGACATTGCTGGTATAATTCCACACTATACTAAAACAAAGGTTTTTGAGTTTAAACCCCCACAAACAACCACAATCAGTAGCCGAGGCGCTTGAAATAATCAAACCCAACGTTGAAGGATATGTAAAGAATATTACATATTCTTTGTAATATTGCTGAGATGAGAAGTCCTATTAAAGTGCAAATGGGAGTATGGCTGGAATTGAAAAAATTGGGTAACGAAGAACCGGGTAATGAAAAATTAAAGGTTAAAAGAGGGTGCTTTTATATGTTTACGAGGCCTTACTTTACCTTATCACTCCAGAATTTCTTGTCAACGAGCATTTATAATGACCTTATAAATCAAGAACAAGACGTAGAAAGGGTACTTGTGGGTAGCGGATTTACTATTGCTAGAATACTTTACATCAATTTACGCGTTATAAAATCAGACCCTCTTAGGGGTTCTTCTTACATTCCTTTACCGAAGGTTATACAATATAAAAAGGCGGTTATTAATGTTAAAAATAATGATCTTAAGTGTGGTAAATGGGCTGTTATTGCTCACAAACATCCTGCTAAAGATAATGCTGACAGGGTATCAAATTATGAGCCATTTGGGAAGGAGTTAAATGATGATGGTATAGATTATCCATTAACATTGAAAGGTATCCAGAAATTAGAAAAGCTGAATGACTTAGTTATTAATGTATTTGGTTTAACACCCGACAACAAAATTGAGGTGCTGCAAATTTCCGAGAACTACAAATGGGGTGAACCATTTATTGACCTTCTATTATTTCATTCAGAAGAAAAATCACATTATGCATACATCAAAATTTTTGAAAGATTAGTTTCTACACAAGTAAGAAAGAGTCGCGGTAAAAAATACATCTGTACGCGATGTCTTAACTGCTTTTATACTCCAGAAAGAATGGAAAAACACATCGAATTCTGCAGCAAGCATCCTGCCTGTGTAGTTAAACCACCGAAAGAAGGTACCCGGATAGAATTCAAAAATTTAGCCAAAGGTATAAAACACCCATTCTTGATATATGCCGACATTGAGTGTATCCTCGAACCGATAGATGATCTCACTTCAGGTTCAAACAAATCAGCCACGAAGAAATATCAAAAGCACACTATGTGTGGTTTTAGTTATTATATCGTCTCAATTGATGGTAGGTTAGATAAAATAGTAACTTATAGAGGAGAAGATGCTGAGGTTAGGTTTATAGAGTACATAGAGGGGAGGGGGACTGTAATTGATTAATGAGAATAATAAGAATAAACACGCCGATGATTCCTTTAACAAAAAAAGAAGAAACAGAATATGAGAGGGCAACTATCTGTCACATTTGTGAAACTGTGATGGATGAGGTGATTGGTGGTGATACAGTGATTGATGGAACGTTAGTTGGTGAGATGGATAAGGTTAAAGATCATTGTCATGTCACCGGAAAATATAGAGGCCCGGCCCATAATGATTGTAACCTTGCATGCTCAACACCTAATTTCATTCCGGTCTTTCTTCACAACCTTGCTGGTTATGATGTGCATTTATTTATTAAAGAATTAGCAAAGACAAAAGGTTATATCTCAGCAATACCTACCACGGATCAGGACTACATTTCTTTCACGAAAACAATCCCTGTAAAAATAAGATATAAGCACAAAAAAATAAAGATATAATCATTAGTACTCGCATCAGGTTTCTTGACTCGTTAAAATTTTTAGCAAGACCATCAAGCACCTTAGCATCAAATATTAAGGATTTTCCATGTTTGTCAAAGCATGTAACAGGTGAAAAAGAACTTAAACTATTATCACAAAAAGGCATATATCCTTATGATTATATGGATTCATTTGAGAAGTTTAAAGAAACACAACTTCCTCCTAAAGAAGCCTTTTATAATAAGTTAAATAACTCTCATATCTCTAATAACGATTATGCACACGCCCAAAATATTTGGAAAACATTTAATATAAAGAACCTTGGAGAGTATCATGATTTATCTATCTATAATTCCAGTAATCTCTGTATGTGTGTTTGTTTGTTTGTCTGTGACCGCTGTTTCTCGACAACCACGGGTCCGATATACTTTAAACTTGCCAGGTATATTGCTGGGGACCCGAGGATGTGCCTTTTCAAGGTTTCATATTAATCGGACAAGTACTTACCGAGCTATGTCCAAAAAACGATTCAACCAATCAGAGAGCAGCGAGCTATCGCATGTGCCGAACGTGGCGAACACACTCTGCCTCGGACGGCACATTTCAGAGCGTATTCATTTATTTCACGTTGGCAAACTATGTTGCCGCTATGTTGGCGTTAAACTATGTTTTAAAACTAATTAAAACTACTTTGCGATTCATCGTAACTGCGATTCGTAACTGCCGTTCGCTTTGGCTTTGCGAATGGACCAAACCATTTCATGTAAATAGAGGGGGGGGGATTGTCACCGTACTCGCAAGCCGTTCGCTTTGGACCAAACCATTTCATGTAAATAGAGGGGGGGGATATAATTTTAGATATAGATATAGTACGGGCATGCCCTAGTACCCTAAATCAGGCATATCATACCCCCATTTAACAATTACCATATTAACAATACCCACCTCTTTATAAAGTTTGATTGTAAGTGGTACGTTAAATTTAATGCGAAAAGGTGTATGGTCTGGAGAGCCTGGCATTGTGACTGTAATTTCTACTTGTTTGTCATAACGTGCTGTTTTCTCTTGGGATATATATTGTAATACATCACCTAATCTCACCAAGTCGTTGTTACCCGTGGGGCTCGGATAATTGATTAATTTATAACCATTTTTCATATTAAGATTTTTAGTTATATCATATTTCTGGCGTTCAACTTGTGCCTTTGTATAATAATTTCACAAATCAACAGTCACCTCTTGAGATCCCCTAAAGATAGAACCGTCTTTTCCAATGTAGGTCATTTTAAATAAGAGTAAAAATAATATCAGAAAAACTTTCATTATTATTGAGGTGAAATAATACGAATAAACATAATTGACCACAACATTTAGAATTTACTTCTTGGACTTGAAACGTTTGACAAACATTCTTCCCCTTCAGTAGGAATTTAATTACTTCAAGAGGCGGCGGAAGTCCGTAGCTATCAAAATAGTATTTATCCCCGTCATTATAAATATAAGTCCAATAAGATCCATTCCCACTATTATCTTCTAAATTCATTATAATATTCTTTGTATTTTTGGGCAACTTTGGTAATTCATCCCTCATACAAATACTTACGTTATTGAGGTTTAGCTGTTTACAATATTTACAGAGTTCTATATTTGATGTTGTATTCTTTCCAAAATGTTTAAACCACTCCTCCATTTTATTTTCGAAAATAAATTTTCTTTTTATTTAGGAGAAAGATATAATCCATTACCTCTTTTAGTTAGTTTTACACACGCCTGTGCAATAGAAGAAAGCATATCTCTGACTAACGCTCTCGCCCTATCAGGTAGACTTTCAAGCCTTTCAGCAAAATCTACAATTACTCAACCTCCACTACGTTTTTTCTCCTCCAATGCCCTGTTATGCCTTTCCAATTATTTTTGGGCTGCCAGTTGAGCTTTCCTTTCGTTAGCAGCTTTTACCGCTTCCGTAAGCCCACCTGCCACAGTTCCCGCTGCACTTACAGCACCAACAATTAAGGGGATTAGGGATAGAAGCGGAAGAAATCCTCCTGTTATTTCCTTTTGTGAATATTTCTTCAACATAGGTTTTGACATTTTTAAACTAAGTGAACCGGCGCTATTTAGTTTTTCCTCCTGCACTTTTGTGAGCAAAACACTAATTCTCATATCATCCTTTCTTTGAATTGTACGGACATTAATCGTACAAGGTTTTTTATTTTGGATACAAGACAATAGTTTATCGCGATTTGTTTGATTAATATATACTGTTGCGGAGATGAGGACTGTATTTTTTTTGATTGTGTGCTGTATTATTATTATTATTGTTTATTCTGCGCCCCCCTACCTCCGGAGCTGTGTAAAGGTGAAAGGGCATCCCATAATTAGTCCACAAGCATACACGTCAGCCAAGTAATAGAATACCCCTGTTGATAGTTATCTCTTATTCTGTGTTTTAGGGTAAGGCTGTGTCTCCCATTAATTGAAGTACTCCATTGCACCAGTGAAAGAGAATAGATCCCCTTTCATTCCCATCCCCAAAATCCCCATTTCCTTCACATCCCCTCTCGTCATTGCCGAGCCTCGATTGCCCATATTACATCCCCTCCAAAACCACCATTGACCATGTGCTCGAGTCGGGGAAGAAAGGCGTGTCTCCACCTCGTCATAGAGGGGAAGAGGGGCGTGCCCGCCCGTCGTCATCAAGGGCGGAGCCAGAGGGTCGCGCGACCAACCAGGGCCGAGGTGAGCACCCCGATGGGCGTGTCCAAAAGGCCGGCGGCTTAATCGCCGGAGGCGTTATAAAGGCGCGCACGCAGGAAGCAAGTGAGTTGGTCGCCAAGAGAGTCGTGAGGAGTCAGTCAGTGGAGTCGGTGGTGGTGGTGGTCAGTTGGTTGCGTTGGTTGCGGTGAGGAGTCGGTGGTAAAGAGTGAGTGGACCAAGAACGAGTGGAGGGTTTGGACCAGACGCGTCCGACGAGGCCTGGCAAAGCACGCGACGTCCACAGCAGCCAAAACAGCAGCGTGGGGCCTGAACGGCGGCTGCTAAACGCACCGGTTGTGCTGCGGGACCCCCTTGGACACACCTCCTTCCAGCCATCCACCTCCTGCCTTTCCATCCTTCTTGTGTACGTGAGTTTGTTCTGTTTGTTCTGTCCTGAGTTAATTAAGTCTGTATAAGCTAGTATTTTCCCTGTGTCACCTGCGTCTTATGTGCTTGTAAATAAACGTGACTGCTTTCTTTTTGCTTATGTGTGTAAATAGTCAATAAATTCAGTAGTATTTCCAAACCTTTTTGTCTTCTTCTTCTCCTTCACATCCATGTCGCCTTTGTCTTTTCCCTATTGACTAGCTGCGGTGCGATCCGGCCAACGTTTGGGTGGAATCGGGTGAGTCGGGGATCCTGTTAGGTCGCGGTAATACACCACCGCTCGGTCAATATAACATCTGTCCGCGACCCGTAACAATTGGTGTCTGGGAGTGGGATTCGAGGCCCGAACCAAATTTTTAAAAACGTCTAGAAAAAATTTGGTCAAAATTTGGAGCGGCCGAAATTTGTTTTGTTTTATAAAACCCGAATTTTGAAATCGCGCCATGGCTGGTCAAGGCGACGGGATGCCGGTGGGAGAGATAGACGGGGTAGAATCGACCCAGGACCTTGGGGAAATGTATGTGGAGGAAGGAGAGGAGGAGAACATTGGCAATGTGGTTGAGGGGGTATCAGGTGCACAAAATGGCGTGCTCGCGCACGTGGGTGAAGAGTCCCAAAATAGCGGCACAGTGGAGGGCGAGCCCGCGGTGGCGGCTGGGGACGCTGGGCAAACCGGGTTTGACCTCAGATTATTCTTGACCCAACTGAATGCAAAAATGGATAGTATGGGGGGCCAAATGGGGGCAACGAAGCGAGGGGTACCAATGCCCAAATTGGGGAGTTAGACAAGAAATTTGGGAAGTTAGACAATAATTTTGAGGGGTTAGACAACGGGATAAAAGAGGTGAAAAATGGGTTAATGGGGCTAGAAAATAGGATGGAGGACAAATTGCGGGAGATAGGGGAGCAATCCGCCAGAGAAATTAAACAAATGGGATAGCAGATAGAGGAGGTAAAAATCGGGGTAGAAACCAAACTGGATGCTCAGAGGGATGAATTGGGACAGATGAGGGTGGCATCTACAAAGGAGATGGAGGAGATGAAAGAGGAGATACGACGAGGTGTAAGTGAGGAGGTTTCGGGGCTACGCGAGGAGGTAAAGCGAGGTGAGAAGCGTATGGAGAAAGAAGTGAGGAATAATACGGCTAGGTTACAGGGGGGAATAGAGGGTCTGACGGAGGAGGTGGAACAGCTGACAGAGGGACAAAAAGAATTAGTGGAGCAGGTTCAAAAGAACACTGCGGTACTAGGAGGGTTAAAGGCAACACAAAAAGAAATTAAAAACGAATTAATAGCGACACAGAGGCAATGTCAGATGGTACGTGAGGAACTGACAATGAGGGTGGACGAGGTGACAGAGATAATGGAGACAAAGGACCGGCAGGTGAGGATGCACATAGAGACGGTCACGGTAGCCTTAGAGGACGAACTTGAGGAGACGCACCGAGAAATAAAAGAGGTTAAACAAAAATTAGAGGAAGTGGAAGAAGAGGTGAGTGAAATTAAGAAGGGACGGACAGAAACTAAAAGAGAAATCCAGGAGGAGGTGATGGAATATGTGCAAGGTCGGTGCTCAACTCATGATGTGCTGCTCACTAACCAAATAAAGAGTTTGCAGGTGGCAAAGGAGGTGCGACGACGAGGTACGGAGGTGAGTGGCAATGTATATGATGTGAGGAAAGCTTCAGTCGGCTTGAGGATTGGTTTGGATCCGGGTGTTCGTGAAAGGCCGATGGTGAAGTGTGCGACAGGTCCGGTGTGTGAAAAAAGAGGTGTGCGAGAATGTCCGACCATGGGGTGTGTGAGGAAAAAGTGCGCGCCGACCAGTGAGTGTGTTGTCAAGAGTGAGTTGGTCGAAGCGCGTGTGCGAGGGGGTACATGGAAGCGCGGTGTGGTGAGTGTTACAGAGGAAGTAACGAGAGAGTGTACACCTGTGGTGAGTGTTACAGAGGAAGTAACGAGAGAGTGTACACCTGTGGTGAGTGTTACAGAGGATGTAACGAGAAAGTGTACACCTGTGGTGAGTGTTACAGAGGGTGTAACGGGAGAGTGTGCGCGAGAAAGGTGTGTAACGGACAGGTGCATGAGGAAAGAGTGCGCTGTCGAGAGTAAGGGTGAGTGCGTTGTCAAGAGTGGTGGTGAGAGTAGTGAGAGTGGCACGGAGCGTGAGTTGGTTGCGACAGGTGAGCGAGGATGTACACCTGGAATGGAAGGATGCACACCTGGAATGGTAGAGCGTGTGTGGGAATGCACACTTGAGTTGGTCGTGAGGCACGTGGTTGGGTGTGCGAGTAAGAGCACACCTGTGATGGTCACAGAGGAGGTGACCGAGGAAGGGGCGCGAAGAGGTGTGTTGGTGAGGTGTGCGAGCGACGAATGTGTGCCAAGGTGTTCGGTGGTCAGGTGTGTGACCAAGGCTGTGAGTGGAATGAGTGTACCGAGGTGTGTAAGGAAAGGTACGAGGAGCATGGGAACAGCTGGAGGTATGAGCAAGAAAGGGGTAGCGTATGCTTGTAAGCATCCAGGTGAGGCATCGACGGTAACCGGGTTAGAGGTCAGAACGACTTATAGCCGAATCGGGCCCTCGGTGCGCGTCGGGCAGCTTCGCGTGCCGCGAGGACCAGCGGGGATCCGAACCACGGCGGTTTCGAAAGAACCGCCGTGCGCGATCCACGCTGTGCCTCGCTTGGAACGGCCGCGTCCGGGCTCCACTAGGCGGGGTGGGCAGCCCGATAGGAAG
The DNA here is from genome assembly GCF_964187855.1 of Myxine glutinosa. Taxonomy (NCBI): domain Eukaryota; kingdom Metazoa; phylum Chordata; class Myxini; order Myxiniformes; family Myxinidae; genus Myxine; species Myxine glutinosa. The sequence continues at coordinate 88,308,481 of NC_136264.1, read as the reverse complement.
GGTCGTCATGGCGACCACTTTCTATTGAGACGTGCCGGCAGGTCGAGATCGGGACATTGGATGGCTCCACGCCGAGGTGGTGCGTGGGATCTCGGCCCGGGTAAGCCCCCGTCCCTGCCCCGAATGCGGGACGTATCCAGCCACTGGCACAAAAGAACCCGCGTTCATTGCTCGGCTGTACGAAGCCGAGCGTTAGAAGGGAATTGGCGCACTGAGAGGATGTAATAAGTAGACGAATGATGATAGTGATAGTGATAGTGATTTGATACGAACTTTAGAAAAGTGAATAGAATTGGCAGTAAATGGCAAATTTTTGATTTGTTGGATTTGGACGAGCGAAATTGATAGTAGGACCTCCCCGATGTGGTGGGATGGCAAATCCACCATCCCTCACAGAGTGGGGCAAATGCGCTATAGTTTATGGGGTTGATGGCAGTGAAAACTAGCCCGGGTGGGTTAGGTTATATTGATAGGGATCTAGCGAAGATGACATTAGGTGACGTTAAGGTTATTTCGTGACTGATACCTGTAGAGGGGACGCAGGTAGTTTAGTGTGGATGATAATGACGTGGGAGCGCAATAGTTTAAAGGGACGACTGGGAAGCGCAAGTTTCAGAGGGGAGTAGTTAGCTGAGATGATGCCGTGTGTGTGAGAACTGAACAGGTGTGTGGAGCAGTGTATGAGTGAGTGATGGTGATGTGTGTTGTGTTGACCAAATGGTCCAGGAAGAAAGGAGGGTGCAGGTGGCACCAGGTGTGAGGGCACAGGTGTGCAACAGCAGGTATGGAGAATGGTACTGTGGAATAAATGGAGTATTGGAATGGATGGTCGTGGAGTGAGTATGGTGGAAATTGTGGAGTGGATGGTGCGAAGGTGTGAATGGGGGAAGAGTGGACCCCCATCACGGATACCCGGGGCGGGTAGTGTAAGTGTTAGGTAGAGGGTACAGGTAAATTGTGGTTGGATATTGGCATCTGTGGTGCGGGTGAAATAATGGTCTTTGGATGGGTGCATTAGTGTTGTGGAAATGGCTGGGCGTGTAGCCTGTTAGTGTGTGTAGTTGGTTTGGGCACTCGACCACTGTGAGGATGTCGGCCAGGTGAGGCCGCAGGTGGGCTCTGGGAGCCGGTAGTAGTTGTTGTGGATGGGGCCCGAGGATCCGGAGGATGGACCCGGGTAGCCCAGTGCCAGAGGGCACCAGTGGGGTGACAGAGCCAGGAGAGGGCCTTCCCCAGTTAGTTAGGTTAGGGTGAGGAGCTAGGTAAGCTCGGGTGGCAACTACAGTGGTGGAGGTGTGCAGGTGGGTAGACCTGCTGGGAGAGCTACACGTCGCAGCCCAGAAATTGTGCGAGAGCACCGGGAGATGAATCGGGGGAGTGAGACCCCAAATTGAGAAGCACCACAGTTTGGACAATGGGAATTGGTTTTTAGAACTCATAGTGTAAGTTGGCCAATGGATTGGCAGGGAGAGACCCCGGGTAGTGTAAAGTGTGTTAATGTCATTTAGAAAGTAGTTAGGATGAAGTCTCCTCGCACCATCTGCATCCACTCACCTGAGGTGACAGGTACTCCGCACCATGCCATGTTTAATTGTTTTTACTGTGCAAATGTTTGGATTGTGAGACGCATCATGACGTGGGTGTGACATTGTGCTTTGATGTTCCATCTCTGCCTCCTTATGAGGATTGATGATGAATTTGGTGATGGCAAATTTTGAAGTAGAGGGATTGTGGAGACGAATTTGGTATAGGGGAAATATGGGGAAGACGTGACAGTAGTGACGAATTTGTAAATGTGTAGATTTTTGTACATATGGGGTAAGGGCAAGGGTAGGGTAGTTGACAGGGGGGTGACGTACGGTAGGGACGAGCTTTCTCACTTCGCCCTCCGTACGCATTTCGCCTTGCATTGCCTTATTGATGTGTACCCTTGTGACCTTACCCCTCGCTCAATTGTCTTTCCCCTTTTGTCTCCCACATGACCTGTGCGCCATTGGGTGCCGAGGGGAGCGTGCGTGGGTCGGCCATTGTGCGCCCGAAATTCCCAGAACCAGCTGTCTGCATCGATGCACCACATTATGGACCACATGTCTGTGGCCGAGCACCACTTATGGACCCCATGGGTTGGGGCATGGCCCCTCTGCTGGAACCGGCCATGAGGGCCCGAAATCTTGCTGGCGGACCTTGGCCACAGGGCACCGATGCCCCACAGGTGAACCACACTAGTCGGCCCTGTGGGCTATAAATAAAATCAAATAAAAAGGACACATTGGGTGCATTTTTCAGTTCAAATAGGCCGCCAGTAAGAAAATGAAAGAATGACAACATCTGGAAGAACAAATAATAATCACCAGCAGAGGGAGCCGAAGAGCAAGAGACACCTGCAGGGTTTGGGTTTGTTGGTTTTATTTTATTGATGAACAATGGTGACTGCACCGATTGGTGCTTGGGTGTGTATTGGTGCGGTTTTGGGTGCTTTCATGGTGCATTGATGCAGAGCAGACTGTCTCCCCCCCCAGAAAGAACAATCACAGGTCCTGGGTTAGTCTTGTAAATAAAAGTAGCATCAAGTGTAAATAATGCTCCCCACCGTCAGTGTATAGTTTGAAGACCATTCCGCAATTCGGTTAACTGTGGGCGTAAGTCTGTTAGGCATGGTGCAATGGAGCAGCGGGACACATTTATTTATGTTTTAAAACTGTCGCACTCAGGGTCAGGTTAAAAATAGAGGGAACTACACCTACGTGTCACACTAAAAATAAAAGTTGTAGGCCCGGGACGTGCCTAAGAGGAGGAGGGTGCAGTGTTGCGGAGATGAGGACTGTATTTTTTTTGATTGTGTGCTGTATTATTATTATTATTGTTTATTCTGCGCCCCCCTACCTCCGGAGCTGTGTAAAGGTGAAAGGGCATCCCATAATTAGTCCACAAGCATACACGTCAGCCAAGTAATAGAATACCCCTGTTGATAGTTATCTCTTATTCTGTGTTTTAGGGTAAGGCTGTGTCTCCCATTAATTGAAGTACTCCATTGCACCAGTGAAAGAGAATAGATCCCCTTTCATTCCCATCCCCAAAATCCCCATTTCCTTCACATCCCCTCTCGTCATTGCCGAGCCTCGATTGCCCATATTACATCCCCTCCAAAACCACCATTGACCATGTGCTCGAGTCGGGGAAGAAAGGCGTGTCTCCACCTCGTCATAGAGGGGAAGAGGGGCGTGCCCGCCCGTCGTCATCAAGGGCGGAGCCAGAGGGTCGCGCGACCAACCAGGGCCGAGGTGAGCACCCCGATGGGCGTGTCCAAAAGGCCGGCGGCTTAATCGCCGGAGGCGTTATAAAGGCGCGCACGCAGGAAGCAAGTGAGTTGGTCACCAAGAGAGTCGTGAGGAGTCAGTCAGTGGAGTCGGTGGTGGTGGTGGTCAGTTGGTTGCGTTGGTTGCGGTGAGGAGTCGGTGGTAAAGAGTGAGTGGACCAAGAACGAGTGGAGGGTTTGGACCAGACGCGTCCGACGAGGCCTGGCAAAGCACGCGACGTCCACAGCAGCCAAAACAGCAGCGTGGGGCCTGAACGGCGGCTGCTAAACGCGCCGGTTGTGCTGCGGGACCCCTTGGACACACCTCCTTCCAGCCATCCACCTCCTGCCTTTCCATCCTTCTTGTGTACGTGAGTTTGTTCTGTTTGTTCTGTCCTGGGTTAATTAAGTCTGTATAAGCTAGTATTTTCCCTGTGTCACCTGCGTCTTATGTGCTTGTAAATAAACGTGACTGCTTTCTTTTTGCTTATGTGTGTAAATAGTCAATAAATTCAGTAGTATTTCCAAACCTTTTTGTCTTCTTCTTCTCCTTCACATCCGTGTCGCCTTTGTCTTTTCCCTATTGACTAGCTGCGGTGCGATCCGGCCAACGTTTGGGTGGAATCGGGTGAGTCGGGGATCCTGTTAGGTCGCGGTAATACACCACCGCTCGGTCAATATAACATCTGTCCGCGACCCGTAACAATACGTCAGTTGGTACTTTACTCATTTTATTTATGAAAAGATTTTTTTCCCCTAGTTATTACTTATGTGATATTAGTCATAACACCATTATCCGTATTGATCTGTAGTTCTGTTTCTTCCAAGAGTAAACAATACGCATCAACTTCTTCATTCTCTTCTCTTCCGATGTATAGGGAAGTATCCACTCTATTAGACCTTATAGTTTCCTTTTGTGCACTTAGGTCAATCGCGTAGATTGTATTTATGTCTTTAAACGACGCCATATCCAAAATGGGCGCTTGATTACCGTTGCTTTCACACACCTTTTGGTAAGACTTATAGGCTTCAGCATAATCATTGTTTTTCCAATTAATTTCCAATCTATCTCGAGGATAAAATGTTCCATCTGGAGAAACCTGAAGTTGTTTTATGGTAGCATTATCACACAACGCGTTATTCTTATCAGTAGCAGTACCTCCATCGGGAAGCCATAGGTACCGAGGCTTTCCTTCCAGAACACCTAAATTCCAAGTATAGGTAGTATGTTCCAATTTAACATGTTGACATCTTCTTTTAAGGTAGGATACATTAAGCGGGATCTTTGTGTTAAGCTTTCTATTCAACATCTCTTCCATTTTAAGACTAGGAGTATATAAACTAATATACCAACACAGATCATTAACAACAAATTTATTGTTATCACCGGAAGCATTAGCATCCCCAAAAACCAATCTGTTTTCATTAGTATTCCTTAGTAGTTGAAATCTAATTTTAAGGCCATACAGAACTTTATCATAATCACAAAATCCAAATATACCTTTAAGGGGCACACCTACGGTAAAACTATTCTCAGCTTTTGCCTCATCATTATACATTCCCTTCCTTTGTTTATAGCCAGGGTTATCGACCTTTCCTGTTTTCATATCAGAAATAAAACCTTCAACACACCCCTTACCCACCCTATCACCTGGCGAATATAGCGTAAATTTCATCATTTCAGCTTTCGCAGAGACATAATCAATCGCTTCAACTTCTTGCGTTCCAATATACAAACGAATACAATCAAACATTTTCCAGAAGAAATCATTTACGAGTGTAGCATTTGTGTTATTCGCTGCTTTGGTGAATTTAAATTTACATAACAAGAAACTATCGGCTAGGTTCAAGTAAGTTTGTTGATTATTTATCTCAAAACTTTTTGTTCCGGTTGTATTCCAATCTGTTCCTGTTACGGCATTTACCTTATAATAATCTTCTTTTTTAGTTGAGTTTGAGATGATAATCGTATCATCCAAATCATAAATACTGTCAATCGTCTCCATTCTTTTTATATAACAATAAAAAATATAATAAATAAATTTATTATATTTATGTATGATACTAATAAAATATTTAAAACTTTTGAAAACCCGACCCAAGTACAGTGAAACCTTGACTTACGAGTGCACCAACTTACGAGTTTTCCGAGATACGAGCCGTCGCTCGGTCGATTTTTTGCTTTGTGATGCGAGCCGAGATCTGAGTTACGAGCGAACGAGCTTGGATATAAAACACGTCATCGTCGAAAAACATGAGCGAGGTGTGTGCGTGTTGTCGACTTGGCGAGGCAGTACGATCGTAGTACTTCTATGATATGTACGATTTTGAAGCAGAAGGAGTCGATAAAGGCTATAACGCCAGCCAAGGGCATTAAGATTATTTCAAAGCTCCGGACCTCTGTCCATGAAGAGATGGAGAAGTTGTTGTTTGTGTGGTTGACGGAGAAGCAGCTCGCAGGAGATACCGTGACCGAGAGCATCATCTGTGAGAAGGCACGAGACATTTACGGGGATTTGGTGCAGCAGACGGTGGGAACATCAACGGACGAGGCATCGGAAGAGTCATTCAAAGCCAGTCGGGGATGGTTTGATAATTTTAAGAAGAGGACCGGCATTCACTCCGTCGTCAGGCATGGTGAGGCAGCAAGCTCGGATGTGAAGGCAGCTGAAGATTTTATTATAACTTTTGCCGAACTGATAGAAGCCGAAGGATACATCCCCCAGCAAATCTTCAACTGTGACGAGACAGGGCTCTTCTGGAAAAAGATGCCGAGGAGGACGTATATAACGGCAGAGGAGAAGAGCATGCCAGGCCACAACTTGTTCAGAGTGCCGGCGATAGCTCGCCTTCTCTTTGTGGAAGACACGGTGAGATCCTTAACATCCAACAACTAATGGGACGCAAACGGGGCGCCCAGTTTAGCGGTACACACATTGATGAATCACCCTGCCTGTGAAACACCGACATGACAGGTTATAGCTGGGTCGGGATTCAAACCCAGGCTGGACAGTTTAGAGTCAAGTGTGCGTACCTCCAGTCCAGGCCATCCTGCCAACTTGTATGCTGCATACAGGTGAAATATAAAGCGCGAGATATTTATATATATATTTCAAAAAAAATTGGTGTGGTTTTTGGGGGGCTGGAACGGATTAATAGCATTTCAATTCATTTTAATGGGGAAATTTAATTTGAGAAACGAGCAAATTGAGTTACGAGCTCGGTCACAGAACGAATTAAACTCGTAAGTCAAGGTTTCACTGTACTTCAATTATTCTTTGTCGTTCTTGTGGAGTTATTTCAGTTTTACCTTTTCTAGCTTCTTTGATCACTTGTAATTCATGAGCCTCCTTTTGAGTGTCTTTTATACTCTTTACAGCACCCGCTACATTTCCTGCGGCAGAAATGGTTGAACCAATTAGGTCTTTATGTTTAAGAATAGTTGAACCGATACCCATTAGAGTATCGATTAGCCCATCTCCTTTATTTCTAAATTGATCTCCGACACCACGTTCTTTTATTATAACTTTTGCCGAACTGATAGAAGCCGAAGGATACATCCCCCAGCAAATCTTCAACTGGTTTATACTGGTTTATAGTATAACTATAAACCTTATAGTTTATAGTATAACTATAGTGCGGTTTATAGTAACCAAAACTGGTTTATAGTATCCTCTCCCAAGAAACATACCTTCCCCCTTATAGTATGGTGAAAGATACATACCTTGTTCCTTATAGTGCGGTGAAAGATACATACCTTCCCCAGTCCCATTCCCAGCTGTTTTACTAACACCTTTCATATCTTTAGTAATCATTTTATATTTTCTTAACTCATGTTTTCTTACAACAACCATCTTGTTTTTATTCTAAGTAGAATAAAAAACTTTTAACATTTTAGTTTTAATTTTTTCAATTTATCCGCTTTGATTTTTCGTTCTAGTCACGAATAATTAGTGTGTGGCGGCCAAAACAACTTTTCAAAACATAATTTATCTTTCATTGAAAATTTTGACGGAATAAAAAATTCTCCACTCGACATTAACATAACCTCTCCTCTTTCCCGAGTAAATACAAGACCTATTTTTCCAAACGCTAACTCTTGATAAGTTTTCTTTTTATCTTGATCACTCGTGTTAAAACTACATTCCAGAAAAAAACAGTTGGCTGTTCATTTATTAATTTTCATTATAGTTATTATATAATTTTTCCAATTATTTGTTGAAGAACTTCACGTAGCTGATCTACAGTTGATTGTTGAACAACTTCACATAGGTGAATTCTGATGGATATAATTTCACCATTGAAAGAAACCATACGGTGATCCTGATCGGTTATCTTAAAATTTACTTCAGAAATGGTTTTTCCTGACACGGGCAAATAGGTGAGATTCTTTGGCTCCACATTGAATTTATAACCTATTGGAGTTGAATAAGTGCTGTATGAAAATATTGTATTTGTTTTTACTCCATCGTCATAAGCACCATCAACCAAATCACAGTGAATGAATATTGAATTTATACCTGAGGATATGTCAACGACGTTATCACTGACAAACGTATTATTATCCTCGAGCTTTTTTTGCAGAGAAACCTAACATCTCGCGGAATGAATTATCGATCGTGAAATCTATTTTATAATTATTTTTAAGTCTAATAGTTGATTTTGATGTATGTTTTTGAGTATCTATTTCGATATTTTTTGGTTCATCACCTTTTTCCTTCATAACGCAAGAAATTTCTGAACATAGTACAGGTATCTCGTAAGCTCTGGGGGGTACTTCTATAGTTTTATATCCAGTTCCTGGATCATAACTAAACTTGTTATTCTTTCCTGTGATATTAAACAAGGTATTATAGGCTTCCATAGACAATAACGCCGCTTCATATTCTTTTGTGGGATCAAGTTGTACTGGGTATTGGAATGGAGTCGTTTTATCACTCGTTGTAAAATCAAATCTAATAGTTGTGTTTCTCATTTTATTGTATGTGAGATAAAAGATCTTTATATTGACATTTATTAATTATTTTCCTATTCATCAACTGATCTAGAATGGCTGATATTTCATTAAAACAATTGTTGTTTCCTGCCTCCTTACTACCTAACAGTAGTAATAGCCTATTAACTAATTGTGATTAGTCACTCGGAAGAAAACTAACCCCGGAGCCTGAACTCAATCCAAGTTTATCAAAAGCATTAAGAATATCTTTTTCCTTCTCATTTTTCTTGCCTTTACCCCTAATATACCCCTCATAAATCAATCGCATTTAGCAACTCAAAATATACCTTATCTTCCTCTCTTTCCATATCAAGTGGTGCATCAAAATATTTTGAATCACCGAGTCTGGCATTTCTATGTCCGGTGTGTGTGAGAAGAAACATTAATCTGGGGGTTAATTTAACATTTGGGTGAGTATCACTCAAAAACATTAACTCATCATTAAATACCAATACCGCCTCGTTAACAAGATGAAACGCTGCTGATTCTTCTTCTTCTGATGGAATGAGACCCGTTTTGGTTAATGTACGCCTTTTATAGTCATTGTTTTTAATAGCTTTTGCAACATAATTAGAAAGTTTATTTGTTTTCTCAAGGTCTCGGGATGATTGTGTTGTTTCTATATTTGTAAGTTCTTGATTCGCTAGTTTATCCAACTCTCGCAACTCCTGTTGTTGTTTGGAAGTATATGTTATCGCGGGAATTTTTTTTTTTTTTTTTTGTATACTGAATCGAGGCTCGTGAAAGAGCTAACATTTATTTCACAAACAAATCAACCAGACAAACAAAATATACAAAAAGAGGGAGCGGAAGACAAGATGGGGAGAGAAGGGGAAGCACACAACCACAACATTTGAGAGCAGGGAGAAGTGTGGGAGGGAGAGGGCTTGGGGGGAGGAGGCGTGGGAAGGGGTGGGGGGGAGGGAGGAGAGGTATAAAACACAAGGGGACCGAAATTAGCGGGGGTAGAAAAGATCAAGGTTTTGGATGGGGGAGGATAAGAGATGGTGGTGAACAGCTGTTTTAAAGACCTGGAGGGTGGAGTGGGATTGAAGAGAGTGAGGGAGTTTGTTCCAGAGGCGGGAGAAAAGAGGAATGAAGGAGTGAAGGTGAGCAGAAAGTCTTGATTTTGGCAGTTTAACTATAAGAGGGTTGCAGGCAGATCTTGTGCGACCTGTAGGAATATTTGGGGGACAGAGCCCAGAGAGAGCTGGGGGGGGGGGCAAGGCCAGAGAGGAGTGGGTAGCAGACGGAAAGACCACCAACCTGCATGCGGTGAGTGAGTGAAAGGCCCTTGGAGTTTGCTTCATTGCGGGAGATTCCAATGATTCTGAACGCTTTGGTTTCAACAGCGTGAAGACGAGCTAGGTGTGAGGCAGGAGCACAAGACCAGAGGGGAGAGCAGTATTCCATAGAGCTGCGGATGAAAGCCTTGTATGTGGTGAGGAGCTCAGGTGTGCCAAGGAAGGACTTCGCACGACAGAGGATGCCCAGTCGGCGACTGGCTTTGGAGGCCAGATTTGAAATGTGGTTTTCCCAGGAAAGATCATGGCAAATAGTGAGACCCAAAAGCTTGAGTGACAGAACTTCTTGGAGAGGATTATTCAGAAAGTGGATGGGAGGGTTGTCCAGTCGGTCTTTTCGGAGAGACATCGTAAGAGTGTGAGATTTATCAGGATTGAAAGACATGTTCCATTTGTTTGCCCAGTCTGTGATTTTGTCCAGGTCTGCAGAGAGTGAGGAGGCTGCAGACTGCCGATCTGAGGGATGAGGAATGGAGCGACAGAGAGTAGAGTCGTCAGCAAAGAGATAGAGAGGATTTTAAAGAGAGTCAGAGAGATCATTGATGAAGACCAGAAAAAGCACAGGGCCCAGAACACTACCTTGGGGAACTCCAGCCTGAACAGGAAGAGGAGATGAGAGAAACCCATTCAGGGCCACACGTTGACTACGACCAGAGAGGAAGTCCGCCAGCCATGCGTGGAGATTTCCATGGATACCAAAGGAGAAGAGTTTGGTGAGCAGAGCAGGGTGCCAGGCCGTATCGAAGGCACGTGAAATGTCAAGGGAGACAGCTCTAATTTCCTGTTTGGCGTGGAGGACCTCCATCCATTGTTGAGAAAGCAGAAGCAGCATGTCCAGAGTAGAGTGACCAGGTCTGAAACCAAATTGATGATCAGAGATCAAGCCATTGGAGAAGAGGAAAGATTTCATATCTGAAGAAATGATGGATTCCATGACTTTGCTGATAATTGGGAGAAGGCTGATTGGTCTGTAGTTGCTAGGATCTGTTTTTGCACCTTTTGATCTGATAGGTCAATCAAATCAGGCACTTCCTGTTTTTGGGTTGTGGTATATTCTATCGCAGGAAGTTGAATCGAAACCCCCTTTTGTTCGGAAGATTTTAAATGAGGTTTAAAAAAACTTCTCTTGTTTTCTTTCAAATACGTCTTCACCAAATAGCTTTAGTCTCCGCTTCTTCCTTATTCCCTCCTGTTGTTTCACAACTTTTGAAAGTAATTGTTGATGTTCCTTAAATTTTCTTGCTCGTTCTTCAGCATTCATTTTATTATGCAAAGAAATTATTAGTTATTATATCATCTTCTTTAACAACGATATATTTATATTTTTCTGTCGTATGTTTCATATAGCCCTCAAATCCCTTTTTACTACATAATGTAGAACAATTATCCCTCCAAAAATTGGTTATATCTAATGCATTTAGTTTGAATAAAATCAAAGTATTAGCATTGTTTCTTATTGGGCGACGAGGGAGTTGAAAGTATGATTGACTAAGATAAATACAATTACAAGAAGAATGTCTCCCCCTTGTATAATAACTGTCCATACCGTTTGATTTTTCTCATTAACACAATCATCAAAGATAACGAGGTTCTTTTTTGTTTTATCTAAATCTTGGGGTGAAGGTATATCATCCGTATTATCAGTGAGAGTACAAGTTATAGGTGGTGGTGGGGGGTTTAATTTCTTTTTCCATTTTTGTGGAGTATCACAAAATAGTTGTATTACATCTTCAATGTTGTGCTCATTTATTTTGTGTTGGAGCTTAAATAACCCAATTATATCTTCTTTTTGAAGACCCGCATTAAAACCATGTGATAGTAGTGTGTACTCTGGTTGAAAACTTGACTTTGTGAAAATTATTAAATTTTCATAATCTAAAAATTTTGGGGTAAGGAGCATCTTTAAAAGCAAACAGGCTTTTCCACATCCACTTGACCTGACTGACTATTAGACATCTTAATGAATTTGGGAGGTTTTTATGATTATTAAATTTTATCTTACTTTCCCACATGGGTAAAAAATCATCCATTTTATATATGTTTGAAAATATATAGCGGGTAATCATTCATCCTGCTTGTTGTTATCCCTATTAGAATTATGTATACATATTAGAAGTGATTCAACCAAACGTCTAATTGTGTTAAATATATCTTGAAATATTTTGAAAATGGGTTCGTCCATTTTATATGGCCCAACAACAAAAAAAGTTTTTCTCAAATATTTTAAAAGAAGTATAACATAAATGTTATATTTCTATAATTTTCATTACAACTTACCCACACCTCATCGTGCAAATTTAATCATATATTTTTTCATATTATTTACCTATGCTGTATCGTTAGTACTATCATCGTTAAACATATCCACCGCTGCTGCTCCCGTAATTTTATTTTGGGGAGTAAGATTGTTAATATTAATCATTAACCTGTTTGTTTTCCTAAATAGCTCTTGAACAACTACATTATTACCTTCAATTGAATGGATAAGCCCGCACCGTCGATAAAAATATTTGATATCTCAATAGCGCAGATAACTTTACAGTTCACCCCCATCAATTCCTTTGGCTTGATGTGATGATCTTCGATGCATGATTCTTCAGTGATTTTGTTATCGTAAAACGAAGTTAGAATTTCAGGGTGTTTACCCGCCTCTCTGTACTTTTCGTATTTGTTTAAAACTTTTGGATACATTGTTGGTGGGTACCCTTCAATAGCAATTCCTCCATCACGTTTTCGCCAAAATATATCAAGTCCGCTAACACGGGCTCTAAACTTGTTCTGGTCCTTTTTCATCTTTTCAATAACATCAGATTTCATCAAATGTGTTTTAATTGCGTCAATAATTTCATCAAACATTTCTATTGTTTTTGTTTCTGTCATCGTTGGGGGGAAGTGTGAATTATACATAACAAGCGGCAGCGAATATGATTAAACTCTGTGCTCTTTAACGTTATTTTCATTCACTTTAATACCCCACGAAAACAACGTTGGTGTTTCAATAAACAGTTTTCTAATACCGCTTTGTGGGTGAGTATGATTGTAATTATATTTAATCATAATACGATAATAAATAAATCCATTGTTGTTGTAATACTTTGGTTCTTCAAAGATAATATTTTTAATATCAAAATTCAGATAAGTCAACACCATATGTATTTTATATAGGGAAAGTCTTTTTTTAAACTAAAAATCAATTTTTTTAAGGTTATTATTTCTTATTCAAAGGACTAGTTTGTAATAGTAAGGGATGAGAGTTCCTATATGGAGGGTAACCGACCGCATGACCCTCGGATTGCGACGGGGGTCCGTGCTTGTTCTCCATGGGGATTCACATTCGCTGCCATAAATATTCACAAATGTTTACAAACTAGCAATACCAATATTCGCAAATTTTTTTTTTAACCATATGGTTAAAAAATTGGTTGTTATAATTATTTAATTATTTTTAGAAATTCGAGAAAATTGGGAAAATCATGAAAATGTGAAAATTGCAAATTTTGAAAGTCAATTTTAAATTTTTGGAAATTCGTGAAATCTGAAAAACATTTCATTAATTGGCCACTTCCGGTTTGTGGTGTGTCACTTCCGGTTTGAGGCGAATTCGTGTTGGTTTTGGAGGCACTTCCTCATTTTGAGCCAAATGTAGAATTTACACACTACTTATATTCTTCATTCAAATGTTCGCATGTGTGCACTTTATAAAAAATCTATCTTGGTCATCATGGCCCGTTCTAATTGTAGGCCATTGTTGGAGCCATTGTATAGCCGGCCCTGGAGTCCAGGTGCATATTCCCATTGAGCATTCCTCACTCCTGTTTGTCAATCAGAATTGAGAGGAACGCGATGACATGTCGGGGTTACCATGCATGACTCGATGGATGAAGACGTCAACCGAGATTGCTTGTACCTACATAGCTTACATCATTTTGAAAGCTCCAAACGTTCCCCAATATGTATAATATTGATGTAATGATATATGCATGACAATTGGAATATAATGAAAATTCAGCATTGATTGTTTTAAAGAATTTTTTAAAATATGTATCTGTGTATTAACCGCACCCCCAAGTTTAAACTTTTTTGCCGATAGAAAAGCACAGTTAATACATTGGAAAATACGGTATATATACTGTGTATGTATGTATATATACTGAAACGCAAAAGAAACTTACCACCTTTGAAACCTTTAAATATCAATAATAACACTGCGTGTAGTAAATGTGTGAACTTATTTGTGGACAATAGTGTCCTCACTGTCAGACAAAACGGTCATGGATGGTCACTTGAACCTGCAATGGTCACTTCATAGCACAGCTGTTGAACAGCCGTTTTGACTGTCAGTGATTAGCCAAGGGGTACGGGATGATTTTAATGAGCTGCACGTGATGTCTTGATATTGGCTTAAAAAAGGCCAGTGCAAAATGGGCATTTCAATCAACATGCCACGATTGTCAAGGGATCAACGGCAGCGTGCCCTGGGCATGCTGCAAGGCGGACTGAGCTACCGTGAGGTGGCACATCGCCTTGGCTGTTCACACCAGACGATATCGGCCCTGGTGGTCAGAGACACCCTCCACAACTCTGCAGATGACAGACCTCGATCAGGGAGGCCAAGAGTCACCACTGCAAGGCAGGACAGGCAGATGGTCCGAAGTCAAAATCGATTCCGTCCAGCATCCCGCACTGCGGCAGAAACTCCAGGGCGTGCAAACCCACGGATCTCCAATGATACTGCACGAAGACAACTGCATGACTATGGTCTGACTGCCAGAAGACCATACAGAGGCCCCGTGATAACGGCTGCCCATTGCCGCAACCGACAGAGATGGTGCCAGCAGCATCACCGGTGGACCTTGGCGCAGTGGAACGAGGTCGCTTTCAGTGATGAGTCAAGGTTCTGTGTGGACAGTCCTGATGGGCGTGAGCGTGTCTGGAGAAGAACTGGCGAGCGATATGCCGATTGTTGCATGCGTCAAGCCAACAGGTGGGGTGGCCCAAGTGTGATGGTGTGGGCCGCCATATCAGGCCGGTACAGGACGCCACTGGTGGTTGTGGATGGGAATCTTAACGCCCAGCGGTATGTGGATAACATCCTGCGACCTCATCTGCTGCCATTCCTGCTAGACCACCCAGAACTGAGAACCTTTCAGCATGACAACGCTCGTCCCCATGCTGCTCGCTTTACCACTGCATTTCTCCAAGGCGAGAACATTAACACCATGCAGTGGCCTGCGCTCTCCCCTGACCTGAATCACATAGAGCACCTGTGGGATGAGCTTGGGAGACGCGTAGTTGGCAGGGCCAGGACACGGGCAGAGCTGCTTCAGACATTGAGGACTGAGTGGGACAGAATCCAGCAGCAATCCATCCAAAGACTGGTAGGCAGTATACGCCGATGATGCACTGCCTGTATCCAAAACTATGGTGGCCACACACGCTATTGAAAGGGGACTGACATTGCACCCTGTGCTGTTCTGTACTGTAGAACAAACTGATGAGATGGTGTATCTTGGTCAAAAACTTGACATGTCATCAATAAAATGCCAATGTTTCAATAAGCAATTGTTGGTTTGTTTTATTTTGAACTGTTACAATTTTATTACATTTCAAACAAGTGATAAGTTTCTTTTGCGTTTTCGGTCTTTTTGAAGTTGGTCAAAATGGTCAAATTTTTTGGTCAAAATGCCCATTTTGCACTGGCCTTTTTTAAGCCAATATCAAGACATCACGTGCGGCTCATTAAAATCATCCCGTACCCCTTGGCTAATCACTGACAGTCAAAACGGCTGTTCAACAGCTGTGCTCTGAAGTGACCATTGAAGGTTCAAGTGACCATCCGTGACCGTTTTGTCTGACAGCGAGGACACTATTGTCCACAAATAAGTTCACACATTTACTACACGCAGTGTTATTGTTGATATTTAAAGGATTCAAAGGTGGTAAGTTTCTTTTGTGTTTTCGGTCTTTTTGAAGTTGGTCAAAATGGTCAAATTTTTCGGTCAAAATGCCCATTTTGCACTGGCCTTTTTAAAGCCAATATCAAGACATCACGTGCAGCTCATTAAAATCATCCCATACCCTTTGGCTAATCACTGACAGTCAAAACGGCTGTTCAACAGCTGTGCTATGAAGTGACCATTGAAGGTTCAAGTGACCATCCATGACCGTTTTGTCTGACAGTGAGGACACTATTGTCCACAAATAAGTTCACACATTTACTACACGCAGTGTTATTGTTGATATTTAAAGGTTTCAAAGGTGGTAAGTTTCTTTTGCGTTTCAGTATATATATATATATATATATATATATATATATATATATATTGTTGCGGATTTGAGAATCCTGTGTTTTTTTTTTGTATTGTTGTAAGTGTCAGGAGAATTGTTGTAAATATCACCCTCCGCAGTGTAAAGGTCAAAGGTCATCCTCCTAGTTAATCCATCGCATACACGTAGCCAATCATATATCCTTCTAAATAGTTATCTCATTATTGTGTGTATTAGTTTAAGGCTCTGTCTTCCATTAATTGACACTGCATTGCATCAAAGTCAAATAAGCTAGATTCCCTTTCAATTCCCCGTTTGTCAGCAATTGCCAACTGCATTTACCAACTGCATTTGCATCCATTGAGCAGTTCGGAGAAGTCGGTTCGGAGAAGAAAGGCGTGTCTCCACCTCGTCATAGGAAGGAGGAGTGAGCCAACCCCGATTAACCAACCAAGGATGAGGGGTTTAGTTTGAGAGGGCGGAGAGGGAATGATCGGGGAGGTTCGCGAAGGTTCGAGGGTGTGGCCGATATAACCCGCGGCGGGACGCCCCCACAAGAGATGAGCCCTTGGAGAGCACGAGACGCACCCCACCTGAGCGATACCTGCACCGATACCGATACCTGCACCCCACCGGAGCTGAACCACAGCAGCTTTGATAGCTGAACCACAGCAGCTTTGATTTCTGAACCACCACAGCTTTGAACAAACCGGAGCTGAACCAACAGCAGTTTTGGCCACAGCAGCTTTGAGCGTCAAAAGCGGTTTTCGGCCGCGGCTACACTGCGGCGCCTGCTCACTCCCGGCCCGACCATTCTCCTGCTCCAGCTGAACCTTCCTCTCCTTCCTGCCATTCCTGTCATCCATCCATTCGTGTGAGTCTGACCATAGTCTGTCTTTTGTCTTGTCCTGGGGTATAAGTTAAGCCTGTTTAGATAAGTTAGTATTTGCACTGTGTCTTCTGGTCCTTCCCTCCTTCTGTCAATTATTTTATTATCCTTCCTGCTCCTTGGTTTCTTTAATTGTGTAAATAATAGTTAGTAATAAATCATATTTGTTCTTCCTACCTTGCCTTCTTTCCTTTACGTCCGGTCGTCTTTGTGATTTCCCTCATTGAAAACCTGTGGCGCGATTTGGCCAACGAATCAGAATCTGGTCTAGTTCTTGTTACTAGTTCGTGCCGTGGTTGCTAAACCGCTCGGCAATTAACATCTGTCCGCGGTCGCGAACAGGGTTGTGCACCTGCCTCTCCGGAGGGAGCTGTGCAGCGTCAGGACTCACTTCGGTCAGTCACAAACAAGGGGACTAATCCCCCCTTCTTAAGGGGAAGAAGGCTGACGTAGAGATCTGCAACAATATATATATATATGTATATATATATATATATATATATATATATATATATATATATATATATATATATATATCAGTCACTATGCGACCTTCATATCATCAGTGGAGAACCGCCAGCAAGGTGTCCCATACAGCTGCTGCTGCACCTTGCTGGGAGCGATACGCACCGCCTGCCACGCGGTAACGTTATCTCTGGTATCCACTCATCATATGGAGTCGACCTGGTTGCGGTTGGGAGTTACTAATAATGGTATCTGTAATCTGGTTCTCCAATCCATCCATATCCGGTTCTCCACTGATGATATGAAGGTCGCATAGTGACTGATATAAAAACCGAAAGGGTCACAGAGTTACAAGTGTATGGAAAGCCTCACTGCGTTGCCCTGATGAAGCCCCAACAAGGGCGAAACCAGGTCGGTAACTGTGAGTTTTGCATGCACTTGTGACAGTATCTGTATTTATAATCCGTAATGACGCACTGCTAGATGGTTCCTCTGGAACTTTGCAGGCAAGGCGGACGTGCATGGCAATGACGTCATGTTGTCCGCTCATTAGGTTGGAGAACCAGATTATAGATACCATTATATATATATATATATATATATATATATATTTTTTATATATATATATATATATATATATATATATATATATATATATATATATATATATATATATATATATATATATATATATATATATTGGAGTTCCAGTTGATTGTGACACCCATTTGATTGTGCTACACAATGTATGTATTGTTGCGGATATGGGATTTGCATCCATCCATATCCGCTTGTAAATATTCCCCTATTTCCTCAATACTTCCCAACTCTCCCCAATCCCCCATTCCCTAGTCCCATTTTCTGTAAACAACACTCTGTAGACCCGACCTCCCCCTATTTCCCCCATTAAAGGTCGCATCCAGGTTCACCGCATCTCATGTAAGACAACTATAGGACATCTTGCTAGTTATTCTTAGTCTATGTCAGTTAAGGATTCGTTTCCATTAATTCTGACCCTTCGTTGCACCAGAATGTGATTGTATGGCACCGTTAGGAAGTTTAGGACCTCCCAATACCTCCCCGCAGCTCTTCCTCACAGTTCAGCAACAACAACAACAACAACAACGAGCGCAGGGAGTGCGCGTCCTCACTCCGGCTTGGTTGGTAGGGGTGGTGGGAGGGCACCAGGCCTTCCCAACGAGCCGCCATCGGACATGTGCTCGACGGGGTTACCAAACAGGGGCTCCCTGTCGGCTCCTCGTCAAGGGCGGAGCCCGGTAACCCCCGCACCCAATGGAAGCGGCGGACCGGCCCCAGTGGGGCGGAACCAACCAGCCGAGGGCGTGTCACTCCCCGCTGAGCATGCGCAGTGAGAGGGAGGTGACGTCAGATGCGCGCCGAGCTTGGAGCAAGCAAGACCACCTCCGAGTGCTGTGAGACCTCCCTGCATCTTTGAACCGTGCTTATCCTGTCCCCGAGCCAAGGTGCACCTTGTGCCAGCGACCTACCTGTCCATTCCTGCCATCAATCCCCATGTGAGTCTACCTTGTCCGTTTGTCCGTGGTCTGTCGGGGAATAGATAAGACTGTATTTAAGTGCCCATCTCTTCTGTGTCTTTACCTCACTCTGCCTTGTAATCTACCCCCTTTTCTCCACCACTGTAATTATACCCTCCTCCGGAGGTCTTGAGAACTGTACCCCTTGCGTCGTTTCATCTATCCCAGTGGTCGTGTCCTTTCCATCATTGATTTAGCATAGCGCGATTTGGCCAACGTCTGGGTGAATCAGGTGAGTGTAAGGGAAGAAACGGGGAGCAACTGTTCGGCCGCGGTTACCTCCGCTCGGTAAATAACATCCAATCCGCGGTCCGTAACAACTGGTGTCTGGGAGTGAGATACGAGGCCCGAACCAAATTTTTTAAAAAAACATCTAGACAAAATTTGGTCAAAATTACAAAGTACCGAAATTGCTTTTGTTTTACAAAAACCCGAATTTTGAAAGTCGCGCTATGGGAGATCAAGACGGCTGGGTTCCGGTAGAGGAGAGTGAGGCAGGGTCGATCCAGGACCAAATTGAGGGACATGAGGAGAGCGAAGCAGTGAGGGCGGCAGGTTCGCAAAATGGCGGCGCTAGGCATGGGGAAGAGGAGCGCGAACAACAGGTCGGCGCCGCGCATGGGATTGCGGTAGCGGTACCCGTGCCGCCGATGGACATGCAGGTCCTCATGGTGCAAATAGGGGCCCTGTTGGCCCAGAATAGCGAGAAATTGAGGGAGGACATGGGGGCCAATAGCCAACGGTTAGAACAAAGGATGGGGGCCAATAGCCAACGGTTAGAACAAAGGATGGGGTCCAATAGCGAGAAATTGAGGGATGACATGGGAAACCAGATCGGGGGTTTAAGGAATGACATGGGGTCCAACAGCGAGAAATTGAGGGAGGACATGGGGGCCCAGATCGGAGGGTTAGGGAGTAGAATAGAGGGATTAGACAATAGATTAGGGGAAATACAGGAGGGGTTAACGGGGGTAGAAAACAGAATGGCCGCTCAAGAGAATCAAATGGAAGGGATGAAAAAGGGGTTAGAGGGGTTAGAAAACAGTATGGAAGGCAAATTGAGGGACATGAGGGACCAAGCGGAAAGGGAAGTTAAACAAATGGGGCAGCAGATAGAGGGGGTCAGAATGGGGGTAGAAACTAAATTGGATGCTCACAGGGAGGAAATGGAGCAGATGAGGGTGGCATCTGGGCAGGAGATGCAAGTGATGGGAGGGGAGATCAGAAGAGGTGTGAGTGAGGAGGTCGGAGGAGTGCGCGAGGAGGTGAGGCACTGTGAGGAGCGCATGGAGAAGGAGGTGAGAAAGGGGACTGTAAAATTGCAAGGTGGTATAGAGGAGTTGACGCTGGGAGTAGAACAGCTGACAGTGGGACAAAAGGAGTTGGGGGACCAGGTAAAGAAGAACACAGCGGTAATAGAGGGTTTAAAATCAACACAGAAGGAGATGAAAAAGGACGTAGGGGTAATTAAAAAAGAGTGTCAGACGGTACATGAGGACCTGACGAGGAAAATGAACAAGGTGGTAGAGGTGATGGAGGTTAAAGAGCGGGAGGTGCGGGAGCACATAGAAAAAAATAAGGTGGAGTTAGAGGAAGAACTTAAGGGGGCGCACGAGGAGATGAAGGAGGTGAAGCAGAAATTAGAAGAAGTGGAAGAAGGGGTGAGCGAAATTAAGAAGCGACGGAGAGAGGATAAGAAAGAGATAAAAGAGGAAGTAAAAGAATTGGTCCAAAGTCTGTGTTCGGATCGTGATGATGTGCTCATTAACCGGATGAGGGATTAGCAGGTGATGGAGAAAAGCGAAGAGAAAGAGGACCCGGTGTAAGTGGTGACCAATATGGTCGTGCGTATGATGCGCCAGGTGATTTAATAAGCTTGGGGGTCGAGATGGACCCGGATGTTCGTGAGAGGCCACGAGTGAGGTGTATGGTTGGACCGGAGTGTATGGAACGAGGGTGCGAGCAAGAGGGTCCGGTGATGGGAGAGGTGCGAGGTGTGAGTGAGCAAGGTTGTGGTGGTATGGAATGGGTAGCGGGTTGCGGAAGCGTGACCCATGCATCGACACCAACAGGGGTAGTTTTTAGAGGGACAGGGGAGGCACGGGAGCCCCTTGGGGGTAATGTACTGTGGGGGCCTGGCCGGTTCGGCCCCGCGCTGACCCCGCAAGGGGCGACGCACGGGGTCCGGCAGGCGGGCAACGACTCGCATACGAGGTGGTCCCACAAGGTCCCACTCACGCCGTATGACGGCAAGAGTGATCTACGAGCGTACCTGGTGCAGTTTGACTGTGTGTGTAAGGGCAACGGTTGGGGTGAGGACGAAGGTGGAGTACACCTGGTGGCCGCATTGCGCGGCGCGGCGGCGGAGGTGCTGACGGCATTACCACCGGGTGCTCTCACCCTGCCAGCCCTCCGCGACGCCCTAATTAATCGATTCGGCATTGAACAGCAGAGCGAGCTTGTTAAAGCTCAGCTCGCGCTGCGAAAACGCAAGCCCCAGGAAGCCATCAGGGAACTTGCCCACGACATTCGCCGCGCAGTGGGGATCGCACATGCTAACATGGCAGCGGATTCCCGGGAAAGCCTGGCGCTGGACCATTTTACCCAGGCCCTCCCGGATATTGAGCTCCGGCAACAGCTCGCCATGTGGCGCCCGCAGACTCTGAGCCAGGCGGCTGATGCTGCAGCCCGTTGGGAAGCAGCGAGGCCCCTGGCCCGGGGGAGCGAGCGTCACGCAGTGGCGGTCCCCCATGTGGGACCCCCGATGGAGGGAGGACCCCTTAGGGGGCCCGCCCCCGACGTGAGTCCTGACCTGGCGGGCATGGTCCGGAGGCTGGTGGACCAGCGCCTGGCGGGACCTGGACCATGGCAGGCGGCCCCGGAGGTGGCCCGCGGTGGACCACGAGCGGGTAATCCAATTCGGACCTTCAGGGGGGGAAATTTGGAATTCCGGAGACAAGCACCTTATCAGGTGAGGTGCTATACTTGCAACCGTCTGGGTCACCTGGCGCGGCACTGTCGAGCCACGCGCCGGGATGATCCCCGGCGGTTGAGGTCCTCAACTCCACCCAGGGGGGAGCGGGTTAGCCGACCCCAGACACCCCCCCGCCAGACCCCGGGAAACTAGAAGGTGTTGGGCACGTAGGGCGGTGTTCGGCAGAAGAGGATGGAGGAGAGCCCTCATTGACGCGACAGGTCATTTATTGTGGCCAAATTGGAACCGGTAGCCTGACAATCAGATGCAAAATTGCCGGCGTGGGGGTAGACGCCGTAGTGGACACAGGAGCTAGCGCCACGATCATCAGCCCTGTGGTCCTTGATTCGAGCGCAGGTGGCTGGGATAAGATCCAGCGCCTGCAAAATTATAGTTTGCAACTTGCTACCGGGGTAACGGCCCCGATCATAGGGCGTGGTTCTGTGACCCTCAAGTTAGGGTCGGTAAGGAGGGAGATAGATGTTTGGGTGGCAGAGGTGTGCGACCCATGTTTAATAGGGTTGGATTTGTTGACTGCCAGCGGTTGTAAAATCGACTTGTGCCGAGGGATCCTGCAAGTGGGAGTAGGAGAGCTGCCGTTAGGGGGAGTGAGCACGGCCGAGAGAGAGCGGAGCTGGAGGCTTCCGAGGCCGTGACCATTCCTCCAAGGGCTGAGGCGATAGTGCCGGCCCGATGGGCAGCTCGCCCAACATGGCAGGAATCCTGCGGCCTGGTCGAACCGGTGGCAGTGCAGTCCATACCGGGTTTAATCGTGGGCCGCACCCTTGTAAAAACGGACGGACCGGTAGTGGCCGTCCGAGTAATAAATATAAGCACAGAACCACGCACTATAGTGAGGGGCACGAGGGTAGCTGGCTGCACCCCAGTTGAGGAAGTCGCGACAGTGAGGGGTGAGAACGTCCAGCCGAGCCGGCCCCAGGGGGAGCCTTCAATAAGAAGTAGGAATTGGCCCGATCCCATTTGCGAGATGGTAAATCGGAGTAGCGTAGAGTTGGGAGGTACCCAGAGGGAGGCCTTACACAAACTGGTTGGGTCCCATTTGGACCTCTTCTCCTTGTCCACCGAGGATATTGGACGTACGGGCCTGGTGAAACATCAGATCCACACCGGTGAGGCCCGGCCTATTCGTCAGGCCGCCCGACGGCTCCCTTGGAGCAAGAGGGCAGAAGCTGACGAGCAGGTTGAAAAAATGCTCGACGCAGGCGTGATCGAGCCCTCGGGAAGTCCTTGGATGTCACCTGTTGTGCTGGTCAAAAAGAAGGATGGGACCACGCGGTTCTGCGTGGACTATCGCCAGCTAAACAACGTGACACTCAAGGACTCATATCCCCTGCCAAGGATTGATGACACCCTCAATGCCGTTGCGGGCTCAAATTGGTTCTCAACTTTGGACCTCAAAAGTGGGTATTGGCAGGTGGAGATGGATAGGGCAGGGAAGGAGAAAACGGCATTTTCCACAGGTAAGGGACTGTATCAGTTTACTGTGATGCCGTTTGGTTTGTGTAACGCCCCCGCCACCTTTGAAAGATTGATGGAACATGTACTAGGCGGCATGCCATGGCAATCATGCCTGGTGTACCTGGATGACGTCCTGGTACATGCTAAAACGTTCCCCCAGGCAGTAGCTAATTTGGACCAGGTGTTTAGGTGCCTCAGACAGGCAGGGTTGAAGCTGAACCCAAGTAAGTGCACTTTGTTTGCAAGAGAGGTGGCCTATCTAGGTCACGTGATCGGCCGCGAGGGGGTAAAAACGGACCCAGACAAAATTAAAGCGGTAGAGGAGTGGCCCGCACCACGTACCATCAAAGAGGTGCGGGGATTTTTGGGACTCTGCTCCTACTACCGGCGCTTCGTGGCGAAATTTGCGGAGTTGGCTCGGCCCCTTCACCACCTTACGGAGAAGGGGACGAGATTTAATTGGACAAGGGAGTGCCAGGAGGCCTTCCTACAATTGAAGGGGTGTTTGACATCCGCACCCCTTCTAGCTTACCCCACTAGTGACGGGACATTTACCCTGGACACGGATGCAAGCCAGGAAGGATTGGGTGCAGTTTTGTCACAGACACAGGAGGGCGTGGAGAGAGTGATTGGTTATTATAGCCGGGCCTTGAGTAGGCCCGAGCGAAATTATTGTGTCACTCGCAAAGAGTTATTGGCTATGCTGGCTGCCATGAACCATTTCCACCCGTACTTGTACGGGCGGAAATTTTTGGTTAGAACTGACCATTCCTCCTTGCAATGGCTCCTGCGGTTCAAGGAACCGGAGGGCCAAATTGCAAGGTGGTTGGAAAAGTTGCAGCAGTACGATTTTGATGTGGCCCATAGGGCCGGGAAGGCCCATGGTAATGCGGACGCACTCTCTCGGCGTCCTTGTCTGGGGGAAAACTGCAAATTTTGTGCGAGACACGAGGAGAGGGAACAATTGGGCGATTCGGACCCGATCCTCGTCCGTGCAACCCGGGTGAGAGGGCCAATTTTGCCACTAACCGCAGATGAGGAATTCGGAACTTTGGCTTGGAGCGCGGCCCAGCGGGAGGACCCCGTACTGGGACCGGTGCACGAATGGGTGAGATTGGGGCAAAGACCTAATGGGGAAGAGGTCACCCCCCTCGGGGCACAGACCAAGGCATATTGGGCTCAGTGGAAAACCCTGGAATTGAAGGATAACATCTTGTATCGCAAGTGGGTGGAGGTTCCCTCTGATAAAACTTCCTGGCTGGTGGTAGTCCCAAATAAATTTAAGACCGATATATTGCAACAGGTGCATGGTACCCGCCCCGGCGGCCATTTGGGCAGGACAAAGACGACATCGCAGGTACGCCGGAGGTTTTATTGGGTGAATATGGGGCGCGACATACAGGACTGGTGTCGGAGATGCGACGCCTGTACTGCAAAAAAGGGACCAGCACGGAGGATGAGGGCCCCCCTTCAATTACACCAGGTGGGGGCCCCCCTAGAGCGGGTGGCCATGGATATCCTAGGCCCACTACCCCGCACCCGCCTAGGTAATAAGTACATCCTCGTTGTGATGGACTACTTCACCAAGTGGCCGGAGGCCTACGCCCTCCCCAACCAAGAAGCAGGGGTGGTAGCGCAGGCCTTCGTGGAAGGATTTGTATGCCGGCATGGGATTCCGCAGGAGTTGCACACCGACCAGGGACGAAATTTTGAGAGCAAATTGCTAAAAGATGTGTGCAGTCTCCTGTCAATTCGGAAAACAAGAACAACGCCTTTAAGACCTCAATCTGACGGGATGGTGGAAAGATTCAACCGAACTTTAATCCAACAACTGGCACTGTTCACCGCCACCCGTCAGGATGACTGGGACGAACATCTCCCTTATTTGCTCATGGCCTACCGAACCAGCCAGCACGGGGCCACCGCATGCAGTCCAGCGTTGCTTATGTATGGGCGGGAGTTACGGGCTCCCGCCGACTTGCTATGCGGTCCCGTGCCAGACGCAGTGGTTAACCCGCCGAGGGAGGGGTACGCACGTCACCTAGAGGAAGGCATGGAGCTAGTCCATGCCTTCGCCCGCCGCCAACTCCATCTGGCGGGGGAAAAGATGAAGCGCAGGTACGACCACCAGAGCCAGGGGAGTCAGTACACTCCGGGGATGAAGATTTGGTTCTTCAATCCCCGGAGGAGGAAGGGTAGGTGCCCGAAACTCACCTCTCCCTGGCAAGGCCTGGGGGTCGTCCTGTCGCAAGTCTGTGACGTGGTAGTAAAAATCAAAATGGGGCCACGAGCCCTCCCTCGGATCGTCCACGCCGACCGGATAAGGCCTTACATCGGCGAGCAGGCGCCCCCGTGGATTGCCTCGGCTTTAGATGCCGAGGCGGGAACCAGTACCTCTGAATAAGGGGGGCTTATTAGTGCCAGAGGACTGGGGGATTGATGAGCAATGGGCCCGGTGGGTAATGGTGGCATCCCTGCCACCCTTCCCATGAGGGGGGCAAATGCGCAATAGTTTATGGGGTGGCTATGACAACCGAGCCAGGGAGGGCTTGGTTATATTGATAGGGACTAGAGGTGACTATAGGTGACAAGATTTAAGTAAGAGACTTGGTACCTGTAGTGGGGACGTAGTAGCTTAGTGTTTGATAATGACGTGGGAGCGCTGAGTGTAAGGGAAGACGGAGGAGCGCGAGTTTTAGAAGGGAGTAGGCAGAGCAGATGCAGTATGAATGGAAGTGCTGGTGAGCAGCTTCAAATGAGGCATCGGTGAGGCAATGCTCCGAGGTGTGTGTGAGGTACAAGCGATGAATGAGAGAGCATTGCGGATGAGTGTCATGGTGAGTAGTGAGTGTTGTGGATCAGCGCGAATGCGCTTGGGGGAGAGAAGGGTGCAGGCGGCACCAAGTATGAGAGCACAGGTGTGCAAGTACAGGTGTGTGGAATATATGGAGCAGAGAATGAGTGGTGTGGAGAGAGTTGGAGTAAGTGGTACGGAGTGGTGTGCATGGTGCGAAGGTGTGGATGGGGGAAGAGTGGACCCCTTTCACGAGTACCCGGGGAGGGTAGTTTAAAGAGTAGTTAGAAGGTATAGGTAAATTGTGGTTGGATATTGGCATCTGTGGTGCGGGTGGAAGAATGATGATTGGATGGGTGCATTAGTGTTGTGGAAATGGCTGGGCGTGTAGCCTGTTAGTGTGTGTAGTTGGTTTGGGCACTCCACCACTGTGAGGATGTCAGCCAGGTGAGGCCGCAGGTGGGCTCTGGGAGCCGGTAGTAGTTGTTGTGGATGGGGCCCGAGGATCCGGAGGACGGACCTGGGTAGCCCAGTGCCAGAGGGCACCGAGTGGGGTGACAGAGCCAGGAGGGGCCTTCCCCAGTTAGTTAGGTTAGGGTGAGGAGCTAGGTAAGCTCGGGTGGCAACTGCAGTGGTGGAGGTGTGCAGGTGGGTAGACCTGCTGGGAGAGCTACACGTCGCAGCCCAGAAATTGTGCAAGGGCACCGGGAGATGAATCGGGGGAGTGAGACCCCAAATTGAGAAGCACCACAGTTTGGTCAATGGGAATTGGTTTTTAGAACCCATAGTGTAAGTTGGCCAATGGATTGGCAGGGAAAGACCCCGGGTAGTGTAAAGTGTGTTAATGTCATTTAGGAAACTAGGGCATGCCCGTACTATATATATATCTAAAATTATATCCCCCCCCTCTATTTTCATGAAATGGTTTGGTCCAAAGCGAACGGCTTGCGAGTACGGTGACAATCCCCCCCCTCTATTTACATGAAATGGTTTGGTCCAAAGCGAACGGCTTGCGAGTACGGTGACAATCCCCCCCCCCTCTATTTACATGAAATGGTTTGGTCCAAAGCGAACGGCTTGCGGAGTTTGATAAAGAAATCGCCATAGCGTGCACAAATGCGCAGGAAAGCGAAAGAATCGCAAATTAGTTTTAATTAGTTTTAAAACATAGTTTAACGCCAACATAGCGGCAACATAGTTTGGCAACGTGAAATAAATGAATACGCTCTCAAATGTGCCGTCCGAGGCAGAGTCTGTTCGGCACGTTCGGCACACGTGATAGCTCGCTGCTCTCTGATTGGTTGAATCGTTTTTTGGACATAGCTCGCTAACTACTTGTCCGATTAATATGAAACCTTGAAAAGGCACATCCTCGGGTCCCCAGCAATATACCTGGCAAGTTTCAAGTATATCGGACCCGTGGTTGTCGAGAAACAGCGGTCACAGACAGACACACAGAGATTACTGGCATTATAGATAGACTAGGGCATGCCCGTACTATATATATATCTAAAATTATATCCCCCCCCTCTATTTACATGAAATGGTTTGGTCCAAAGCGAACGGCTTGCGAGTACGGTGACAATCCCCCCCCTCTATTTACATGAAATGGTTTGGTCCAAAGCGAACGGCTTGCGGAGTTTGGTAAAGACAAATCGCAGTTACGATGAATCGCAAATTAGTTTTAATTAGTTTTAAAACATAGTTTAACGGCAACATAGTTTGCCAACGTGAAATAAATGAATACGCTCTCAAATGTGCCGTCCGAGGCAGAGTCTGTTCGCCACGTTCGGCACACGTGATAGCTCGCTGCTCTCTGATTGGTTGAATCGTTTTTTGGACATAGCTCGGTAACTACTTGTCCGATTAATATGAAACCTTGAAAAGGCACATCCTCGGGTCCCCAGCAATATACCTGGCAAGTTTCAAGTATATCGGACCCGTGGTTGTCGAGAAACAGCGGTCACAGACATACAAACATACAAACATACAAACATACAAACATACACACAGACATTACTGGAATTATAGATAGATAGTTAGGATTGATGAACCTGTCGCACCATACGCAGCCACTTACCTGAGGTGATGATGATGACTCCACACCTGTGTTTTCTTTGTTTTGTGTTGCAGGAGAGGAGAATTGCTGTTTGGATTTGTGAGACGCATCACGACGTGGATGAGACATTGGGGTGATTCCATCTCTCCCTCCTTAGGAGGGACTGATGATGAATTGGTGATGGCAAATGTTGATGTTGAGTTGGAGATGGCAAATTTTGATGAGAGTTGGAAATGGCAAATTTGATTGGTTAGGAGGGAGAGAAGACGAATTTGGTTTATGGGAGGAACGGGGAAGACAGTAGGGACGTTTGTTGATGTGTAAAGTAGATGTTTATGGGTAGTGTTGTGTTTTGTGGATACAGTAAGGGGTAAGGGGGGGGCAATGTAGGTTACCTGGTGGGGGGGGGGGGGGCGTACGGTAGGAACGTACCTGTCTCACCTGGTTCCCATGTGCCCCCAGTGTGCATTACCTTGTATTGCGTGCACTTTTGCGCCCTTACCACCTTACTCACTTGTCTTTTTTTTTTTTTTTTTTGTATACTGAATCGAGGCTCGTAAAAGAGCTAACATTTACTTCACAAACAAATCAACCAGACAAACAAAACACACAAAAAGCGGGAGCGGAAAACAAGATGTGGAGAGAAGGTGAAGCACACAAACACAACATTTGAGAGCAGGGAGATGTGTGGAAGGGAGAGGGCTTGGGGGGAGGAGGCATGGGAAGGGGGGGGGGGTGGAGGGAGAAGTATAAAACACAAGGACACCAATGACTTCCAGGACAGAAGTTGGTATTTCAAAAAAGTGGAATTGGGGTGAAATTAGCGGGGGTAGAAAAGATCAAGGTTTTGGATGGGGGAAGATAAGAGATGGTTTTTTTTTGTATACTGAATCGAGGCTCGTGAAAGAGCTAACATTTACTTCACAAACAAATCAACCAGACAAACAAAACACACAAAAGGCGGGAGCGGAAAACAAGATGGGGAGAGAAGGTGAAGCACACAAACACAACATTTGAGAGCAGGGAGATGTGTGGAAGGGAGAGGGCTTAGGGGGAGGAGGCATGGGAAGGGGTCTTCTTTTGTCTCCCACCTCCGAGGATCTGGCTTTGGGGCAGAGAGAGAGGAGAGAGAGAGAGGTGCTGGCACTGCAGTTGTGGGCCTGTACTTCCGCTGCTTGCTGCCTGGATCGATACACCATATGGACCGCAATTTTTGTGGCCGCCCACAATGGACCGCAGTTCTTTTGCGGTCAAGCACCACCCGTTGATGGACCTCTGGGTCAACGTGGCACCTATGCCATACAGGTGAACCACTTTTAGTTGGCCCCCCTGACGGCCACAATTCAGAAATGGACGCGGTTGGCGCCTTTCTTTATTTCTAAAGAAGCCAGAAGGCCAAGTGCACTCCATGAAGGCAAGACCAGCGGCAGAACATCGGCCGGCTGCGACACCACCGGTGACCATGGACACTTGATTGTGCATTTTTATGAACACTTTATTGGTGCACCGGATGGTGCTGACTGTGCATAATGGGGTGGTGCTTTTGGTGCTTGGAAGGGGTGCTCTGCACATTATTAAAGGCCGTAGGGCCACAGGGCACTCGGGGGTTGGTGTATCGATGCTGGCATGCGTGCTCTCCCTATGCATAACATCTGCATGTGTTCCTCAACGAACAGGTCCTGGATCGTAGTGTAAATATCAGTGTAGTCTTGTATAAATGATGCTCCCTACTGGCTGTATGTTTAGTTTGAGGATGCTTTCCGCGATTCGGTTATCCTGTGGGTGTGTTTCTGTTAGGAGAAGGGTGCAACGTCGCAGGGGGACATATTTACTCATTTGTGAACATCTGTAAAACTGTCGCACTCAGGGTTGAGTTAATAGTAGAGGGAACTACATCTGAGTGCCACACTAAAGTAGGTAAAAATTTATCGGGTCGGGACGCCCCGAGGTCGAGAAGGGTGCAGTGTTGCGGATATGGGATTTGCATCCATCCATATCCGCTTGTAAATATTCCCCTATTTCCTCAATACTTCCCAACTCTCCCCAATCCCCCATTCCCTAGTCCCATTTTCTGTAAACAACACTCTGTAGACCCGACCTCCCCCTATTTCCCCCATTAAAGGTCGCATCCAGGTTCACCGCATCTCATGTAAGACAACTATAGGACATCTTGCTACTTATTCTTAGTCTATGTCAGTTAAGGATTCGTTTCCATTAATTCTGACCCTTCGTTGCACCAGAATGTGATTGTATGGCACCGTTAGGAAGTTTAGGACCTCCCAATACCTCCCCGCAGCTCTTCCTCACAGTTCAGCAACAACAACAACAACAACAACAACAACGAGCGCAGGGAGTGCGCGTCTTCACTCCGGCTTGGTTGGTAGGGGTGGTGGGAGGGCACCAGGCCTTCCCAACGAGCCGCCATCGGACATGTGCTCGACGGGGTTACCAAACAGGGGCTCCCTGTCGGCTCCTCGTCAAGGGCGGAGCCCGGTAACCCCCGCACCCAATGGAAGCGGCGGACCGGCCCCAGTGGGGCGGAACCAACCAGCCGAGGGCGTGTCACTCCCCGCTGAGCATGCGCAGTGAGAGGGAGGTGACGTCAGATGCGCGCCGAGCTTGGAGCAAGCAAGACCACCTCCGAGTGCTGTGAGACCTCCCTGCATCTTTGAACCATGCTTATCCTGTCCCCGAGCCAAGGTGCACCTTGTGCCAGCGACCTACCTGTCCATTCCTGCCATCAATCCCCGTGTGAGTCTACCTTGTCCGTTTGTCCGTGGTCTGTCGGGGAATAGATAAGACTGTATTTAAGTGCCCATCTCTTCTGTGTCTTTACCTCACTCTGCCTTGTAATCTACCCCCTTTTCTCCACCACTGTAATTATACCCTCCTCCGGAGGTCTTGAGAACTGTACCCCTTGCGTCGTTTCATCTATCCCAGTGGTCGTGTCCTTTCCATCATTGATTTAGCATAGCGCGATTTGGCCAACGTCTGGGTGAATCGGGTGAGTGTAAGGGAAGAAACGGGGAGCAACTGTTCGGCCGTGGTTACCTCCGCTCGGTAAATAACATCCAATCCGCGGTCCGTAACAGTATATATATATATATATATATATATATATATATATATATATATATATATATATATATATATATATATATATATATATATATATATACAGTATATATATATATATATATATATATATATATATATATATATATATATATATATATATATATATATATATATATATATATATGTTAGGGCACCTGACCAAGATCTGGTTAATTAGACTTTAATAAACCATCAATAAGATTGATGTTTGGAGCTGTAGCAAAAAATTAAACTGGGAGAGCATCACAGGAATGATGGGCCAAATGGCCTCATTTCCTTCTTAGAGGTCAGTTTATCCTCAATCGCATGTTGCCAGGCAGTCTCATGTCATCGGGTTTTTTTCCTTATGATTTGCAGATGTACACACACATGTAAAGATAATTTCCTTGGGAGGGACAAATTTTTTGTGTGCCAATGATATCACCTTGGGTATCCCCAGCACGGTTTTGGTGGAGTACACACACATACATACAGATAATCTCCGTGTATGTGTGTGAAATCAAAGAAAAGGCACACACACACACACACACACACACACACACACACACACACACACACTCACACTCACATTCATACATTCACACACACCACACACACACACACACACACACACACACTCACATTCATACATTCACACACACACACACACACACACACACACACACACACACACACACACACACACACACACACACACACCTTACTATTTTATGTGTATAGATATATAAGTTTGTTTGCTTGCTTGATACAAGGTCTATATCAGTGCGATTTTCCAAAGCTTATGCCTATTTTACAAGTTCCCACATTATTGTGTAATTAGCTCATTTTGGATCTCGTTATTAAGTATTTGATATAAATATTAACTACATGAATCAAACATACGATGATATATCTTCTTCAATCGGATCTTCGGCCGAACTCAGATGGCATTGATCCTCATCTTCCAATCCCTTCGACCAGCCATTGCTGAGTGTGCAGTTCATCTGCCTCCAGGACCGTATCCTTATTCAACATGTTGATGTAGTTGAGAGCTGGTCAGCCCTGCTTCAGCCTTAAATGGTTATGTATCCAGAGTATAAGATTGGAAACAGGTTCGTTTTTGTGTCTATAGCAGTCCGGCAATCCTGAGACGTCTTTTTGTAATATTTTAACCGACAGCCTTGGAAGAGAACCACAGAGCTCTTTCTTTGTCATGTGTTCAGACCAATGGATATTGAAAGCTGAACAAAGAAGTCGAGTATAGCATCCATCAAGACCCTTCTCATAGGTCGCAGTGAGGGTCCATGCTTCGCTTCCATAAAGCATGCCAGACTCGACTGTTACCATTAACAGTCGTTCCTTAATATGCCGAATATTTTGTCGAATATTTTGGTTTTGTGAAGGTCTAGGTGGATGATCAATATGTCAAAATCGGTGTAACTATCGCACTGACTATCTTCAATCTTTATCTTTCTGACATATCCCTGGTCCTTTTCCATAAGAGCCATTTCAGATTGTGGTGCGCAGGCTGTCGCAGCTCTGAACTGTCTTCTTGTTGGAAGGCAGATGAAGATAAAAAATAAAGTTACTGCACAGGTAAATATTGTGGATGTTACTACATTTTCTATTGGAATAGCTGAAAGGCTCTGCGTGATCAAATAATTCAGTTGTTATGGACTTCCTGCACTCCCTTGTTAATGATACATGCATCACATTTCACAACACAATACTACTTAATATGGTAATTTTTCGCCTTGCAGGGGAGTAATGTGAATTCAAATATCTGCTTCACCCTGCATATTTAGCCAAACACAGAAGTGATTGACAATATCTGGTTATATTTCTAGTGTCACATGAGAGATGAGTTCCTTAACCTCACAGAATGTGGATTGAGACATATGGGCAGGTCAAGTTCTATACACACCAGATGAAAAGGAAAAATGAGCAGAGGTAAGCAGTGATACTGTATTTAGGTAGATTCCATGCCAACCCTGATTTATGCAAGTTGTCAGCCGAAAGTTGAACTGTACGTCGAACGACAGGTGGAGTTCGAGCAAAATGGCGTCCAACCACAAAGGCAGTCGTGCAGAGTTATGAAAATCGCTTCATGAAAGTCTCAAGTGATCAAAACGCTATGTTGTCATGGATATTGCACTTTAAAAATGTTTTTTTTTTGTAGTGTTGAAACCATGCGAAGTCATGGTAATGTTGAGCTATCTTCGAAATAAAAGGTAAATTAAGGAAGTGAAGAAGAAGAAGAAGAAGAAGAAGAAAAACAATTTGGTTGGTGTTGTTGTTGTTGTTTAACCCCGGACAATTCTCTCGAACAAGCCCGTGGCACTGAGCAGCTGATCGATCTCCCAGGAGCGACACAGAGAAAGAGGAAGAGAGAGTGAGAGAGACATAGTGAGAAACAGGTTTTGTTTATTGGCCAACCCCAAAATAAGATGAAGAGGAAGAAAGAGAAAAACAATTTAGTTGCTGTTGATGCTGTTGTTGCTGTTGTTATTGTTGTTTAACCCCGAGCAGTTCTCTCGAACAAGCCCGCGGCACTGAGACAGCCAATCAATCTCCCAGGAGCGACACAGAGAAAGAGGAAGAGAGAGTGAGAGAGACAGAGTGAGAAACAGGTTTTGTTTCTTGGCCAACCCCAAAATAAGATGAAGAGGAAGAAAGAGAAAAACAATGTGGTTGTTGTTGATGCTGTTGTTGCTGTTGTTATTGTTGTTTAACCCCGAACAGTTCTCTCGAACAAGCCTGCGGCACTGAGACAGCCGATCAATCTCCCAGGAGTGACCCAGAGATCCCCACATGCAGGATGTTTTACCCCCACCTTCACAAAGTCAGGGCCGTGAGAGAGAGTGAGAGACAGAGAGAGAGACAGAGAGTGTGAGAGAAAGATTGGGACCGATTGTCACGCTGACCATGACCGCGCTGCCCTGATGAATCCAGGCAGCAGGGCAGAATGGGGGAGGATTTGGCTGCTGACTTGTGTTGGGGGGTAAAACCACCGTGAAGAGGCATCCCTAATAGTTGTGCAATTTGGTTGTTTATATCTACTTGACGGTTTGATAACCACCTTTAGAGGCCATTTTTCCCCGCAAAGCGGGGGTTGGCCTTTTTCGGGGACCGTGGTTGTTGTTGTTTTTCGGTCCCCTTTTTGAAGCAATGTTTTACGGCCGGATGCCCTTCCTGACGCCAACCCTTTTTGCCGCCTTTAACGACAAGCAGGGAATTACCAGTGTACTGGTACTCAATTTGCCGACCTCGGAAGGATGACAGGCTGAGTCAACCCCCCTGGCGTTAATTCAGCGATCGACCAGGATTCGAACCCAGGATCCTAGGATCCTAAGCCGGCACCCTAACCGCTAGCCCAACACCAGGGTCTACAGATACTTCAGATACTTCAGATACTTCTCTCCTCCAAACCATTTTTCACTATATGGATGGTAACCTGCGGTTATATAATACTAGCAACGGTACCCGCCCCATGGGCGGGGCTTCAATTGGGAGGCCCAAATGAAAAGGCAAGATATCAGAAATTGAAGGCTTTTTTATTTTAAACGATTTATGTAAACATCCGTTAAATTATATCACACGCAAATCATCAAAATCTAAACAGTATTTGTAGAATTTCAATAAAAGCCACATCACTGTTCATGTCGGTAAATATTATTCCATTGTGTTTGGAAAAACTGGAAAATTGGAAAAATTGGAAAATTGGAAAAACAATATAGCCGATTTTACTCCAGGGGGTCCCAGGATTACCCACCCAAAATTTTGTTGCGATCGTTTCAGCCGTTTTTGCGGTACCAGGGAACAGACAGACGGACAGACATACATTTGGTGAATTATAGTAAGATTAGGGATTAAGCACACCCATGCAGAACTAGCTCGTCTATGATAGCCTGGATATATGATAGCGTCTATGATAGTTGGTTCTATTTGGGCCTATCAGCATCTACAAGCATCTTCCGTTGAGACCCATGACCCCTACCGACAAACCAATGTTACCTTTGGTACGTATGTGTTGAGCATTAGTGCACTACACAGAAGGTGAATAAACAGTTTTTAATCACCTTCCAAAACAATATTGTGGAATCTTCTTCTTCTTTAATGGTCACAATGATTCCCATATTCTTATGGGGTTGGGGGAGTTTTTGGCTCAAGTCTTTCATGAACCGGTGGCCAGGCCTGACGCTCGACAAAGTAGTTAGGGCAGGAATTTTGAATTTCGGCCATGGTGCCAATCAATAATTCACCTACTCTTCTCGATGGACACCATGGGATCTTCAACATCCACCAACTAATCTACATCCTGCCAGCCCACACAATATTTTTGAATGAAGGCTGATCATTTTTCATTCAATTTCTGTTACATGGTAATCCTTTCAGCCAAATGTCTCCAAACATCTGTAGTTCCAGAATTATGCATGTTATTTAATGGCGTCCTGTGTTCTTACATGCATTGGTTCATTTATTTGTGCAAGAACTGAACTTCCCAATCATTCAATCGTTTTTTTTGTGTAAATCTCACTGTTCCGGTTGATATTCGTATTTGCTGCAAGACATTCCTATTTTCTGCCCCCACGTAGCATATGTAAGGGAAGAAAGGAAATGTCATCCCATAGTGGGAATGTGTTGGAAAATATATGGGAGTACTCTCCTGGAGCACATTTCAAAGTGTTTTAACTCAGATTTAAGTGCTTTTGAGATTTTTTTAAAAGTCCAAGTATATTTATCAACATATTACCTTTCGTAAAAATGATATAAATTGGATACGGTTATTTTCCATTCTGGAATTGCCTTTTAAGATAAGCAGGAATGATGCTATGGCTGGAGATAAACGTACCATTTGCTTGCTGTCTCCAGCAAAGGCCTCACGCACGTATAGTGAGCCCACAGCTTTGTTCAGGTTCTGGTTGACGTATCGTACACATCTGCGCCATCGAGCATCTTCCACAGTCGTTCCATCAAGTGCCTATGTGAAAGTTATAATTAGTACACTGAACAGGTGAGGATGCAACAGGACAACATGAACAGTATATAGAGGAGGGAAACACCAACAACACAGTTGAAGGCGAATATAGAGGTAGACTTGGGGGTAGGAGACGATGCATGGGGTGGGCAAGATGGATACAGAAGGAAGCTTTCAGGAGGGAAAAATGGAAATTTGGAAAGAGAAGGAATTGGGGAAAGAGAAGGAATTGGGTCCATGAGTGTTGAAAATATCGATGCTTGGGGTGGACAAAATATCATCGATGAAGTGCATAACCCCCTTAAAGATGGTGTTGTAGTAAATGGATGGTACTGTGGAGGCCTCTTGATCAGATAAATCTATACTAGAGCATCAATATAGCCACACTCCTCAGGGATAGCTGAGATTCTTACTGCTATTGTTCCATAGATCTTGAGCTTTACCCTTATGAAATGGAATGACATTCCCCACTGCATATTGTTATATACACTTTCCTCATAATGCGGAACACCACTGTTTGATCTCAATTTCCAAACACCATGATAGAATCTTTACCAAGCATTGAAGATGATTCCATGAATTATTTTGGCCAAGTATTGTAATACTGTCTTCAAAACAAAGAATTTTGTCGAATTGTGATGAGGCCGAGTGAAAAATAGGTTGATTTCCAGGAAGATGAATCTGGAGAATCTAGGTCGGAGGGTCAGTAGCCTTTTTTATTATTGGTTCAATATATTTCTGATCGATGAAGTGCACAAACCATGCACTTAACTGC
The DNA here is from genome assembly GCF_964187855.1 of Myxine glutinosa. NCBI lineage: Eukaryota > Metazoa > Chordata > Myxini > Myxiniformes > Myxinidae > Myxine > Myxine glutinosa. The sequence continues at coordinate 88,271,554 of NC_136264.1, read as the reverse complement.
AGGAACTATAGGGATTTACATCTGTATAGTGACAGGAATAAGCAGAACATGGTGCCGTCTGTATTAATAAATCAATAGATTCTGAAAGACTAATATAAGAAAATGATGCAGGTCATTCAAATTGTAACCAACTGGCCTGGCCAACTTAGCCATCAAGTGTTTGAAATATTCCAGCGCTTGCTATAAAGGTTATCTGATGTGAATTTTAAAAACATCGACGAATGTTTACAAACCTGTGAGTTTGATAAATCGCTGTTGGCTCTCACTATTAACACCGAAGCGATCAACGATAGAATGTCATGGCGTCAATATAATGGGAAGCAGAAGTGGTTGAAATAACCCAGAGACTTCCGAAACCAATGGATGTGCTCCAAAATGTATGAAAACAACCAAATTCGGAAAGTTAAAAAAAAAAGTGGGTCGGCAAAAATATAGGGTCAGTTGGGATTAACATGGAAACGAATCATTGTTGAATCGCCGTTAAAATACCATGAAGTATGATAAATATTCAAGATAACCATTCATTTCAAAATGACGTAATCCACTCCAGAATGCTTGGTGCGCATGTGAAAGTGAATGGACTGTGTATCTGGATTAGGTGCTTCTGAGCATAGATGTGAAGGACATATCTGGGCTTGTGTATGTACAGGCTAAGTTTTAAATGATGATATTTACTGTTAATCATTTTGGGATGGGGGAGGACAGCTATGGGAACTGTGATGGACGGTGGGGGAGCTATGAGAGCAGGGTCATGAGAGAAATTATATTCGATTTTTGCATCTATTGCTAAAAGGAAAAGTGTGTGTGTGTGTGTGTGTGTGTGTGTGTGTGTGTGTGTGTGTGTGTGTGTGTGTGTGTGTGTGTGTTATATCCACGGTCTCCGCTAGCTTGTACTAACATGAAATGATACAAATACGACTCCTCTCATCCATTGATATTTCTCGTATTGCTATATTTCCATGAGACCATTTTGCATTCAGGAACACAGTTATGGTTAACCACGTTGAAACTGCCACTCTTTTGTTTAAATGCTGAAAATTATGTTTCAAAGACGATTTTAATTACAGATTTCGCACTAGCAACAGAAGATTTAAAGTGTCCGGCGAGCCGAACCAAGTCGCTGAAAACACACACACATCGGATGCGCAAAAGGCCCTGTTTAGCATTAATGTCATTTCGAAAGTCGCATATTGCAAAAAAGTTATCAATTCGTTTTTTGTTATTATTATCCAAATTCATCTGAATGACATACAGCCAAAATGGAATGAAAAGCAGCCATAAAATATGGAAAATGTGTGGGGCAGTCCTGGCCAATGGGGCTCTCCCAGTTTTGCTTTCAAGCATGTCATCAGATTTGTTGTACCACCTAGGGTTGAGAGAAAATGTTATTTGGTTTATTTACAGGTAAACAATCAATCCTGCTTACCTGAAGAAAGTTCAACTGTACATCCTTGAACCTCGAACTTAACCATCCTGCACTCTCCATCAGGAAATGCCAGACAATGTAATTCTGTAGGGTCCTTCATTGGAGAAAGGAAATGCAGGACATCAGGGCAATCAGAGCTGCAACAAACCAGATACCCAGGTGGAATGTATAAACCATAGCAAACATACCTGGCTGAGTATTTGTTGAGTATAGTAGGTAATCTTTTGAGGTATTCTGGAGCATACACCAAAATGCTTTCATTCTTTGATATCGTAACATTCACTTTGTGCATAATAGTTGCCAAAAATGTCTGCCAGTCAAATCCCTATTGGATAACAGAGAAGGTACAGGGAAAGGATAAGGAAAAATAAACGTTTGCCTTCCTTTGTAAAGGTGAGCTCCCAAAAACAAAGCATTGGCTATTTTGTTGATATGTTTCTTTTGAGAGTGTAGAACTTTTCAAAGTATATTAAATTGTCTAATGTATTTTTGAATCATCTTGTTGATAAAATAGGGTAATAACAGTGTTAAATATATATAACAATCATTGGTCTTCTGTTATCATAAAAGGATATGCAAGGAATCGCAACACAATGGACGGAGGCCATTTTTATCCATCATGTTTGGTCTGTATCCAGGAACTAATCCACAATCATATGGCTCAGAGGCGAACATACTACCAACCGTGCTCTCGTTAGGTCATTCAGGTTACAACAGCACGAAGGCCTCCCATCCTAGCACTAACCAGGCCTGACTCCTGATTAGCTTCCAATATCAGATGGGATAGGATGCATTCAAGTCAGTAATCTTTATGTCAAAAATGTAAACACCAGGAGCGCCCTGTAATGTGACATATAATATAATACAAACTAGAATGCTTCTGAAAATGCAAAGCACATCCACGTCCGTTTGTATTCAGACTTCTTCTTCTTCGCCCATAGGCTCAAAATAACGAAAGCAGTTTTAAAAAATACAAAGTGAAAATTGATGATTTTATGCAGCCTTGACCTTTGAGCTTTAGATATACAAAAAACAATCAGCTTGTAGCTATTGATTGGTGAAACAATTCAGTGACCCAATATGCAAATTCTTAAAATTTCAGGTCAATAGGATGAAAATGACAATTTTATGTGATGTTGACCTTTTGACCACATTATTAATTTGTCTGCTCCATATTCTCATAATAAAGCTTTGTTGAAAATTTTATGACAAAACTCAAATGGTAAATTGAAATTTCAGGTCCCCCATCGAAAACCTTGATCTTTTCTACCCCCGGTAATTCACCCCAGAGTCCTTGCAGTGTTCATATGTTTTAATCCTCTCCCACCTCCCCCCAAGTCCTCCCGATGTCCCTGCTCTCAAATGTTGTGTTTGTGTCCTTCCCCCTCTTCCCCCTCTCTTTTGTGTCCTTCCCCCTCTCTCCCCATCTTGTCTGCCGCTCCCCTTGTTTTTTGTGTTTTGTGTGTCGGTTTGTCTTTTTGTGTGATTAATGTTAGCTCTTTCACGAGCCTCGATCTTGTATACAAAAAAAAAAAAAAAAAAACTGGACGAGGATTAAAATTTGTGGTTTTAGGTGATGCTGACCTTTAACCTTTTGATAAAATTATTAATTTATCTTCTCCGTATTATCACAATAAAGTTTTGTTGAAAATTTTATGACAAAACTCCAGTGGTAAATTGAAATTTCAGGTCAATTGGTTGAAAATAGATGATTTTATGTGATGCTGACCTTTGACCTTTTGACCTATTGACAAATTTATTAATTTGCTTTCTCCGTATTATCACAATAAAGCATTGGTGAAAATGTGATGACAAAACTGAAATGGTAAATTGAAATTTCAGGTCAATTGGTTGAAAATGGATGATTTTATGTGATGCTGACCTTTGACCTTTGGACAAAATTATTAATTTGCCTTCTCTGTATTATAATAATAAAGCTTTGGTGAAAATGTTATGACAATAGCTCAAATGGTAAGAAAGTTATGGCATGGACAGACACACACACACATACACACACAGACAGACAGACAGGTCTCTTGCTGTGCTGGGGACGGTATCATAATGTACAACAGGAAAAATAATGGAATTATAGACTTCCTAAGTGCAATGCAGCAGAATAACCAAGAGGTATGCATACTCCCCTCTGAGCTGTCTACCCTGGGTTTAAATCTCGGCACGGCTATAAACTGTCATCCTGGTGATTCCAGGCAGTGGAGACAACATTGACGTCTTCTTGTCCCTCGAATGAAGCCACATCCTGTCCCTCGAATGGACGACAAGGTGAGCGCCCTGATTGCCAGCATTAGTTGGTGGCCGTTAATGATCCGCACGGTGTCCTTCACAAAGAGTCGGCGAGCTATCGCCAAAATCAAAATTTATGTACTAACTGGCTGTTGCAAAGGCAATGGCAAACCACCCAGCATAACCCTTGCCAAGAAACTGCTCGGCAGCACCAAAGCTCTGTGAGGAGTATGATACAGCTCATTATCATCATCAAGTACAGTGTAGTGTTGAAACTTACTGGCAGGGGAAACTGTTCCACGATTTCTGGCAGAGAGAACTTATTGTACAATATGGTGATGTCATGGCGATCCTTTATCGTGGCTGAGATCTGCAAACTCAAAAACACAACTGTCAGCCTTTATACCTTCGGGTGGATAAGCTTTGTAAACATACAACTGTGTTTTCATAAAACGTGGGCTGCTCTCTTTTGTTGAACATCAGGTCTCATGTCATATTTGAGATGAAAAAGAAAGATGACAATTGATAATTATTTTGTTTTTGAGGAGTCATTAACTAAAGCAGAGGGAAAGTAACTTTTCTGTCAAGCTTACTATCAAGGGAGGTGCAAAGCACCCCTCCCTGTATATGGGATCGTTTCACTGAATGCAAGTTTAACATGTGGACTGAAAATTCCTTTCTCGGCTTCTACTGGACAAAATCGGCTGCAAATTTCAGAAGTAAATGCTTTGTACATCGAGGTAATATGTTCCAAATGTCTGATGGCGCCAATTTATAAAGGGGCGCCAATTTGATTCATACAGCTGCATGAAGAAGTAAATGTATTATATTTGCCAGATGTAGGGCGCCCCTTTATATGAACTTTTCTATGGCATTACTTGGTCCCCCCTAAGAACGCAAGGGTAGTCTGGCATGCACACAGACTTTTTGAATGTCCCTTATTTTGTATTGTTTGGCATTTTCTACAAGCTATGGAATGTCCCTTCTTTTCTATCCTTTGCCACATGGCACATACCCTTATATAAAGAGGCCTTTTCCATGCCCGTGGCATTTTCACAATAATGCAATACACATACCCAGAGTTGAAAGAATACAAATTACATTTGAATTTTTTTTTCCATTGTCATTCTCCTATTTTTCAATATTTTAAAAAAATCTCCATCACAGCTTCTTCAATAAACTACTAATATAGTTTAATATTTAACAAGCATTCTGAGTATTGCGCTGCAATACATGTCCCCTACCAAAGTTGAAAGTGCCATAACTTTGTCAAAAATGATCGAATATGCAAATTTATGCATGGTTGATGCTGGTTTTCAAACTTGATCTGAGGTATGCTGAGACACATGTGTGTCACGCCTCGCCTCGTTGATAAGCCTGCAAGGTCGCTCCATGGAGCAGCCTGCACGTATTGCACTGTGTGAATTATATAATTACCAACTCACGGTCTGAGGTACTAGCGATTCAAGAGATATCCATTAAAAAATAAAAAATCGTTTAATTAACGATATCTGCTAAACCACGTGCCCTATCGCAAATTCCAAAAGGACATTTTAGTAGACTGACATGCTGAACAGATCTGTGAAGTTTCCCCTCGATTGGATCAAAAATGAGGGAGGGGCTCGGTTTTAAAGGTTCATGCTTAAAAACGTCATAACTCTGAAACCATGTGACGCATGACGTCATGCACGTGACTTTTTTGTTCGTCATGGGTATGCGACCCTGCCTGCAAAGTTTGGCCTCGATCTGTTCAGCCGTTGCAGAGAAAAAGGGGTTTTCGTGTTTTCACTCAAAACAATATGGCGGCCGAACCACGTGACCTGTGACGTCATAATTACCATTATAATATTCTATAGACCGAGTCCCCCCTACGGTGAAAATTTGATCTCAATCGGTCCTATTATGGCAGAGAAAATCTTTTTTAAAGGAAATTAAAACTTAAAATGGCACTGAGTTAAGGATCATCAGAATTATCAGAATTACCAAAGTTCAAAGTGCCATAACTTTGTTAAAAATGATCGAAACGTCGTGAAGTTCGAACTTGACCTGTAACTTATCATGAGGAAACCATGTACCAAGTCTGAAATCATTAGCATTAAGAGTTTAGAAAAAATTCCGGAAAACTGTTCTTTGCGTGACGGACTGACAGACTGACAGACTGACGAACTGACGGACTGACGGACTGACGGACTGAGGGACGGTGTGCAAACCTATAGTCCCCTCCGGTGTACACCGGTAGGGGACTAATAATGAATAGTTTAATAATAAATAAATAAATAATTTGATGATCAGTTTAATGATAATTACTTTAGTAATTAATTAGTAATTATTAATAATTATAATAATTAGTAATTATATAATTATAATAATTTAGAGTAATTAATAGTTTAATGATAAAGCTGTTTTGTAGTACTGAGCAGTACTACAAAACAGCTTTATCATTAGGCTATTTCATCTACAACACAACTTTGTGAAACTACTTTGGTGGAAAATAAATGCAAATAGTCGTCTTACTGACTGGTCTGGGACTGGTAGGATAGCCAAGAGGGAGGCATGCCCACCTCTGATCTACAGACTTGGCATTTAATATGGAATATTTTTTTTGTGGGGGTGAACTTACTTTTCAAGATGCCTTAGAACCAAAAGTTCATTGGAATAATGTTGAAATTATTCTAGATTTTGTTAATGTAACCTTTAAAAAAAACAAAAACCACATTTGACATTTCCAAACAAATAAATTGATCCTTGAAAGTGATGTAAACTGATATCGAACTCAATTTATGGACAGTACTGTGTTAAACTTCAGTACGTTTTCCAGAAGTATCTCTTTATTTTGCACATTAGCCAAAAATTTTTTAAACAAAAACAAAAGTTAAATTACGACTGGGATTACCGACAGTAAAATTACAGTTCAGTACTTCGTGTAACCCCCACGAGCATTCAGGAGAGCACGTACACATTGAGGCATGCTGTTCACGAGATTTGCCAAGGTTTGGACAGGAATCTCTTGCCATGCAGTGACAATAGCCTGCTGCAATTCACGCACAGAGGTCGGCTGCTGGTCCAAGTGGTCGATTTGACGCGTTAATTCTGCCCACAAGTTCTCTATCGGATTCATATCCAGGGACATGGCAGGCCACTCCATATGCTCTACACCATGGTCAGCAAGAAAGTATTGGATCATGCGAGCACGATGAGGCCGTGCATTGTCATCTTGGAAGACAAAGTTTCCTCGAAAGGCTGCACGAGCAAATGGAAGCAATGTTTCTTCCAGAATGGCCCTGTACTTGAACTGGTTCAGGTTTCCATTCAGAACAACCAGGTCAGTTTTGCCCCCTGCATGAAAAGCAGCCCAAACGGTCACCCCACCACCTCCAGCTTGGACTCTTGGCACTATACAATCTTTGTTGTAGGCTTCATGCACTTGTCTGCGCACTCGGACGCGGCCATCTTGACGATAGACCAGAAATCTAGACTCGTCACTGAAGATCACATGATTCCAGTGTCCTGGCTGCCATTGACGGTGCTCTCTGGCCCACTGCAATCGGCGCTGGCAGTGTTGTCTGGTCAGGCGTGGCTTTCTCAGGGGACGCCTGGCACGATAGCCTGCTTGAACCAGTCGTTGGTTGACTCGCCTTCTGGATACAGGCACATTTGTCAGTTGCTGCCACTCAGCCCTAAGCCGATTAGCTGACTTGGTATGGCCATTGCGGACTAACCGGTGCAGCTGGTGATCATCCCTCCTTGGGGTTCTGCGGGGACGTACTGGCCTCGGTATTGGAGTAGGGACACCCCTCTGAGCATTTCGTTTCAGGATCTTTGACACCTGACCTTGAGTGATGCCATACTGCCGAGCAATAGCACGCTCTTTCATGCTGTAATTTCCTAAAGCCACCACTCCATGACAAACAGCATTGTCGAGTTGACGGACCATCTCCAGGGGAAGCGGCAATAACTTTTGGAGACATGCAGCAGTTGTTTTCCACTAATGCAGAACGTGACCCTTGTATACCCGACTGTGAAGCCAATCGTCAAATGCACCTGTCCATACATTTTGCCACGCCACCTGTGAGATAATCCTGTTGTTGACTTCTTGCTGCGACAGACAATCAGTGACATGGTTCTTTTAACAAATAAATCACCAAAGTGTAAAAGAAACTCACCAGATTGATATACTGAGTTAAGAAAGTAAACCCAAGTCAAGAAAAAAAAAAATTCCATATTAAATGCCAAGTCTGTATCTTGCTTGGGTTTGGATTTAGACCCAGCTATAAACTGTCGTTCTGGTGTTTCGCATACAGGACGGTTCATCAATGAATCTCGGATGGACGTTAGACTGGGCATCCCATCTACTAACAAGCATTAGTTGGTTGATGGTAAAGATCCAAGCGTGTCCTTCATGAAGAATAAGTGAGTTATCGCCGGCATCCTGAACAAATGACAAAATCTTGCCATAATTGAATCCACAATTGAATCCCAGTCCATAGTCCAATATACATTCGCTAACAACAACTGACCGGTCTGATTAAATGTTTGATTTGTGCTTTTGGTGTTGGTCTGTGATCTTTACGTGCATCGTGTGAATGTAAATATCTTTAATTCGTCAACATTGCTTCCAGGAATAAGGAAAATTACATCTATCATATATCTGTTTAAGGTGGATATTTACAAAAACAAGACGACGACTGTTTATATAATCCACGTCACAGCCCTTACTGCGCAATGTCTTGCATATGGTTTGTGTACAAGCTCCTCCATGAGCCTCTGATTACTTTAAAACAAAATATGGATTTGATTATGGACATATTGGTGATGTGGGAGGGGAGTGAGGCGGGTGATGTTTAAAATCGTAAAGCTTGAACTTTGGAGAGACTATGAAGTGCGAACCGATTCATCATCTTAGACCAGCTTCTTCAAATAAAACTTGCTGGTACCATGGGCACATTCCAGATTTAAAGTTGGGTTCACAACCATGTTTGATTTTTTGTAATGAAATAGTGGCACTAACATTGCCCGATATAAACCTAAACACTAAACAATGCATTCAGTACGATCAGAATGAATATAAATTACTTAGGAATGACATTTTCAGGCAGCAAAGATAAAAATTTAATTTGAAAAAAAAAAAACCAGTACTCACATTAGCTATATCTGTTTCCAGCTCAAGAACCTCAACCATTTGTCTCTCTACATTCTCTGCATCTGTCGAGAGGTTGCGAGCATTTCGAAGCATCTTGGCAAGCTCAATCATGAAGTTCAGGTATGCATCTCGGGCCTGCAGTGGGCATTTAAGAGATCTTTCAACCTATTACGCAATAAGAGATGTAAATCAAGCATGGCGAGACACAATATATTTTAATTTCCCTGACTTTGCTCCCAGACATGTGAATAAATGACAGAGAATCACGAGTGCACATAATTAAATGAGTAACTTTAGTTTTAGCAACGCTTTTGATTATTTCCCTCTTGAAAGCATTTGTGTCAATGCACTTAAGGTGCAGATGGATTTGGTTTTGTGTGCACATATTGCAGAGTGTAAAACCCACCACTTTGTAATTGTTGTTTTCAAAGTAGTATTCTCTGGAGGGTAGGCCGAGGGAAGGTTGGTCAATCTAGCTCAGACGAGACAAAATGGCATTGAATCATTTGTAGAGCTTTAATACGCAAAATTATTGGGGTTGGGGGTGCGGGAGGAGTTCGTTTCGATAAAGGGGATGATCAACATGTGATGATGAAGTTGAATTCAAAAGAAAATTGTTGTTGGGTTTGGCACGTTTGGTCACAGCAAGACTTCTAAACAGATCTTTATTTAATAATCCATTTTATGCATCAAACGCCTACAATGGGGTACAAAAGTCTGAGTCCAAGAGCGAAGTTTTAAAATTAGATGTGATAACAAAATTAATTGTTATAATAGGAAACCAAAAGCACTTTCTGTGGATTTCCATGAACTCTTAAGGAGTAAAACTTTTTAAAATAGAAAAAAAAAAAATCTGTCATTACGTGTAATCAATAATTAATTAATCAGTGTGACCCCTTTTTGCCTTGAGAACTGCCTCAATTCAATTTGGGATTGATTTAATTCGTTTGTTGATTATGTTTGAGTTAATGTTTTCCCAACAACACTCCAGAGCATAAACAGAGCCTGGAGTTGGCTTTGGGGTTAGGGTGCTGGCTTGGGATCCTAGGATTCTGAGTTCGAATCCCGGTCGATCGCTGAATTAATGCCAAGAGGGTTGACTCAGCCTGTCATCCTTCTTAGCTCAGCAAATTGAGTACCAGCTCACTGTGTGTCCCTGTATGTCGCAAGAGGCGACCATCATGTTTGGTGGCAGGAAGGGCATCTGGCCATAAAACATTGCTTCAAAAAGGGGACCACGGTGCCCAAAAAAGGCCAACCCCTGCTCTGCGGGGAAAAATGGCCTCTAAAGGTGGTTCTACTCCAGAGCATAAACAGACGGTTCATGTAAATTTTTATCTCTCTCTTTCAAATGTATTCACCCTTCATAATCTCTGCCACCGATGGCGGACGAATGTTATGTTTCCCCGCTGTCTGTTTGTCTGTCTCTGAGCAGGATATTTCAAAAAGTTATGAATGGATGTGGATGAAGTTTGGTGGACAGGTTGTGTGTGTGACAAGGACGGATTGATTAGATGGTGATGAAGATCCGGATACGGGAATTATTCAGTGATTCTTCATTATCGAAAGATATGGCCAAAACTATATTTAGCATGATGTCTCAAAAATTTGTCGACGGATTAGAATGAGACTGAGTGGACAGCTTTGGGTGTCTGCCAAGGATGAAGTGATTCGATTTTGGTGAAGATGCAGATATGGATTCAGATCTGAGAAATTTTAAATTTTTTAAAGTGATTCTTTACCATTGGAAAGTGGGGTCAAAACGATATATGACACATGATATTTAAAATTTTGTGGACGGATTTGGACGAAACGAGGTGAATGATGAGTTGGGTAAGTGATAAAGACAAACCGATTCGATTTCGGTTCAGGACCAGATGCATATCCGGCCTATCAGTGGGATACAAAATGTAAACTGTTCTGCCTGGCAGAGGGAATGCGCTCTACCGAGTGCCGGTATGAGAAAGCTTGGCATTGATTTAAGTGGACTCAGACTTTTGTACCCTATCTTAGTTTCTACTCTACAAACAGGTCCGAGACACACACACATATGGCACGAGTTCAAAACCTTACCCGAATGATGTGTTTCCTGGAATCTTTGTCATCAACACCAACAAACATGTCTATGACAGGTCTTTCACCAAAGTTGGTGTTTAACAAGGGTAACATGGCGTCCAGCCTCCACCGACTTTCTGCAAAGGTAACGCAGTTGCTCTTTTACCAAATCACCAAAGTGATCTTCCAATCACGTTCTCTCATTTTGACAAAAGCCACAGAAAATTTGAAATGATACATATCAGACACTTTGCCTTGTACACATCTGTAATGTTTACCGTATTTGGTGTTCCAGGTATCTTGAGCCACTGGCCAATCACCAATGTCCTCCATAATGTCCAGTAAAGGCTCTGAGTCTCGCTTCTCAATCTGGCCTTTAAAAGGTGGAAAATAAGATATGTGTGTGTACTACAGCAAGCTTCAAGGTTAGCAAGGAAGGTTAATTATAGATGACAAACATGGCAAAGCTTTCCCAAATCATGCAGACAATTCCTGAGAGTAAAAGGTCTTGCAGCTACAATTACAAGTACAAATGTCAACTACCCGCTCCACTTTACGATCAAATCAAAAAGGTTTAGATCCAAAAAAGTGCCTGATCAAAACTTTTTTGGTCGTTTGGAAAGGACGTTTGTGCCATGTGCAGTGCGCAGGATGCTTAATACCTCATCTTTTGCTTGGAGTAGGCCTTTGTCAGGGAAGAAGGATATGTGTGTGTGCATGCATGCTTATGTGTGTATGTGTGTCGTCATGACAATATCTCCTGGATGAATTATGCATAAGTAGTTGAGCCCTCATTGACATCCATCCAAGTCTATAACCATACAGATGTTGAACTTTATCAAGCAGATCGAATGATAAGGTTGATGATGCATATAACTCAATCTTTAAAATCTCAGTTGTTTCTGTACAGACACAAACAAAGTACAGAGATAAGTTACTTCAACTTTCAAAGAACCAAATTATGCTCAACATTCAGTAACATTTATCATTAATTCGATGACAGATTTTAAATGCTCCGAGGAATCAGAAGGATTACATCTTTACATGGATCATGCACATCTTTAAGAGCAGGTGTGTACAAGAAGTAAGAAGACTGTTTATAATCCACATTACAGCCCTTACGTAATGGCAGAACAAATCAAACTTTGAGCCACAGGCAGAATGATTGAAAGCATGTGGACTGGATTGGATGTACTTACTTTCATTGATACAAGACCTGTAGAGCATTTTAGCCTTTTTCACTGCTTCCCTATCTCCGTAATCTGGTTTTCCAAGAATATCTGCAAAAAAAAGGAAGACTGAATTATCTATTATACAAACCAAAAGATGTTTGTCCTTATATGAAGCAGGAAACTGTAGGGTAGGGTTATTTTTGTATACTAAGTCGAGGCTCATATAAGAGCTAACACATGGAACATATAATAAAGGGAGTGGGAGACAAGAGCGGGGGAGAGAGGGAAACACAACAACAGTAGGGAACAGGGACAGGAGATCTGTGGAAGAGAGAGGGCTGGGGCAGGGTACATGGGATAAACAAGATGGCCACTCCAAGGGGATTTCAGGAAAGAAAACAGGGAATTTGAAGGAGGTGGGTTTGGGGTGGATTAACGGGGGTAGAAAAAAATCAAGGTTTTGGATGGGAGAAGATAAGAGATGGTGGTGAACAGCTGTTGGGAAGTCCTGAAGGGGCGAATGGGATTGAAGAGAGTGTGGGAGTTTGTTCCAGAGGTGGGGAAAAGAGGAATGAAAGAGTGAAGGTGAGCAGAGAGTCTTGATTTTGGCAGTTTCACCAGAAGAGGGTTGCTGGCAGATCTTGTGCATCCTGCAGGAATATTTGGGGGACAGGGAACAGACAGAGCTGGGGGTGCTAGGCCAGAGAGGTGTCAGTAATTAAAATAATATGACCTGGAAATTGTAGTTCTATACTTGAGGAGTGGTATGCAGTTATTTTCTATGTAGAAATATGTTATAAGGCATTATATTGATACCTTTCATGTGAAAGTCATATGGAAATCTCACGAGTTGATAATGTCAAAAATCCACTGAACAGTTGTTATTGAGATATACTAGGGCATGCCCGTACTATATATAAGCTAGGACGTGCCCGTACGTGGGTGCCCGTTCCTTGCCAAAAAAAAAAAAAAAAAAAAATTTGTGTAGGGGTGTGTGTGTGTAAACATCCTAGGGCGTGCCCGTACGTGGGTGCAAAAAAACATGCGTGCAAACAACAACAACAAAAAAAAACTTTGAAACCACGTGGCAGTAACGACCACAGAACCCCCCCCCCTCTATTTACATGAATGGTTTGGTCCATTCGCAACGACCACAGAACCCCCCCCCCCTCTATTTACATGCAATGGTTTGGTCCAAAGCGAACGGCTTGCAGTGTTTGGTAAAGAAATCGCCATAGCTCGGTAACTACTTCTCCGATTAATATGAAACCTTGAAAAGGCACATCCTCGGGTCCCCAGCAATATACCTGGCAAGTTAAAAGTATATCGGACCCGTGGTTGTCGAGAAACAGCGGTCACAGACAAACAGACGTACAAACGTACAGACGTACAGAGATTACTGGAATTATAGATAGACTAGGGCATTGCCCGTACTATATCTATATCTAAAATTATATCCCCCCCCTCTATTTACATGAAATGGTTTGGTCCAAAGCGAACGGCTTGCGAGTACGGTGACAATCCCCCCCCTCTATTTACATGCAATGGTTTGGTCCAAAGCGAACGGCTTCCGGAGTTTGGTAAAGAAATCGCCATCGCGTGCACAAACGCGCAGGAAAGCGAATGAATCGCAAATTCGGTTTTATTAGTTTTAAAACATAGTTTAACGCCAACATAGTTTGCAAACGTGAAATAAATGAATACGCTCTCAAATGTGCCATCCGAGGCAGAGTGTGCCCGCCACGTTCGGCACACGCGATCGTTCGCTGCTCTCTGATTGGTTGAATCGTTTTTTGGACATAGCTCGGTAAGTAATTGTCCGATTAATATGAAACCTTGAAAAGGCACATCCTCGGGTCCCCAGCAATATACCTGGCAAGTTAAAAGTATATCGGACCCGTGGTTGTCGAGAAACAGCGGTCACAGACAAACAAACGTACAGACGTACAAACGTACAGACGTACAGAGATTACTGGAATTATAGATAGATAGAGGATGTGGAACTGTTTCTTGCCTAGGTTGTGCATGGATAGAGGTGAAACGAAGATTCAACATTTTGATCCCGAGTCCAAATTATATAGCATGGTCTTGAAGCATCAGGATTCCCCTTCATATAAAGTCTCACCCAAACTTTCAATGGGAAGTATATGGAATCCATCTCTCGGGAATAATTATGATAGCCTGTTTACAATAAGGAAGTCCAATAATTGGGGCATATAATTCAGAATCATTAAAAGAATTGAAGGACATAAATTGTAAAGTCAAATATATGGAAATTTCAGCTGTGGAATGTTGCTTCTCCACACGATAAAGCCCCAGCCACAATGTGTTTTGCAACTGCACAAAACAACAGCAACAGGAAAAAGAGCAATCAGAGATTGCAAACCCTCACCAGGATGTATTTTCAGTGGTTTTTAAGGCTTTTGTGTTAAAACAAATATGGCGGCCGAACCACGTGACCGATGACATCTTTTTTTTTTTCTAAACTAATTTATTCCTAGATTGTGCTCAAGAAATTTCATCTTCGTCAGATGAGGTTTTGTACTTGTCGAATTATGACGTCATAATGGAGGCACCTATTACATCATCATTAACATATTTTATTCCCCATGGAGAGTTCTTTACAATGAGCCATGTCTCAATTTTTATTCTATTCAGCGCTTTCGGAGATATAGAGGTGCAATTTTTTTCGTTTTCTCCAAGATGGCGGCCGAACCACGTGATCTATGACGTCATAATTATCATTCAAAAATTATACAGGTGGAGTTGCACCTATGGTGAAAATTTCAATGTCAATCAGACCAACGGTTGCAGAGAAAATCATATTTATTCTGTGCAGACAAACACGCCCCCCCCCCCTCCTTCCCCAAGAAAAAAAATTCCATTGATACAGCAAATTGCCCATTTCATCAAGATTAAAATTGACAATCTTGATCAAAGCTTGGGTCAACAGGAAGAAAAGGATGATTTTTCAGATGAAAAATGATTATTTTGGAAGGTTGACCTTGAGTTGACCTTTGACCTTTTGACCTCAAAAATAGTTGGTTTCCCTATTTCGTGACTCGATATGCAAATGCTGTTCAATTTTCAAGTCAATTGGTTGAGAATTGACAGCTTTTTCAGATAAAAAATGATGATTTTGGAAGTTTGACCGTGAGTTGACCTTTGACCTTTTGACCCCAAAAATAGTATGTTTCCCAATTTAGTGACTCGATATGCAAATGCTGTTCAATTTTCAAGTCAATTGGTTGAGAATTGACAGCTTTTTAGATGAAAATTGATGATTTTTAAAATTTGACCTTGAGTTGACCTTTGACATTTTGACCTCAAAAATAGTACGTTTCCCAATTTAGTGACTTGATGTACAAATGCTATTCAATTTTCAAGTTAATTGGATTTAAAATGGCGATTTTAGAAATTTGACCTCCAGGTGACCTTTGACCTCAAAATCAATAGGCTTCTCAATTGGGACGACTTATACAACGTGGTGACGTTTCGTGACGATCGGTTTAGAATTGTGATCTGTAGGCCGGTGATAAACAGACAAACAGACAGACAGACAAACAAACAGACAGAACCAAAAAACGGAACCGACCAATATACTTGAAAAATCTTCGATTTTGCAAGTAATAAACGGACTCAAATGCAATACCCTCTCCTCTGGCGAGGGTAATGAGTTTCAAAATTCTTCTTCATCAGACTTGTATAATGCTCTGGACAGCCCTCTCATATTTTGCAGATGACTCCACATTTAGTCAGACAGTACTTCACCCGACTGGCTGCCAAATAGTAGGTGTGTGATTCTCTGCTGATTTGGAATTGATTAAACTAGGGCATGCCCGTACTATATATAAGCTAGGACGTGCCCGTACGTGGGTGCCCGTTCCTTGCCAAAAAAAAAAAAAAAAAAAAAATTTGTGTAGGGGTGTGTGTGTGTAAACATCCTAGGGCGTGCCCGTACGTGGGTGCAAAAAAACATGCGTGCAAACAACAACAGCAAAAAAAAACTTTGAAACCACGTGGCAGTAACGACCACAGAACCCCCCCCCCCTCTATTTACATGAAATGGTTTGGTCCAAAGCGAACGGCTTGCGAGTGGTGACAATCCCCCCCCTCTATTTACATGCAATGGTTTGGTCCAAAGCGAACGGCTTCCGGAGTTTGGTAAAGAAATCGCCATCGCGTGCACAAACGCGCAGGAAAGCGAATGAATCGCAAATTCGGTTTTATTAGTTTTAAAACATAGTTTAACGCCAACATAGTTTGCAAACGTGAAATAAATGAATACGCTCTCAAATGTGCCATCCGAGGCAGAGTGTGTCCTCCACGTTCGGCACACGCGATCGTTCGCTGCTCTCTGATTGGTTGAATCGTTTTTTGGACATAGCTCGGTAAGTAATTGTCCGATTAATATGAAACCTTGAAAAGGCACATCCTCGGGTCCCCAGCAATATACCTGGCAAGTTAAAAGTATATCGGACCCGTGGTTGTCGAGAAACAGCGGTCACAGACAAACAAACGTACAGACGTACAAACGTACAGACGTACAGAGATTACTGGAATTATAGATAGATGTTGGTCTAACAAATGAAACATGTCAGTAGGATGGAGTTATTGTTTTTGTAGTTTGTGAAACTGCGGCTCTCTGTTGTTCGGCTCCTCCATGAACCAAGACACGAATAAATAAATAAAAACCCTCACCTTGTCATTACTCTGCGCTCACGAAGTGAAAATCAGGGTTAGGAATTTAGGTGCTTACATACGTGTGGCGTGCGTACGTATGGGGTGCGTGTCTCCATTTTAAAAATTCATTTTCTTGGCAACCGTTGGTCTGATTGACACGAAATTTTACCATAGTAGCGCTTCCGCCAGTATAACTTTTTTATTCATAATTATGACGTCATAGTTCACATAGTACAGACGCCATCTTGTAAAAACTTTACATCTCTGTATCTCCGAAACCGCTCAATGGAAAATAATTGAAGCAAGGCTCATTGTCAAGTACTCCCCATGGGGAATAAGATATGTTAATGATGATGTCACCGGTGCCCTCATTATGAGGTCATAATTCGACAAGTACAACGCTTGATCTGATCAGTATGAAAAAAAATTCTCTGAAACTGTTAGTCCGATGAACTCGAAATTTCGACGAGAGGAACGCTTCCTCTTGTATAATTTTTTAAATGATAAATTATGTCATAGGTTACGTGGTACAGGTGCCATGTTGGAAAAATCGACAATTGTGACACCTCTATATCTCTGAAAACGCTCCATGGAAAAAATTTAAACATGGTGCGTTGTCAAGTACTCCCCATGGGGAATAAGATATGTCAACGATGATGTCATTGGTACCTTAATTATGACGTTATACTTCGACAAATGCAACGTTTGATCCGATCAGTGTGAAATTTTTTTCTCTGCGATTGTTCGTCCGAATGACAGGAAATTTTCACTATAGGGTGCCTCTGCCTGTAGAATTTTAGTGATAATTATGATGCCATAGGTCACGTGGTATGGGCGCCATCTTGGAAAAACTTCGCACCTCTATATCCCTGAAACTGCTCCATGAAAAAATGTGAAACAAGGCTCATTGTCAAGTACTCCCCATGTGGAATACAATATGTTAATGATGATGTCATCGGTGCCTTCGTTATAACGTCATATTTCGACAAGTACAACGCTTTATCCGATCAGAATAAAAAAAAAAATTCTGCAACTGTTGGTCTGATGGACACGAAACTTTCACCATAGGAGTGCCTCCTCCTGTAGAATGTTTTAATGATAATTATGACATCATAGGTCAAGTGGTACAGGCGCCATCTTTGAAAAACCGAAAAAAGGTTACACCTCTATATCTCCAAAACCCCTCCATGGAAAAATTGAAACATGGATCATTGTAAAAAAAAAACTCCGCGTGGGGAATAAGTGTTGTTAATGATAATAATAATAATAATAATACATTTATTTTATATGGCGCTTTTCAAGAAGCCCAAAGATGTGACTTAATTTGTGCCTTAATTATGATGTCATAATTTGACAGGGACAACGCTTGGTCTAATCAGTTTGAAATTTCTTGTACGTGATCTACACAACAATTATATTAGAGAATTTAAATTTATGATGTCATCGCTCACGTGGTCTGGCAGCCATATTGGATCAAAGAAAAAAAACATTCAAAAACAGAAGAGTTGGCTCGCACCAAGTTGACTGCACAGGGTAAGTATTTTATGAATACCATCTAGTTCTCCAAGGATTGTCAAACGATCCCACCTATCTCTTTTGATTGTCAGTCTCTGGAAGAGGTTCAGCAACTTGGACTTCTAGGTGTTACCATCATCAATGATTCTCCCTGTGCCAACAACATCCCAAAGCTGGCTTTGAAAGCCAGTTGCATGCTGGCATCCTCCCTTGTTCTAGAAATCATTAATTCAAATAAATAGATAAAACGAGAAAGAGCTATCAGAAATTGCAGACCCTCACCAGGACGTGTTATTAGTGTTTTTTAAGGCTCTTGTGTTAAAACAAATATGGCGGCCGGACCACGTGACCGATGACGTCATCTTTTTTTTTTTCTCCACCAATTTATCTATAGATGATGCTCAATAAATTTCATCTTGATCAGATGAAGTTTTGTACTTGTCCAATTATGATGTCATAATGGAGGCACCTATGACATTATCATTAACATATGTTATTCCCCATGGAGAGTTATTTACAATGAGCCATGTCTCAATTTTTGTCCATGGAGTGGTTTTGGAGATATAGTGGTGCAAAGTTTTTCGGTTTTACCACGTGACCTATGACGTCCCTGATGTTTCCCAGTTCCACTAGGATGCATGCATTCATGCATTCTTCCACAAATGCTTTGCTGATTAACCTCCCAAAATCCAGGCTTTCTGGGCCCCTCCACATTTTTGTTACTCTTTTTTCCCCCATTTTCAGAATCACTTTCCTGAGGCTCTTCTATCCCACTCGTCCCTCCAGTGTTTTAACTTGGTGGTGCACTACCTTCTCATGTCATCAGCCATTCCTGTATGTAGTCCTTTCTACCCCCATTAACCCTGTTTGGTCTAACCTTCTTCCTTGTGGGTTGCTGTGTTTCCTCCACTCCACTTTCCCTCTGTTTCGTTTTCCTTTTCCTCCGCTAACAAACTCTTCCTGTTTGTTCATTCCTTTTTGTTGTGTTCACCTGCAGCCCCACTGCAGTGCTGTCAGCCCGTTGCCTTTTCTTCCTCTGTCACTTTGCTTCTCCAGCCTTCAATCTTGTATGGAAAATAAAGTCCTCTCTAATATGCCATATTTGTAACCTATTACTATTTATTGTTTCCACACCCAAAACAAAACATCCATGAATGTGTCTTTGATGGTGACGATGAAGTCAGGAGTGCTATGGAATGGTAAATTGAGCACCAGGAGAAAATATTTTACTGTGGGGGTGATAGAGTAGGTGCGTGAACCTTGATGGAGATCACATGGAAAAAAATAGATGCCAATTTGTCTGGTGTGCAGACAGGATAGGCCAGCCCTAAAGTTACACGCACTTCCCTCTGAGCTGTTTAGCCTGGTTTTAAATCTCCGCCCATCTATAAACTATCATGGTGGTGTTTTGCATGTAGGGTAATTCATCAATGTGTGTGCCATTCCTAATATGGATGATAAGCTGGGTGTCCCATCTGCTGGCACTTGTTTATGGACGCCAAGTTTCCACAGTGTCCTTCGCGAAGCATAGGAGAGCTATCCCCGGAACCCGGCACCCTGGCTAAGTTCCGAATCCCCCCACCCACACTCCCACAGTCGAGTATCTTGCGTCGGGGTGGTGATCCATCCAGGATTGTAACCATAGCCAAGGAACTTTGCCATAAATGTCTATAAGCCGAGTCCAAATCGAACGAATCAGAAAATTGATTTATCCTTCTTTTTTCAACTCGATGATAAATAATTCTATCTACGCCTTTATTCACTTTTTTCTACTGTTTCTTGTGTTCAATATTTATAAAATTCCATAGATAGAGCTGCTGCTTGTAACTGCTGCACTCTCAAATCTGGAATCATGTAATGGAAACCAATGTGCACCTTTCAGAATGACTTCCATCTCATGGCGCAAGATATCAAACGTCGAATAGCGAGCGCTGCTTTCAGGTATTACATTCTTCCGTAGCCAGCCACCGCAGGCAAACAGGTAGAAATTGTCACACGGACGCACACTGTCGTCCATGTTCTGTATGATCCGAGCAGCTGTAAGTAAAACAGGCAATAATCACACTGGATCAACAACACAGGCCTGATTTAGACTACGTGTGGGGATGGGGGTGCTCCATAGGTGCTCCATAGCTGCAGCTCCATAGGCACAACCACAGGCTTTCTCAGTGGGGTGGGGATGGGGGCTGGCAGGTTGCCTTTCAAGTAGCAGAAATGATATTAATTATAAAAGGTAAATAGGGGCAGAATGTCGACTGCTTGTACACAATTGACTCTGTACTATGGCCAGGGGGAACACTTCCTCCCCCTTTCCCCTCCACCCTCTCCAATTGCACTCCCTCTCCAATTGCTATTAGCCCCAATTGGACTTAGTCCAAAACGTGGGCTTCTGGATTGGGTCTTGTCTGTTCGTCTGTCCACAACCATATCTCAGAGATATGGACCGATTTTGTTCAAACTTGGCACACAGTTAATGAATGATGCCTTACATATGCACGTCATTTTCTTTCGAGATCAGATCCAATATGGCCGACTGGTGGCTATTTTGTTACTTAAACGTATCTCCAACCATTTATCGACATGCATGGACCGATTTTGTTCAAATTTGGCAAACAGATTAATGAATGATGGATTGCATATGCACATCATTTCTTTTTGAGATAAAATCCAAGATGGCCGACTGATGGCCATTTTGTTACTTAAATGTGTCCCCAACCAATCCTCAACATGCATGGACCGATTTTGTTCAAATTTGGCAAACAGATTAATGAATGATGGATTACATATGCACGTCATTTCCTTTTGAGATAAAATCAAAGATGGCCGACTCGTGGCCATTTTGTTACTTAAATATGTCCCCAACCAATCCTCGACATGTGGGGACCGATTTTGTTCAAACTTGGCACAAAGGCAATACATGAGCATACATATGCAGAGAGATTTTGTTTTGTAATCTGACAAAAGATGGCTGAGTGATGTCCTTTAACTCCGTACAGCAAAATTACTGAAATCACGGGGGGGGGGGGGGGGGGGGGGTAGTGGGAGGGGTATGACATTTTATGTCTTTTTCTTCTTGTTTTGTGATTATAGGAATTTGTTAAAGGCAAATGGTTTCTGTAATATTATTATTTAATTACTTTTCTCAGTAGCCACATTCCTTTTTACCAGTGGCTATTAAATATTGCACTCGTAAACATTCATTTACTCAGTAGATATAGTTTCTGTCGGAACATTCCAACATGTTTTTATGCCTTATTCCCTGCTAACAATGCTACTGTAATACTGGGTAAACATAACAGTGTTGCACAATATTTCATCGTTTTGAGAGGATATGATAAGTGCTCATCTTCATATAACTTAATCAAGAGGGGGGTGTTTGGTAACTTTATAAAGATGAGGGAAGAGGTGAGGAAATGGATAAAGAGAGAGGGTAGAGAAGATGGGCAAGTAACTTGGGAGAGCATAAGACATGGGGTTGGTGTTGGTTGGTGGTGGAGGTCCATACTCTTGACAAATAAATTTTAGGTGCTCATGATGACTTGTGAATGTTTCTCTGGATAATACCATAGACAGGTTAACACCATCACAGGGTGTATAAGTTTTATATGATCACCTGTAAGAATTGAACCCACATCAGTGAGGGCAATGTAACAAGGCTTCGCCCACTCATCAAAAGACCCTCTCCATGAGTTGGGTTGTGAGAGGATAAAAAAACCACCATCATGGTGAAATACCTTAATGGTCCCTAAGATTGGTGTCGCATCTCGCTGGCACATACATATAATCGCTGAATGGCTTGTGCGATTTAGCTCTTTATTTCGAAAAAAACGCCAAAACAACTAAACTCTGCAGAAGATTCTACTTTGTTTTGAATTTTTCTGACAGCAATTTTAGCTCAATGACGAGAAACGATAAATGGTTGAACACAGTACAATGCTTTCCTTGATTGGATATGACGCATTAAATGTCATGATGCTATGTGAGACACACGTCCTCACATGATGCACCACAAGTTTGGTGTTTGCGCACTTCACGGAGTGCCAGTATCATACATCGCCCTCCATATCATCGATGTCCGAATAGCACTAAAATTTGGTGGCCTCCCTGTTTACTACCATCTCTACCGAGGTCTTGCTTCTACTTTAATCATACTACTCCCCCCCCCCCTCCCCCTCAACCCCCCAGCCCTTCCAGGATGCATTTGTTCTTCCTCCTTGTGAAATTCCCAAAATCCAGGCATACTGCAACTCTTTATTTCTCTTAAGTCCCACTTGTGGAAACTCATGCCTCAGTTTATTGGATCCCACTCTTCTCTACAGCGCTTCACATTAGGAGTACACCACCACCTCAGGTTAACCTCCAACCCTACTCGTGATTTTTTCATTAATCCCCCTTTACCGCAACCCATCTAATTTGCAGTTTTCTATATTTCTTTCCCTCTTCTCTCTCCTCCCTTTTGTTTACCCGCTTGTTACATGATGTCCACATGTTATAGGCTAATGGTGAAATCTCAAAAGGGGCCTTAAAATGGGTCTAACCCCTCCCCATCTTAGAACAAAAAACAACCTATTTTTTCTTCAAGGGGGATGTCTGGGGAGTTAGAAAATCATGGTTGTGAATATGAAAGCATTGCACATCACTCCGAGAATCACATTTACATATATATATAATAGGTGCTGATGTCGATGCCAAGAGCCGATTTGACGTAACAGGTTTTTTGCCTTTATAGGTGTCAATATTGATGCTATATGCACAAATATGGTATTAAAATGTGCAGGAAGATAAGACACAATCAATAAAATAGGAATAAGGCTTAAAAAATAACTTTTCTTGGGTAGAAATGACAAAATGTTGAAATTAAATGCTACAAATTCAGTTCGGTTTCATCGATAAAATGGGGACAAATACATTGTAATTTCAGAAATATTAGCTTCATAGTCATAAAGTTTATGTTCAAATTTCCCCTGTTCATTCGTGTATTTAACATTATTAACCAAAATGTTAATATCAATAATACTGATAATTATACTGTCAAAATCAAATGTCACCCCCCTAATATTTTATTGAAATTCACAAATCGCAATACCGCCAAAACATCAAGTAGTGGGGCAGATAAGGTCATATATGGAAGGTATTGTGCATTTTATGTGCATGGGAGTTTCAGCATATAATCTACATACCCCAAGGTTTTATTTCAGACATGGAGGCAATTTGTTTCTGACCTGTGGTGACCTTGAGAGGTCATTGACCCCAGCATTGCATGCTCCATTGACAGTTTGACCTTGATCCCTTGGTCCAAAGTCAAATCTGATGGTGGCAAATGATTCCCCATATATGATTTCCTATTAGTGCCTAATACATACCT
This sequence comes from Myxine glutinosa, assembly GCF_964187855.1. Taxonomy (NCBI): domain Eukaryota; kingdom Metazoa; phylum Chordata; class Myxini; order Myxiniformes; family Myxinidae; genus Myxine; species Myxine glutinosa. Next base: position 88,247,957 of record NC_136264.1, on the reverse strand, counting down.
AAACTGTCTGACCATTATTTAAAGAGTTACAGGTACTTGAAAGTAAAAGCTATAAATAACTTCGGGACATCCCCTTATGTCATGTGACTGATGACACAATCCTCTCAGCTTTCAACTGTCTCCATGTGGACAAACAAAACTCTGAGGTCAAGGAAAAAGGTAAGATTTTGAAAGATATAAACTTTTTCTAAATGAAATAATGTAGCAATATTATGCATAAGAGTACCAAGAACATGTATAACTAAAAAAAATGGCATGTTTTAAGGGGGAAATAAGAAAACTAAGGCAAAATACTGAAAATCTGTTGACTTAAAACTTCATTGGGGTATGTAGATTAATATGCTGAAACTGTCATGCTTTAGTCATAAAATGCACAATTGGTTTGCTATATTTCTTTCCAGATGGACTTTTCTGACAATGGTCATCACTAACCTTCTACCATGGATTTGGAAGCACCAGCTGTGAAACGTCGAAAAATCGATACGGACCATTGTATCATATGCTCCAAAACTCTCGACTCGAAAAGGGACCATGTGGTTAAGAACCCAACTGCTGATGATGGCTTGAATGCAATTCTAAAAGCAAGTAAGCTGAGACAAGATGATGTTTATGAAGCACTCTGGCCTTTGCAACAAGAGATTTTAAGCCTGAATCTGAAAGTGGCTTTCCATAAATCATGTCGTGCCAATTACACCAGCAAGTCAAATTTGCCTAAATGCCAATCTACCGATACTGAACAACAACCGTGTACGTCGGAGTCCATCTCTACGGAACCTTCAAGGCTCATGAGAAGTGAAACAAGCGGGTTTGACATCAGGAATGATCGTTTCATTTGTGGCAAACGGAACACTTCAAATAGAAAAAAGCTTACACAAATTTCCACAGGCATCGGACAGACCACCAGAGAAAAGGTTCTTGCAGCGGCCCACAAAAGAAAAGACGACACCATTCATATGCGAATGCTCTTGTATTCAGATTTGTTTGCCTATGATGCCAAATACCACCGATTATGCTATGGACATTATATAACAGACCTCAACATAGCTGCTGCGCAAAACAAGTCAGGAGAGTCAGCAGCAGTTACATTACACGATGTAGCCTTTGATGAACTTAAAATTCATTTGGACCAAACTGTCTTCTCCAAAAAAAAAGACTGTGACAGCCCTTGCCAGTTTGAAAGCACAGTTCATCAACTATTTAGTTGAATTGGGTGCCAGTAATGCGCAGCAGTACACCGCCTGGAAATTGAAGGAACGATTAACCAAACATTACAGTGATCAGTTGGTCTGTGTTACATTATATGGTTGTACTGACATCGTGTGCTCCTCTTCTGTGACCTTGGGTGATGCACTGAAAAAGGCCACTGCTCTGCAAGATGCAAACGATGATGGTGACTATGAAGAACTGGTTTCTACAGCACAAGCAGAACCAGTGAATGAAAACCCTATCTTGCACACTGCTGCTGGCATACTGAGGAAGCACATGGCTGACATCAAGCATGCAACTGGTGTCTATGCACCAGCTGAAGACACAAACATTGAGCAGTATGCCAAATTCATTCCAGATGCTATGTATGACTTCATTCAGTGGTGCTTCAGTGAGAAGTCATACACGAATATAACTAGCTGTAGCAACGAGGGTGCTTCAAAGAGCAACCTGAAAACGATCGCTAAATGTCATGACATAATATCACAGAACCAAAATGTGTACACAGCAAAAACCCTGGACCTAGCCTTAAAAGTACATCACGAATTTGGAAGTAAGAACATCATTGACTTACTTCATTCACTGGGTCACTGTGTATCATACGACGAAGTACGGCGTTTCCTCACATCTGCTGCCATTGATCAGACAAGTAGATCAGAGGATGTTTACATACCCAAAAGACTCCAAAACCCGAGGGTCATTGATGATTATCCTATCATCGACGGCGCCATTGATAACTTTGACCAAAATGAAGCAACTTTGGATGGAAAGTCAATTACTCAAGCCATGGCAGCCGTACTGTTCCACAGAGGAGCATCATCAGAATGACATGTATATACTACTGCGATTTCTGGATGTTGGTAAAATATTAGGGGGGTGACGTTAGATTTAGACAATATAATTATCAGTATCATTGATATTAACATTTTGCTTAATAATGTGATATACACAAATGAACAGGGGAAATTTGAACATAAACTTTATGACTATGAAGCTAATATTTCTGAAATTACAATGTATTTGTCCCACTTTATCGATGAAACCGAAGTGAATTTGCAGCATTTAATTTCAACATTTTGTCATTCCTATCCAATAAAAGTTATTTGTTAAGCCTCAATCCTATTTTATTGAGTGTGTCTTATCTTCCTGCACATTTTAATACCACATTTGTGCATATAGCATCAATATTGACGCCTATAGAGGCAAAAAACCTGTCATGTCAAATCGGCTCTCGGCATCGACATCAGCACCTATTATATATATATGTAAATGTGATTCTCGGAGTGATGTGCAATGCTTTCATATTCACAACCATGATTTTCTAACTCCCCAGACATCCCCCTTGAAGAAAAAATAGGTTGTGTTTTGTTCTAAGATGGGGAGGGGTACTCGATCCAAAAGCACCCTACACCGCTCGCCTATGAGCCAACTGTCTCGCAGTCAGTGTGTTGCCTTCTACCCTCTATCACCTCGTTCTTCCATGACCTGAGCCTTTACACGCAAAAATATAATTATGGATTATTATATCTGTTGTTTTTGTCATATGACTTTTGTTTTTGTCATTTACTATTTCACCATTCTGGAGCATAAATCATTGGGTAGACAATCTACGGGCCGAGGGCCACATCCGGCCTGCAAAGAGATTCCGTCCGGCCCGCATAGAAGCATTTGGATCAGACTTCAGACCCGAGGAACACTCATCAACGTCAACTTCCTCTGCATTGCGCTCGCTGCACCACATGCAAAAATTCAGGCACAGAGCTCGGACTGACAGTCCAACACGAAAACCATACCATTCCATGTTTAAACTGTATAAAGACCTCACTTTTGGCAATTAACCGGAAATAAAAAATACATCCTTCTAACTTCTAATGACTACTCGGTTATAGTTCCATGACAGCCCTATGACGATCTGGCCCACCGCTTAAAAAATGTTGCCGACTACTGGTTTAGATGATAAGCAATCATGTACATTTCTTTTTGGGAACAGATTTTTCCGAGCCTATATTTTGGACCTCTACGATCAACCTTCAAGGTCATAATGTAAACATCATGTGGGAATTCAGAAATTTCAGTCATTTACTATTCTTTTTTCATAAAACCGAGTATGCAGTTGATATCGCACTAAAAGGGAAGAAGGGATGTAATGGAGGAAGAGGATTGGGTGCATGTTGATGGAGGCGGGAAGGGATGGAAGGCTGTTAATGGGACACAAGTGGGAAAGGCTGTTATGGACAAAGCAGAAGGGGTAAGTTAGAAGGACAGCGAGTTAAAAGATACAATAAAGGATACAGGCAAATAACTTACTTGCTTGGATGCACTCTGACGTTATGCAAACATTTCCTTGTTTGTCTGAGAACAAAAAGACATTGTGACATCAACACGCATGACCTTGTATAGAAGAATCGTATAGAAAAAAAAGAACCACCATTAGAGGCCATTTTCCCCACAGCAGGGGTTGGCCTTTTCCAGGCACCGTGGTCCCCTTTTTGAAGCAATGTTTTACAGCCGGATGCCCTTCCTGACGCCAACCCTGTTAGTCGCCTCTTGCGACACACAGGGAAATACCAGTGAACTGGTGCTCAATTTGCCGACCTCGGAAGGATGACAGGCGGAGTCAACCCCCCTGGCATTAATTCAGCAATCAACTGGGATTTCAAACCCAGGATCCTAGGATCCCAAGCCAGCACCCTAACCTCTAAGCCAACACCAAGTACGATTACCCATCAACACACACAAACGACTATATATGGGATTTAAAAGGAATCAACTCTTCCAGCGTTGTGTGGGCTGACAATACAATACAGCCTGTTATTTTATTATAATGTGCCAAAGACTGACATGTATACTCTATGATGCAGCACATGTTATAGTATAGTGAACAGCTATTATTAGAGCTATGGTATTGCAATAATGTCCCAGTCAATAGTTTGAATAACAACAGTTTAAATAATTTAAATAAAAAATGAAATAGGTGTACTGTTAAAACAATTATTTAAATTAGAATATACGTGTTGAATTAACATAATAATGTGTTTCACCCCCTGAAAACAGGATGTATGGTCAGACGACCTGGATTTTCCATCTTTCCCCCACCTCAACTTCACACACCCAGCTGCATCTGGTTCTGAATTTAGAAATGATCTCCAGGTTTCTTTTGATAAACTTCTCAAAAACAAGTTTGCTCATCATCAGCTCGTCATCACTGCTGTTATGTGATCCTCACGGCTCTGAAAATGCCATAGAACCATGGTGTTCCTTATCAGCCAATGTTTGTAAGCCATGGCAATACAGTCGCAAGCAGTGTAATTGACTTTTTATCACAGCGAACTTTTTATCGTTTTTGAAAATTAAATTACAAATTGTCATTCAAGACAATGTTAACGTTGTAAAAGAAATGAACTATTCTTCAACCGTTTTGTTGGAGAGTTTGCTTGAGCCAATTGGTGAGCGCTCTACAAACGTCCTGCCTTCCGTGTAACTGCAAGCACTGCTTCATCAGGATGAGGATTACCGCCAGTTTGTTGAGGCCGAGATTGCCGAAGTTCTGAGATTTAATAAAAAAAGAGAACGAGAAATCCATTTCGTATTAGGGATTACGTAAACGAAAAAGGCTCCTTTATTCACCGCTGTTATGTCTGGGCTTTTCAAGCTTATTGGTAATGGAACTGTAACCCCTGCTCTGGTAATGGAGCACGTAATGTCCTAATGGAACCCCTGCTTCCTCCTGCTCTCCCCATCTCCATCCTCATGCTCTCCCCTCCCTGTACTCGCCCTCCTCTCCCATCCTCCTCTCTTCCCTTGCACTCCCCTACCCCGATCCCTCCCCTCCACTTCCCATCCCTCTCCTCCCCACCTTCCCCTCTCTGTCTCCTCCCCTCCACCCTCTCACTCCCCCTCTCTCCTTCCCTTCCCCTCCCCTCCATTCCATTCCCCTCCTCCCATCCTCACCCCCCCCTCTCTGTACCCTCTCCATCCTCTCTCCCCCCCTCCCCTCTTAATACCCCATCAGCGAAGCGACGCTGTGTTACCCGGCAATGCCAGGTACCATTGCAAGTTTTACATAAAAATAAAGGTTTATTCAATTTTCTGGGTTTCATTTTTTGTGGTCACCCATTATTTGAACTTGTCCACTTCTTTCACATTTTCACCTCTTGTATATACAATATTGACCCTCTCTCCTTCAGTTTTACTTACACATCACAACCTCTGTCTTTCGAGCATTAATCCACAATCCCTGCCTTTCTAAGCTCTCTTGCCATTGCAGTACTCTTCTTTGTAGCTCTTCCTTTGGCTCTGCTGTTATGTCTAAGTACTCTGGGAACAGGAGCTCCCACAGTTCTGTATCTCTGATCTTGTCACTCAGCACGTCCATCACCATCACAAAAAGGAAGGGACTTCGTGAAAAACACTGGTGGAGAAGTGCAAAACACTGCAAAATCCTCCACTCTAAAATTTTGTCCATGTTCATTGTCTCCCGCATACATTTCCATAAGGACTCCAAAAAACTTCTCTGGTACACTCTTCTACCTCAAACATCAATACACCACTTCTCATGAGATCCAGAAGCAGGTGTGCGAAGGAAAGACTGTACGACAGAGGATGCTCAGTCGGCGGCTGGCTTTGGAGGCCAATGTTGAAATGTGGTTTGCCCATGAAAGATCATAGCTGATAGTGAGACCCATGAGTTTGAATTACTAAATCTTCTCAAGAGGAGCGTTAAGAAAGTAGATGCAATGATTTGTCAGATGGTCCTTTTGGAGAGATAGTGAGAGTGTGAGATTTGTCAGGATTGAAAGACATATTCCAAGTGTTAGACCAGCTTGTGATTTTTTTAAATGTCTGAAGTGAGGGAAGAGGCTGCATCCGGCCTGTCTGAAGGATTAGGGATGAGGCTGCATCCGGCCTGTCTGAAGGATGAGGGATGTAACGGCAGGGCGTGAAGTCATCAGAAAATATATCAAGGGGATAAAAAATAATGTCCTCAAGTACTTGGGGATTATTCTGCCCCTCTTAACTACATATGATACCTATATATCAAGAATGTAGTCAGTCTTGTGTTTGGGGAGTGAACATTTATGTCCCTACTTCCTAATTAACAGGTAGTGATGCAGTTGCCGTGTCATCATCACTGTGGCGTTGAACTGGGGAATCACAGGGATGATCCAGGAGAGAGGACAGCACAGCTGGGGGAGAGCTTGGTGGTGGAACATGTTGAGCTGGGGTTGAGAGGATAGGAGGTATGAGTGGTGGATCGGGAGGGTATTGGATGCCAAAGCTGGATATTCTTTGTCACAGGAAGAATCCCCCCGGAGCCTTTCTATGCATGTGGGCTGACGGGTGTATTCCACACTGGTACCTTGTAATATTCCGATTCGGATTTCATATACAGTAAAATGAGCATCGGAATATGGAGCCAGCGAACCTTCGGATGTCACACCAGTTCCCGTCCACAGACACGACCAGGTAATGATCGCATGTTCGAGGCTTAGATCCATCCAACTGTAAGTATAAGAGGTCCGCGACATCAACTGTCATTGTTTCAGGACAGGTACCTGATGGAAACTTGGACTTTTCGCTTTGAGAATGGTTATTGGTGTGTTGGGGATGCTGCATCGCTAATAAGGTTCTGATCCAGGACCCCAGTCCTCAATTTCTGAACTGGTGACATTGAGTCCACATTTCCCATGCAGACAAACCGTGGGATCTGATATGCGAGTTTAATTGGGCAGTGGCTATGGAAAGCTAAAGAGGAGAGACTGTACCTCCAAATGGGTCTTAGTGTAATAGTTTGGTTTCCAATTCCTGTACAGCTTTCTCTGTGACAGGATTCTTGTTGAGATTTTTGGTGCGACCAAGTTCTATGGAGATGCGGTGATCTTGCAGGAGCTTGGCATTAGTGAGAGAATTGAATGCGGCAGCGGGATCAGTCTGGATGACAGCCAGCGGTCTATCCATGGATCGAAGTTCAGCAATGAGGTGGAGTACGCCATCAGGCAAGGTGTCACGACGTTCGTAATCAATGAGAGAAGTACGTTGTGCAGGAGGTCACACAGTCATGCAAGACGAGGATCAGCTGACACTTGCGCTTCAGAACATCTGCTCCAAAGGTCACACCATTTGTCTTGGGAGGATCATCGGCTGATTGATGGAGGGCACATGGAGTTTATATTTGCAGGGATGCACAGTGGTGGCAACTGTTGGTTACATGATTGATTGACTTATCCATGTCAAGTGCAAATAAATGGTGATGCATTACTTGCTTGAGCTGATGGCAAGATGGGTGATCAAGTTTGATGCAAAGAGCCGTTAGAAGGCTGTCCAGGATTAGACGTGGAATAACAATGCATTCGCGTGTAGGGTGGAAGGGGTCATGATATCGGACAACCAACATACTTTTTGAAATGATGGTTGATTTCAAATACTTTTTAATATCCTTGATATTGGGCAGCTTCTCTGATGGTCAGGTACCTTGATTGAGATGGGCATGCGTTTGGCATAAATCTGCACACTCACACTGCAGAGCTAACCAGGCTGAATGGTTTGTGAAAGGTAATTTGGTTTTACCCGTGAGGATGTCTTGGATGGAGATCTGATGGACGACAGTTTTCTATCAACTCACCAAATGACCAAATGTGACAGTGGAGATGTTCACAATCAGAGGCATTCTGGCTGGCAAAATCTGAGGGTATATTAGCGAAACCTGCAAGGCAGCGGACTAATGCCTGGTAACGACTGACTGATGACAAGAAGGTTGAGACACGGCGACTCGCTGAGAATTCTCCTCGGCATAGCTTTTCAAAAGTTAGTGGCTTACTATCGGTCAGAGCATAAGCATTATGGTGGAATTGGATGATGAATGGTCCAAAGTGCAATGGTGATCAAGAGAGCTTCAATTTCACAGGGAAGCCAAGTGACTTGTCCTTGTCCCCGCAATTTGGCACTGAAAAAGCCCGCAAGCCATTAGGTCCCAATACGAGTGACATAAAGGGTGGCCCCTATTCCATTTATTTTATAGACCTGTTGGTGATAATCCACAACTGGTCTTCAAGGCATGGAAAGACAATGGTTCCGATAAAAGAGAGGGATTTCTGTGTGGCATGGAATGCTTCAATAAGGTCAGAGGTCCAATTAATTTTCTCGTGGGATGGGTGGCCAGCAACAGCATTGTCTAGTGGAGCCAGTAAGCTCAAACAGCCGGAGGTAACATGAGATTGGACTTTGTAGGCACTAATAAAGGCTTGAAGGCCGAAAATCTTTTCCAGAGTGACGCACAAGGATAAGGTGAAGACGTGATGGGGGCTGGCTGCAGTAATGCCTTGACACCAGACCCACCCTCGGCTTGTGATGGAATATGGACCAATGACAATCTCGCATGCTTTCAGATTTAAGCAGTTGGCTCAGAGTGCGTCAAGCAGTTGTTTCCAGTTTACCAGCAATTCCTCGAGGCTTGCTCCACAGCAGAAGAGGTCATAGGCAAGTTTAGCTCCAACACCCTCCTCGAATAGGTCTCCAATTACGCGACATGTGTCTTCTTCTAGTGAGGTTTCGGGGCCTGGCATACCCATGGCCGATCGAGCATAGACCCTAACACCACGGAGAGCAGTCACAACACCACAATATTTAATCGACTCGAGAGAGGGAAATTTCATAAAAGGCATTTGTCAGGTCAGCGGTGATAACGTGCTTCCAACTCCCGATTTGTCAAAGAATCATCATCAGGCATCAAGGAAGGCTGGGGTTTGCTATAACAATCGACATCAGCAAACCCTGTGACTAGTTGAAACCTGCCACTGGACTTTTTGACGAGGAAATATAGGTTGAGGTACTTGACTTTAACTCCTACCTCTTCCGGTTTTACAACGGGCACCCATGACCTCTAGCTTGACAAACACATGTTGTAGTTTTATGAGTTTGTGGTGTGAGTACAAAGGCAGGTGACCCTTCCATTGAGGGGGCTGGATAGATCCCATGTTCACCACAGATTGGAATGAGCAGGACGGCTATAACCTTTGGGCCTTGGCTCAAATGTGTCGGCATACTCTTGGAGAAGAACCTGAAATTTGTGTCTAATATCCAGAGGGAAATGATTGTCTAGATCAAGGGAGACACTGTCAGGGTGGGGATTTGGAGCTGCTTTCTTGGAGTCGGGTTGTGTAATTGTAGTTGTCTCGATGGTGATGTTTGAAGGAATGAAGACAGGACGGATTTTGCAAAAGTGTTCATGGGACATAACGATCTGAGGGTCATTGGTCAAATTGGCAAATGTGGATCTTGCCGGACACACTTGATATCAGATCTGAGGGGTTGAGGGTTGGGGAGCACAGCCAATCATTGCGGGTCATGGCAAAAGTGACTTCCCCGAGTACTGTGAGTGGAGAGGAGCCATTGGCTGATTGCTGACATGGGGTGCTGATTGGGATCTCTTCTCCAAGGGGAGCCTCAGGCATTTGGATGTTGATAGGCGTGTACTGTTTCCAGTGGACCCACTGTCGATTATGGCACGGAGAGTGTTGTGACCATAAAATGTGTCCAAGTAAGGTGACAGGCATACCTGAATTCTATACGCAAAGCTGGAGGGCTTGTCATGGCCATCTGAACAGTCGATGGGTGGGAGGAGCCTTTTTTTTTTTTTTTTTTTTTTTTTTCTATACTGAATCGAGGCTCGTGAAAGAGCTGACAACCGCGAGGGAAAGACAAAGACAGTACATGGGGACCGCGAGGGAAAGACAAAGACAGCACATGGGGACCACGAGGGAAAGACAAAGACAGCACATGGGGACCGCGAGGGAAAGACAAAGACAGTACATAGGGACCGCGAGGGAAAGACAGTACATGGGGACCGCGAGGGAAAGACAAAAACAGCACATGGGGACTGCGAGGGAAAGACAAAGACAGCACATAGGGACCGCGAGGGAAAGACAGTACATGGGGACCGCGAGGGAAAGACAAAAACAGCACATGGGGACCGCGAGGGAAAGACAAAGACAGTGCATGGGGACCGCGAGGGAAAGACAGTACATGGGGACCGCGAGGGAAAGACAGTACATGGGGACCGCGAGGGAAAGACAAAAACAGCACATGGGGACCGCGAGGGAAAGACAAAGACAGTACATGGGGACCACGAGGGAAAGACAAAGACAGCACATGGGGACCGCGAGGGAAAGACAAAGACAGCACATAGGGACCGCGAGGGAAAGACAAAGACAGTAGGCTACATGGGGACCGCGAGGGAAAGACGCGAGGGAAAGACGAAAGACTTCTTCCTCCTCCTCCTCGTCGTTGTCAGAGTGGTCCAAGATATTGGATATTTGTCTTGCCATGGCCATATAGGTCTGGTCCTGTTCAGGAAGGTAAGTACACTCACTGCGAAAATGATGGTCTGCGCATCCCGCTTGGCGGCATAATGGGCATGATTTTGTTGGCGCTGTCGTCCCTTATATTTTGATGTCGGTGTTGGTGGGGGGAGGATGGGTTTTCGGCGGAGACCAGATATGTGGGATGTAGAAGCACACATGACTTTTGCATCTCCACATGTGCGTATTTTGTCTAGCAAAGATAGAAGGGTTAGGAAATCTCTAGTTTCATTGACATTAGTAAACAAGAATGTATCAATTGAATGCAGGTTTATTAGCAACAACGATGAACAATCAATCTGCAAGACAAAGAAAGCGATGGTAGATATTAGAATAAGATAATAGATACAGAATATGCAAATAACAATGCGCAGTATTACACAAGATGAGAACGCAATAGAGAACAGTACCATACAAGAGTTGTCTATCTCCCTTTCCCAAAAACGTTCAATTGTGACACAGAATAGAACGAAACTGGAGACCGAGAAAAAGGATCACATGAGTTTATAATTGATATTCTCCTGAATTGAATCGGGCTGGTGGTTTGATAATTCGCTTCGGGCGGCCCGTCACCACCCGATCAATCGTCGGAGTCCTCTGAGGGCAGTTCGTAATTTCCTGGTCCATTGTGGGAGTCTCCGGTGGGTGGTTCACTATCGCCCTGTCCGACGCCGGAGTCCCCTCCAGCTGGTCCATCATCACCCGAACCGTCAAGGGGGCAGAAATAGGCAGTGACCGTGGAGGTGTGGCGGTGGTCTGCACATGTGGTTGGTTAGCGACTCTCGCAGGTGGTGTCATCGCGGTGATGGAGCGGAGTGTCTGTGATGGTAAGCCCGGCGCAATGACATGTTGGGGTTCACCCTTCTGGGGAGTGGTAACAGGATTGAGACAGACTCTTGGAGCGGCGATGGGTTGGGTACCAGACATTAAGTATTTCGGTACGATTGGCATAACACTTGGCATAACGGTTGGCAGCATGCCACTTTTGCCAGTCGTAGTGGGGGTTGTCATGCTGAAAGGCGTAAAACGTCGCAGGAACTTACGATTCCGGAGAGTGATTCTTCCGGAGCCATCCACCTTGACAACGTATTGATCGAATTGTTTTACCTCAATCACGGTTCCGGTCCGGTCCCATTTTCGTGGTTCCAGGCCGGTCTGGTTCTGGATCCGGACATGGTCCCCGACGGCCAGTGGAGGTAGCTTTGTCGTGTGTTCAGAGAGTCTTTCGATCTCCCTGGCATGCCGAATGCGCAAAGCTTCCTCACGATTGTTGCGTGTTTCCCGCCAGGTGTCCGATGGCAAGTATCTGCCTGGGATGATGGGTATGAAGTCCTTGACTGGCCTCTTGAAGATGATCATGGCTGGAGACAACCTAGTGTCCTGATCCGGTGCATTCCGGTACTGGAGTATTGCACGTTGGAACCGATCAGTGTCTAGTTCACCATTGGAACCAGTGTTATCGGTGATCAATCTTTTCGATGTTTTGACTGCGATCTCGGCACGACAGTTGCTGTGTGGGAAGGCAGTGGATGACAACCGATGGTTAACGCCCCACCGACGCAAGAAGTCTTGGGTGTCATGTGCCGTGAATTCTGGCCCACAGTCAGATGCCAATTCGTCGGGGATACCATAAGTGGCGAAGTTCGACCGCAGACATTTCACTAGGCCTTGTGCCCCGCCAGTTGTTAGCTGAATGATTGGCCAATTAGAGTAACGATCAACGGTGACCAAATAACTCCGACCCTTGTGATGAAAGTAATCTGAACAAACGTACTGGAAAGGGTAGGCAGGTTCAGCTGAGGCTGTAGGTGGAGCGCTTGGTTGCGATGGGGCCATCCGATTGCAGTGTGAGCAGCGATTGCGCATCTCATGAATCTGGGGAGTGATTCCAGGCCAAAAGATCGAGCTGCTGGCCCGGGTGGTCATAGCCGTGACTCCTTGGTGAGCAGCATGAAGATTCTCAAGGACAAGCTTCCGTAGCTTCGGTGGGATTATAATCCTCCCCTTGTAGACCACTATGCCATCAATAGTGTAGAGGTGTTCACGGAAGGGAAAGTATTCCAAAATGGACACAGGGAAATCGTCCCGACTGGCAGGTAGACCCTGCTCAATAGAATTGAGTAACTGCAGCATCTGAGTGTCACTTGCTGTTTCGTCCCGAACATCGTCCCAAGTGACGGACCGCACAGAATCGAGTGTCTTGATGGCTGCCATAGAAATAGCCATTTCCATGCCAGTGTCGTCATCTGTGGTCCACAGCCCAGTCAAGGTGTGCTGTCTTAGTGTAGTCGATGTGGCCACATCCATAATGGAGGAAATGTCATCCACCAGTGGCAGTCGTTCCGATGGTCTGGCACCCGACGGATGTCGTGAAATCGCATCTGGTACGCAGTGTCGTTTTCCCGGGATGTGGATAATTCGGAAACGATATGCTAGGGTCCTTTCTTTCAAGTTGGCAAGCCGCGTGTTATGGATGTCCTCTAATCGTCTGTCACCAAGAAGCTTGATTAAGGGCTTGTGATCGACGGCAATAATCAGGTTCTTGCATCCCAACACAAAATACTTTACTTTTTCCAGGCTGTCCGCCACTGCTAGAGCTTCACCCTCTATCGGAGCATAGCGCGACTCCGCTGCATGGGTGAAGCGGCCTCCAGCAAGGGTGATTTTCCAGCCATCGGGGCAGCACTGTGGGGTTTCACCAGGGCATCTGCAGTGTTTTTGGAGGAGCCAGAAGCCAATCCCATCCTTCGACCAGTCAGTTGCGAGACATGTTGTCCGTTCCTTGTCAAAGATCCGGACCCCATTTGCGACTTCAGATATGATGAGTCGTTTTGATTCTTCGAATAGGGATTGTAGTGTTGCATCCCAGTAGAAGGGGGTGCATGGTTTTAGGAGGTCCCGAAAAGGTCGCATCCTCTCGGTCATGCTGAAGCAGTATGTTACCTGATTGACTAGCCCAAACCAGGAGCGAATGTCAGTAATTGTTTTTGGTGTGGGGAAGTCCTGTATCGCTTGGAGATACCTTTGGCATGGTCGTACACTGTCCATGGTGATCTCGAATCCAGCGAATTCGACCGTGTCCTGACCAAAATGGAATTTCGTCGGATTTTGCGTAATCCCATTACGGCCGCACAGGTCGAGCCAGTTGCATGCCTGAAAAAAGCTCTCTTCCAATGTGTCGCTCCACATGATGGTATCATCAATACATTTGGACTTGTTTTTGAAGTCCGATACAATTTCGTCAAATCGTCTGGAGTATCCATCACCTGAAGCGATGTAACCTTGGGGAGTGGTGCAGTAACGGTATCGGCCCCATGGTGTGATGAACGTTGTCAGATGGCGGTCACATTCTCTGATTGGAACGCTGTGATAGCCATTCCAGGCGTCTGTTACCGTCTTTTTGGTGTTATGTGGCACCGCCATTGCTTGATGGAAGGGTGACTGGGTGTGGTGGGTCTCACGTGTGCAGTGCGCATTCAGTGGTTGCAGATCAACTGTCCTCCGTGGGGTCCCATCCTTCTTTGGACAGACGACCATTCTGCTGCACCATGTCACTGGTTCACCAATTGGCACCGGTTCCAGGACCCCTAACCTGATGTCGCGATCGATACCAGCCTTGACTTCTGCCTGCCAGTGTAAGGGGACAGGCACTGGGGTGTGCACCGCTTTTGGTGTTGCCTCGGGGTCAACCATCAGTGTGAGAGGCGGACCTTCCATGTGGGGTAGTGGCTGGTGTTCGCAGACATTGAATGTGCTGCTTTTGTAGTACTCCAGTAGCCATTTCTCCAGCCTCTCTCGGTTCTCGTCAGTGGCCGGAAATGGGATAGATGTAGGCAGTGTAGGGGGAAGCGATCTTTCCGGGCAGTTACAATTTGCATCGATAACTGCTGCCACTGCAGCACCAACTGTGTTGGATTCGCCAATGGTTGGGAAGCTACTAGACACGAGGCCTAGATCGACGCATGCTTCACGACTGAGATACATGTTCCGTGTGTCAGGTGAGATGTAGCAGATTTGTCGGGTTTCAATAATGTCGCCATTGGCTGTGCAACCAGACAGGTGTAGGAGCATGGCGCCGATAATCCGGACCCTTCCACTGTTAACAGCATTCATCTTCAGGTTGACAGGTAACAGGTCTTCATTACGCAGCCCGAGTTTGTGGAAAATATTAAGTCCTGTGAGGCAGCTTTGACAGCCAGTGTCGGCCATGGCCTGGAGCCTGGCCGATTTTGGTCGGGATGACAGTGGCTGGCCGAAATGGTCATAAGATTCCTTATCGATCCGTGCTATGAGTTTTATGTACGGCTGTGGTTGAGACTTCTTCTTGGTCCAGCCAGAGAGGTGGTCAAATATATGGTGGTCGAGGTGTAGTGGAGTTGACAAGGTGGCCATGGCCCTTTTAATTTGCGGCTTCCAAATGGCCGTTTCTCGTTCCGTGACAGAGCAGAGGAGATCGTGGACCTGGCTGCTTTCTTCCACATCATGAGCATCCATTGATTTGTCCGTAGGTTTGTTGTCCGCCTTTTTCGTGCCTCCCCGGCAGACATGTGCAAAATGGCCGCGAGTGGCGCATTTACTGCATGTTTTCCCGTAGGCATTGCAGAATTGACGCCTTTGGTCGATGTTCGGCTGTTTGCCATGACCAGTTTTGCCGCAATAACTACAAATGGCCGCCTGCTTGTCGGTAGTGATCAGGGCTCTTTTGTTCTTCCAGTTTTTGTATTGGCTTGCGCCATGAGCGCCTTCACTATCGAGCAAGGCATTCTGGGAACGTTTCCCTGCTTCCTTGGCCTCGACGAAAATGAGAACTTCCTCCAAGCTCATGTTCTGATTTTGATCGCCGAGAATGTCCTGTTGTATATCTTGATAGGCGAGTCCCCGACATAGGACATCGCGAACCATGTCCTTGGTGTAGTTGACATCAGTAGGGGGATTGCATGAGCATACAACAGAAAACTTGCAGATCTCAGCTTGACCAGCCAGACGGGCTGCGTAGGTACGAATTGGTTCTTCTCGGTCCTGTCGCATGTTGTGGAGGTTTACGCGGGACACCATGGTATTCTCCTCTCGGACAGCAAGGGACCGAATGGCTTGTAGTATAGCTGCCTCGTCCTTGATTTCAATGCGTGGGTTGCTGCGGTGGAGGTCACGTCGTAGATTATCATCACAACATTCAAGGAGTTGAACGCGAACATCATTGCCGATTATCTGGGTCGCTGCCTTGTAACCATCCCATCTTCTGGTGAAATATTGCCAATCTTCGCTGGTACCGCCGGTTTGGATACGAGGACGGCTGACTTTGTCCGGTTTGGCTGGTGCAATGGACGTGTGAGTCATGGCGTGGATGGAGAGCTGGATAGCAGCAACGGCATTGTCAGTGCTGTCAGTAACGTAGACACAGCTCGGGAAGGGGCAGACTGCAGCAGGCATCTTCAGATGAGTTGATTGTTCATAAACAAGAATGTATCAATTGAATGCAGGTTTATTAGCAACAACGATGAACAATCAATCTGCAAGACAAAGAAAGCGATGGTAGATATTAGAATAAGATAATAGATACAGAATATGCAAATAACAATGCGCAGTATTACACAAGATGAGAACGCAATAGAGAACAGTACCATACAAGAGTTGTCTAATTAGTGTGTGGGAATGAAGTACAGTTCCCTAACTTGTTTGACCATTTTAGATAAGGCCAGGTGGATCAGTCAAAGTCAGTTACGGACGAAAACATTTTGAAGGATTGATTGAGCTCCTCGTCGTCCGCTGGAACTTCTTCATGATGAGGGATGCCTCCATCACGGCATAACAGGTCGTCCTCAAAAAAAGCTGTCAAGCGCTGACACAGATGACAGATCCACCGGGTTTTCTTGTTTTGAAGTGGATATCTGAAAAATCCAGGAAATGGGTGCCGGTGGACTGAGAAACCAAAATGCCGGCTGATGACTTGCCATATATGGTCTGCGGAAGTTGAATCATGGATAATAGTGTTATGAGCAAGGACCGGGCAATAATTTGCTATTTGACTGAGCATCAGCTCTAACATGTTCACTCTTTGCTGGGCTGTGCAACGATGGGCTCGTGCGATGTCTTCACCATCGTACCAGCGCAGACACACAACGGAAGAGAAACAGGAAAGGGGAAACTGCGCATGTGAGGGACGTTCTTAGGTGACGTCATGTACGCAAACAGTAAAACAACAATAACAGCACCAATATCCATACTGGCGAAGGATAAGATTGAGAGGATAAGAAAATAAAGGGGAGGGAAGGGGGCACAAATGTGTAGAGCAGATGTGCAGCGGTGGCGGTGAGGACATTTCACCATATTTACCTCCACTACCAAAGGTGGATGGAGGTTATGTTTTCACCACTGTCTGTCTGTCTGTTTGTCTGTCCATTTGTCCGTTTGTGAACAAGATATCTCAAAAAGTTGTGGATGGATTCAGACGAAATTTGGCAGAGAGGTAGGATGTGCGACAAGGACGAAATGATTCCATTTTGGCGAAGGTCCGGATTCGGATCCGGCTACTAGAATTTTTAAGTGATTCTTCACAATTGGGAGATAGGGCCAAAAACGATACTTAGCAGGATATCTCAAAAAGTTGTGGATGGATTTGGACGAACCTTGGTGGAGAGGTTGTGTGTCTCACAAGGACAAACATGTTCGATTTTGGTGAAGATCTGAATATGGATTCGGATATGATAATTATTTAATTGTTTAAGTGATTCTTCACCATTGGGAGATAGGGCCAAAAACGATACATAGCAGGATATCTCAAAGAGTTGTGGATGGATTTGGACGAACCTTGGTGGAGAGGTTGTGTGTCTCACAAGGACAAACATGTTCGATTTTGGTGAAGATCTGAATATGGATTCGGATATGATAATTATTTAATTTTTTACGTGATTCTTCACCATTTGGAGATAGGGCCAAAAACGATTCATAGCAGGATATCTCAAAAAGTTGTGGATAGATTTGGACGAACCTTGGTGGAGAGGTTGTGTGTCTCACAAGGACAAACAGGGTCGATTTTGGTGAAGATCTGAATATGGATTCGGCTACAATAATTATTTAATATTCAGATTCTTCACCATTGAGAGATCGGATGAAAAGCGATGTAAAACATGATATTTAAAAAAGTTATGGACTAGTTATGACTAAACTTGGTTGACGAGTTGGTTAGGTGACAAGAACAAGCCGATTCGATTTGGGTTCAGGTCCGAATCCAGATTCGGCCTATCAGTGGGATACAAAACGTAAACTTTACACCAGGCAGAGGTTTGCTCTCTACTGAGTGCCGTTCTAGTTGCCTATCTATATATATAAAGTAGAGTTGGCCTCTGTGTCTGTATCCTGATCTACGATCTCTAAGATCTCGAGAACCCGTGGACGGATTTGCGAGCGGAAAGTACTGTTCGACTCGGGATGGTCCCAGGAATGTCACGGAGACATAAACATTTAAAAAATTTCGGGTTTTAAAATTAGCGTATTATTAGCACTAGCAGAAGAGAGAGGGATTCGAAGGGAGGGAGCGCAGCGCTTCTAGCGCTTCTGACTACAGCACACCTTAAAATTAAAAATACTTCGGGTTTTAAAATTAGTGTGTTACGCGTAATTAGCGCTAGCAGAAGAGGGAGGGAATCTAAGGGAGGGAGCGCAGTGCTCCCTCCAGCGCTTCTGTTAGCGTAATTAGCGTATTTCGGAACGTTAATTTTTCAACTTCATTATTCGGAACCTTGGAAAAAATGGTAGTTTTCCACTTCCCGGCATTATGAGCCGTTTGTCGAGATAACGAACCATCTCTATCTCTCTGGATTGTGACGAGCGTATCACACACTGCTGCTCATCCTCCTCCCTTAGAGTCTCACGGAACCTTAATGGCAGAGCCTCCTGGCAGAGTCACGTGGTGGCAGAGCCTCCTGGCAGAGTCACGTGATGGCAGGGCCTCCAAGGTCACGTGAGGTTTTGTTTTATTTCGTAATAACGAAATTTTGATGTCAAACCTCCCTCCTGGTATGCAGACATGCAGATAGATATGGCTGTCCTAGTACAGCGTTGTCATTGTTAGCGGATATCTTTCGAAGAACGAGCAGTTTGGGTCATTCCTTGGGAACGAACCTTGATGATCCCATTGCAGGAATGTAATGAACAATTAATAATGAAAAAAAAATAGATTCAGAATTCAGCAAAAAAGCCATAGCCTTAAAATCACCTCGTACTACTACATTTTCATCCCGATCAAATGGTGCATCATTTGGGAATGATGAACAACAGGATCAACATGAAAAACACTATTAGCTATGGGTAAGGGTGAAAGCCACCCTGGTGAGGTCCACTCTACTTTAACGGCCCCAATTGTCCCCACCGGGTTGTGGGGTCAGCCAGGGAACTGTTTTGGCTCGAGTTTTTCACGAAAGAAAATTCCAATTTGTTCAGGGGTCTTTGGACAACAGATAACTCGCCGACTGTTTAGTAGAGACACCGTGGGAACGTTTTGAGCTCATGGAGAGCAGGTGTTGAGCAGTGGATGTCTGGTTTGATGACAGTGAAACTCAAGTTTGGAAATGGTAGATCAGGGTCCTCACACTGACATGTGTTGTCCTGCTACGCACTTTTGGTGCCGAGAGACAGGAGAAAGACATTATTTGATGACCTCTGAAGAGCTCTTGAAGAAATCCCACAAAATGAATCTTATCTCCGACGATCCCAATGACCAGTGTGGGCAGACAGGCCCTCCGGCTTAACATCCTTCCGATGGACAGCGCACACATTGATGCCTCACACTGCCTGAGAAACACCAAGATGACGGTTTATAGCTACAGGTTCCGAACCGAGGCATATCGAGAGCGAGTGTGCATATCTCCAAGCTATTCTATCCATAAGTGTCTATGACTGTATTTTTACGGTGTAACCCAAAGGGCAAAGCCATCTGGAAGAGCATTTGTTTGTACGTATGTATATATGTATGTATGTATGTATGTATGTATATATGTATATATGTATGTGTGTATGTATGTATGTATGTATGTATGTATATTATGTATGTATATTATGTATGTATGTATATTATGTATGTATGTATATTATGTATGTATATTATGTATGTATGTATGTATGTATGTATGTATGTATGTATGTATGGATCTATATATTGTTGCGAATATGGAATTTGACCTCCATATCCGCTTGTAAATATTCCCCTATCTTCTCCGATACTCCCCAACTCTCCCCTTACCCCATTCCCTAGTCCCATTGTCTGTAAACAACACCCATTAGAGCCGATCTTCCCCTTCATTCCCCCATTAAATGTCGTGCCCAGGTCCCCCGCACCACACGTAGACAATTATAGGACATCTTGCTAGTTATTCTTAATCTATGTCAGTTAAGGACTTGTTTCCATTAATTATGACTCTTCGTTGCACCAGAATGTGATGATATGGCACCAGTAGGAGTTTAGGACCTTCCCATACCTCCCCGCATCTCTTCCCATCATCTCAAGCTCCAACAACAACCACAACAACAGCGGCTTTGCGTCCTCACTCCGGCTCGGTTGGCCGCCATTGAACATGTGCTCGACGGGGTTACCCAGAAGGGGGCTCCCTGTCGGCCCCTCGTCAAGGGCGGAGCCGGTAACCCCCGCACCCAATGAGAAGCCATGGGCCGATGCCATATGGGGCGGAGCTAACGAGCGAGGGCGTGACTCCCCGCCGGATATACGCGGCCCCGCGCCGGACGTGACGAGAGATGCGCCCCGAGCTTGGAAGGACAAGACGCCACCCTCCCGAGCGCTGAGCGACCTCCCCGGCATCTCCACCAAAGTCGCGACCCACGAGCGCTGAGCGACCTCCCCGCATCTGCTGGACACCACCGTACGTGATTCTGTCCCTGAGCCAGGTGCACCTGAGCCATCGACTGCCGCTTTCCTGGCCATCAAACCCCGTGTGAGTGAGCCTTGTCCCGTTTATCTGTGGTCTGTCTAGGGTTAATATAAGAGTGTGTTTAAGTGCCCACCTTCCTATGTTTCCCTCTTGTCCTTGTAATCTAACCTTTTTCCGTACGAATATACTTGAGAACTGAACCCCTGGTGTCGTATTGTGTCATTATAACCCAGCCGGGTGTCTTCTCTTTCCTATTGAGCCAGCGTAGCGCGATTAGTTAACATTCGGGCACAATCGGGTAACTTGTACGGATACGGCGGCCATCCCGCTCGGCCCACCATACCATCAAAGTCGTATCTGTAACAATTGGTGTCGAGGAGTGGAATTCGAACCCGGGACTAAATTAGTTAGGCCCAAATTTTGGGAGGGAAAATCGATTCGGAGCGCGTTTCCCGCGCGAAATTATAACGGCGAAATTTCAATTTGTTTTACGAAAATAAAAAAAATAAAAACCGAGTTTTGAAAGTCGCGCTATGGCGGATCAAGACGGCTGGGGTCCGGTAGGGGAGAGTGAAGCAGGGTCGGTCCAGGACCAAATTGAGGGACATGAGGGACATGAGGAGAGCGAAACAGCGGGGGTAGCAGACGCGCGAAATTGCGCCTCGCACATAGCTACGGCGGCCGCACCCGCTGCACAAGTGGGAGGGATGGCCCAGATGCAGGTCCTCATGGAGCAATTTATGGCGCAAATGCAGGCGTCCCTCAAACTGCAGAGTAACCAATTGGGGAACCGGATGGATGCTCAGAGTGAGCAAATGAGGGTTGATAGTGAGCGGTTGGGAAACCAAATGGGGGTAATGAGGGACGAAGCGAGGGCTCAGAGTGAGCAAATGGGGGTAATGAGGGACGAAGCGAGGGGTACCAGTGAGGGATTAGACAATAATTTTAAGGGATTAGACAATAATTTTAAGGGATTAGACATGAAATTTGGGAAATTAGACGATAGATTAGGGGAAATACAGGAGGGGTTAACGGGGGTAGAAAACAGAATGGCCGCTCAAGAGAATCAAATGGAAGGGATGCAAAAAGGGTTAGAGGGGTTAGAAAACACCATGGAAGGCAAATTGAGGGACATGAGGGACCAAGCGGAAAGGGAAGTTAACCAAATGGGGCAGCAGATAGAGGGGGTCAGAATGGGGGTAGAAACCAAACTGGATGCTCACAGGGAGGAAATGGAGCAGATGAGGGTGGCATCTGGGCAGGAGATGCAAGTGATGGGAGAGGAGATCAGAAGAGGAGTGAGTGAGGAGGTCGGAGGAGTGCGCGAGGAGGTGAGGCACTGTGAGGAGCACATGGAAAAGGAGGTGAGAAAGGGGACTGTAAAGTTACAGGGGGGCATAGAGGTCCTGACGCAGGAGGTGGAACAGCTGACGGAGGGACAAAAAGAACTAACGGAGCAGGTTCAAAGGAACACTGCGGTATTAGGAGGGTTAAAAGTGACACAGAAAGAACTAAAAGACGACTTGATAGCGACGAAGAGGGAATGTCAGATGGTACGTGAGGGACTGACAACGAGGTTGGACGAGGTGGTAGAGGTAATGGAGACGAAGGACCGGCAGGTGAGGACGCACATGGAAACGGTCAAGGTAGCCTTGGAGGACGAGCTTGAGGAGACGTACCGGGGAATAAAAGAGGTGAGGCACAAATTAGAAGAAGTGGAAGAAGGGGTGAGCGAAATTAAGAAGCGACGGAGAGGAGATAACAAGGAGATAAAAGAGGAGATAAAAGAATTGGTCCAAAGTCTGTGTTTGGATCGTGATGTGCTCATTAACCGGATGAGGGATTCGCAGGTGATGGAGGAGAAGCGAAGAGGAAGAGGACCCGGTGTAAGTGGTGACCAATATGGTCGTGCGTATGATGCGCCAGGGGATTTAAGAAGCTTGGGGGTCGAGATGGACCCGGGTGTTCGTGAGAGGCCACTGGTGAAGTGTGTGACAGGTCTGGTGTGCGAAAGAGGAGGTGTGCGAGAAAGTCCGACTCTGGGGTGTGTGAGGAAAAAGTGCATGCCAAGGAGTGAGGGTGTTGGCGAGAATGAGTCGGTCGTAGCGCGTGTGCGAGGGAGCACATGGAAGCGTGCTGTGGTGAGTGTTACAGAGGGTGTGACGGGAGAGTGTGCGCGAGAAAGGTGTGTGACGGACAGGTGCATGGGGAAAGAGTGCGCTGTCAGAAGTAAGGAAGAGTGTCCACCTGTGGTGAGTGTTACAGAGGGTGTAACGGGAGAGTGTGCGCGAGAAAGGTGTGTGACGGACAGGTGCATGGGGAAAGAGTGCGCTGTCAGAAGTAAGGAAGAGTGTCCACCTGTGGTGAGTGTTACAGAGGGTGTAACGGGAGAGTGTGCGCGAGAAAGGTGTGTGACGGACAGGTGCATGGGGAAAGACTGCGCTGTCAAGAGTAAGGGTGAGTGCGCTGTCAAGAATGGAGGTGAAAGTAGTGAGAGTGACAAGGAGCGTGAGTTAGTTGTGACAGGTGAGCGAGGATGTACACCTGGGATGGAAGGATGCACACCTGGAATGGTAGAGCGTGAGTGGGAATGCACGCTGGAGTTGGTGGTGAGGCACGTGGATGGGTGTGCGAATGAGGGCACACCTGTGATTGTCACAGAGGAGGGGGCGCGAAGAGGTGTTTTGGTGAGGTGTGCGACCAACGAATGTGTGCCAAAGTGTTCGGTGGTCAGGTGTGTGACCAAGGCTGTGAGTGGAATGGGTGTACCTGGGTGTGTAAGGAAGGGTACGAGGAGCATGGGCACAGCTGGATGTGTGAGCAAGGAACGGGCTGCGGGGTGTAAGCGTCTAGGTGAAGCATCGACGTTACACGGGTTAGAGGTTAGAGCGACTTTTAGCCGAAGCAGGCCCTCGGTGCGTGCCGGGCCTCGCTTTGAACGGCCGCGTCCAGGCTCCACTAGGCGGAGCTGGCAGCCCAATAGAAAGGGTCGTCATGGCGACCACTTTTTGGTGAGACGTGCCGGCAGGTCGAGATCGGGGCATTGGATGGCTCCGTGCCGAGATGGTGCGTGGGATCTCGGGCCGGGTAAACCTCCTTCCCTGCACCGAAGGCAGGATGCAGCCAGCCGCTGGCACAAAACAACCAGCATCCATTGCTTGGCTTTACGAAGCCGGGCTTTGGACAGGAATTGGCGCACCGAGAGGCAGTAGTGAGTAGACTGGGTGATGAGGTTAGTGTTTTGGACCCAAAATTAGAGAAAAACAAAATTTGATGATTGGCAAGGGATTGGCAGTAGTGATTGGCAGATGATGGGCAGTGATTGGCAAATTTTTGATTTGTTGAAATTTGACGTGCAAAATTGATAGTGAGAGACCCCCGATGTGGTGGGATGGCAAATCCACCATCCCTCACAGGGTGGGGCAAAGGAGCTATAGTTTATGGGGTGATGGCAGTGAAAACTAGCCCGGGTGGGTTAGGATATTGTGTGTAGGGATCTAGAGAAGATGACATTAGGTGACGTTAAGTTTAGTTAGTGACTGATACCTGTAGTGGGGACGCAGGTAGATTAGTATGGATGATAATGACGAGGGAGCGCAATAGTTTAAAGGGACGACTGGGAAGCGCAAGTTTCAGAAGGGAGTAGTTAGCTGAGATGATGCCGTGTGTGTGAGGATGGAACAGGTGTGATTGCACAGGTGTGCAATTGGACAGGTGTGTGGAGCAGTGTATGAGTAGTGAGTGTGTGGATCAGCGCGAATGCGCTTGGGGAGAGAAGGGTGCAGGTGGCACCAAGTGTGAGAGCACAGGTGTGCAAGTACAGGTGTGTGGAGAGAGTTGGAGTAAGTGGTACGGAGTGGTGTGCATGGTGCGAAGGTGTGAATGGGGGAAGAGTGGACCCCCATCACGGATACCCGGGGCGGGTAGTGTAAGTGTTAGGTAGAGGGTGCAGGTAAATTGTGGTTGGATATTGGCATTTGTGGTGCGGTTGCAGAATGGTGTTGTGAATGGGTGCATTAGTGTTGTGGAAATGGCTGGGCGTGTAGCCTGTTAGTGTGTGTAGTTGGTTGGGCACTCCACCACTGTGAGGATGTCGGCCAGGTGAGGCCGCAGGTGGGCTCTGGGAGCCGGTAGTTGTGAGTGGGTGCCTGAGGATCCCGGGTGTGGATCGGGCAGCCCAGTGCCAGAGAGGGCACCGAGTGGGGAGAGCGCCAGAGGGCCGTCCCCAGGTAGTTAGGTTAGGGTAAGGAGCAGGTAAGCTCGGAGGCAACTGCAGTGGTGGATGTGTGCAGGTGGGTAGACCCGCTGGGAGAGGTACACGCCACAGCCCAGAAATTGTACGAGGGCACCGGGAGATGAATCGGGGGAGTGAGACCCCAAATTGAAGAGCACCACAGTTTGGCCAATGGGAATTGGTTTTTAGAACCCATAGTGTAAGAGGGCCAATGGTTTGGCCGGAGAAAGCCCCCGGGTAGTGTAAAGTTGTTAAAGTCATTTAGGAGATAGTTAGGATTGATGAGCCTGTCGCACCATACGCAGCCACTTGCCTGTGGTGATGATGATGACTCCACACCTGTGTTTTCTTTGTTTTGTGCAGGAAATGAAATTGCTGTGGATTTGTGAGACGCATCACGACGTGGATGAGACATTGGGGTGATTCCATCTCTCCCTCCCTAGGAGGGACTGATGATGAATTGGTGATGGCAAATTTTGATGTGCAGTTGGAGATGGCAAATTTTGATGAGAGTTGAAAATGGCAAATTTGATTGGTTAGGAGGGAGAGAAGACGAATTTGGTATATGGGAGGAACGGGGAAGACAGTAGGGATGTTTGTTGATTTGTAAAGTAGATGTTTATGAGTAGTGTTGTGTTGTGTGGATGCAGTAAGGGGTAAGGGAGGGGCCATGTAGGTTACCTGGTGGGGGGGGGGGGGGCGTACGATAGGAACGTACCTGTCTCACCTGGTTCCCATGTGCCCCCAGTGTGCATTACCTTACATTGCGTGCACTTTTGCGCCCTTACCACCTTACTCACTTGTCTGCTTCTTTTGTCTCCCACCTCCGAGGATCTGGCTTTGGGGTAGAGAGAGAGGAGAGAGAGGTGCTGGCTGCGCAGTTGTGGGCCTGCACTTTCGCTGTTTGCTGCCGGGATCGATACACCATATGGACCGCAATGTTTGTGGCCACCCACAATGGACCGTAGTTCTTTTGCGGCCAAGCACCACCCGGGGATGGACCTATGGGTCAACGGGGCACCTATGCCATACAGGTGAACCACTAATAATTAACACCAAGTGCACCACAAGAAGAGCAAGAGACACCTGCAGGGTTAGGGGTTGTCGAATTTATTTTTATTTCATTGAACAATGGTGACTGCACCGATTGGTGGTGGGGTGGTGCTGTTGATGCTCGGGAAAGGGTGCTCTGCACGTTATTAAAGGCCGTCGGCCACAGAGCACTCGTGGGTTGGTGTATCGATGTTGGCAAGCGCGCTCTCTCTATGCATAACATCTGCATGTGTTCCTCCAAAGACAGGTCCTGGATCGTAGTGTAAATATCAGCGTAGTCTTGTAAATAATGCTCCCTACCGGCTGTATGTTTAGTTTGAGGATTCTTTCCGGATTCGGTTATCCTGTGGGTGTGTTTCTGAGAGGAGAAGGGTGCAACGTCGCAGGGGGACATATTTACTCATTTGTGAATATCTATAAAACTGTCGCACTCAGGGTAGAGTTAATAGTAGAGGGAACTACATTGCGTGCCACACTAAAGTAGGTAAAAATTTATCGGGTCGGGACGCCCCGAGGGTAGAGAAGGGTGCAATGTTGCGAATATGGAATTTGACCTCCATATCCGCTTGTAAATATTCCCCTATCTTCTCCGATACTCCCCAACTCTCCCCTTACCCCATTCCCTAGTCCCATTGTCTGTAAACAACACCCATTAGAGCCGATCTTCCCCTTCATTCCCCCATTAAATGTCGTGCCCAGGTCCCCCGCACCACACGTAGACAATTATAGGACATCTTGCTAGTTATTCTTAATCTATGTCAGTTAAGGACTTGTTTCCATTAATTATGACTCTTCGTTGCACCAGAATGTGATGATATGGCACCAGTAGGAGTTTAGGACCTTCCCATACCTCCCCGCATCTCTTCCCATCATCTCAAGCTCCAACAACAACCACAACAACAGCGGCTTTGCGTCCTCACTCCGGCTCGGTTGGCCGCCATTGAACATGTGCTCGACGGGGTTACCCAGAAGGGGGCTCCCTGTCGGCCCCTCGTCAAGGGCGGAGCCGGTAACCCCCGCACCCAATGAGAAGCCATGGGCCGATGCCATATGGGGCGGAGCTAACGAGCGAGGGCGTGACTCCCCGCCGGATATACGCGGCCCCGCGCCGGACGTGACGAGAGATGCGCCCCGAGCTTGGAAGGACAAGACGCCACCCTCCCGAGCGC
This sequence comes from Myxine glutinosa, assembly GCF_964187855.1. Taxonomy (NCBI): domain Eukaryota; kingdom Metazoa; phylum Chordata; class Myxini; order Myxiniformes; family Myxinidae; genus Myxine; species Myxine glutinosa. The sequence goes on along the minus strand of NC_136264.1, from coordinate 88,221,058 downwards.
TGAGCGACCTCCCCGGCATCTCCACCAAAGTCGCGACCCACGAGCGCTGAGCGACCTCCCCGCATCTGCTGGACACCACCGTACGTGATTCTGTCCCTGAGCCAGGTGCACCTGAGCCATCGACTGCCGCTTTCCTGGCCATCAAACCCCGTGTGAGTGAGCCTTGTCCCGTTTATCTGTGGTCTGTCTAGGGTTAATATAAGAGTGTGTTTAAGTGCCCACCTTCCTATGTTTCCCTCTTGTCCTTGTAATCTAACCTTTTTCCGTACGAATATACTTGAGAACTGAACCCCTGGTGTCGTATTGTGTCATTATAACCCAGCCGGGTGTCTTCTCTTTCCTATTGAGCCAGCGTAGCGCGATTAGTTAACATTCGGGCACAATCGGGTAACTTGTACGGATACGGCGGCCATCCCGCTCGGCCCACCATACCATCAAAGTCGTATCTGTAACAATATGTATGTATGTGTGTATGTATGGATGTACTGTATATATGTATGTATGTATGTATGTATGTATGTATATATGTATGTGTGTATGTATGTATGTATGTATGTATATTATGTATGTATATTATGTATGTATGTATATTATGTATGTATGTATATTATGTATGTATATTATGTATGTATGTATGTATGTATGTATGTATGTATGTATGTATGTATGGATCTATATATGTATGTATGTGTGTATGTATGGATGTACTGTATATATGTATGGATGTATATATGGATGTATGGATGTATGGATCGATGTATGTATGTATGGATGTATATATGGATGTATGGATGTATATTATGGATGTATATATGTATGAAAGCCTCTCCTCAGTGAAAGACACATGAAAGCCCGTTTGGAGTTTGCAGAAAAGCACCTAAAGGACTCTCAGACTGTGAGAAACAAAATTCTGTGGTCTGATGAAACCAGGATTGAACTGTTTGGCTTCCGTCTGGCCACTCTTCCGTAAAGCCCAGATCGGTGGAGTGTTGCAGTGATGGTTGTCCTTCTGGAAGTTTCTCCCATCTCCACACAGGATCTCTGGAGCTCAGTCAGAGTGACCATCGGGTTCTTGGTCACCTCTCTTATCAAGGCCCTTCTCCCCCGATTGCTCAGTTTGGCCGGGCGGCCAGCTCGAGGACGAGTCCTGGTTGTTCCAAACTTCTTCCATTTAAGAATTATGGAGGCCACTGTGCTCTTGGGAGCCTTCAATGCAGCAGAATTTTTTTTGTAGGCTTCCCCAGATCTGTGCCTCGACACAATCCTGTCTCTGAGCTCTGCAGGCAGTTCCTTCGACCTCATGGCTTGGTTTTTGCTCTGATATGCATTGTCAGCTGTGAGACCTTATATAGACAGGTGTGTGCCTTTCCCAATCATGTCCAATCAATTGAATTTACCACAGGTGGACTCAAATCAAGGTGTAGAAACATCGCAAAAAAGATCAAGAGAAATGGAAGGCACCTGAGCTAAATTTCAAGTGTCATCGCAAAGGGTATGAATACTTATGTCAATGTGATATTTCAGTTTTTTCTTTTTAATAAATTTGCAAAACTTTCTAAAATCCTGTTTTCTCTTTGTCATTATGGGGTATTGAGTGTAGATTGATGAGGGAAAAAATGAATTTAAACTATTTCAGCATAAGGCTGCAACATAACAAAATGTGAAAAAGTGAAGGGGTCTGAATACTTCATGAATGCACTGTATATGTATGTATGGATGTACGTATATATGTATATATGTATATTGTATATATATACACTACCGATCAAAAGTTTTAGAACACCTCAATATTTCTAGTTTTCATTGAAATTTACGCAGTTTAATGTCTCAATGTACTCTGAAATTAAGCACAGAACAAATAAACAATTGGAGATGAAAAAGAAATCATAGAATAATTTTGTTTAACAAAATTTAATTTAAATTTTTGACTCAGCAAAGTAGCCCGCTTTTGCAGATATAACCGCCAAACACACTCGTGGCATTCTTTCTACAATGGAAATCAAATATTGTTCGGGAAGTTCTTCCCAACACTGTTGCAGAAGTTCCCACAAATGTGTTGCACTTGGGGGTTGCTTTGATTTCACACTTCTGTCCAGTTCATCCCAAACCAGCTTAATGGGGTTTAAGCCTGGAGACTGTGCTGGCCATTCCATGATTTGAAGCCCACCGTCTTGTTCTTTACCTCAATGGTAGTGTTACATATTTATGTGAATGTATGTGAATTACCATTCCGGTCTTTGCTTATCAATGTGTAGTAGATTAAGGGTTGTTGTGGTTGGAGGGTCAGGAGCCCTTCTGAAAAAGAGACCGGAAACGGAAGAGGAAAAGACACGAGGAAGAAAAGCGACGAGGATTCTTCTTCCTCGCCCCGGCTCCGACGAAAGGTGGGATCGACCTTGTGCCACGTGGAAAAGCGGCGTTCCCAAGCCCGTCTGGCGAGAGGAGTTACCGGGACGTGTACCTACCCGGTGGACGCGTCAAGTTGCCGTGGGGCCGTACACCGACCCAGCTTCTGGCACCGTTCGCAGCACCATCTACAAAGACGCGTACGGGTCGCACGTTGGGGCCTAAAACGCGGTGCAAGCGGCGTGTGGCTTTTGCTTGCTTTACAGTACCCGCTTCACATGGCCACGAGGGGGCTGCAGCCATGGTCCCCGGTACGATACCTGCCCGGTGGAAACACGTCCACCCGGGGTTCGTTCAACCGCCCGAGTGCGGCGAAGCCGACCATCATCTTGGTCAGGAGGGGCCCAGAGACATTGTGAGGGACAGAGACCAAAAGGGGGTCGTGAGTACAAAAGGGGACACACATATATAAGATGGCCATCTTAATCATCTAGGGGATTGATTGATTGTTGAGTGTGAATTGTGGATGGTGGATTGCTCGGGGAATATACCCTTGATTGTATCATTGAAATTGTATGGTATCATTACCCTTGAAATATATCATTGAACATCAGTTTTCTCTTGGGTGGAATTCATAGGGATTGCGTTGCGAAAGCGCATATATACTACTACTTTCTGGCGAAGTTCCTCTCACGGTCCGGGGGTCACCGAGACCAGGTAGTCACCGAGGGGACCACGTAACAGAATTGGGGGCTCGTCCGGGATCTAAAATTGTATAAAATAATAAAATAATATTTTTATTAATTAAAATTTATTAATTAAGTATTAATTGGTAAATTTTGGGGAAATTGGGGGGAAAGTATTGGGTGAAGGTTAACAGGTGTTAACGATAGGCACCATGGCGTTTGTGGCACAGAACTTTGCGGTAACCCCGAGTGAGGCACAGTTCCGAGCGTTACTAAAGTCGGACCTCTTGAAATTGGCCAAACATTTTAACTTGGAGGTCCGAACTAATTTGAGGAAGGCAGAGTTGCAGGCCACGGTGATACAATCTATGGTGGGATTAGGAACATGGGACGAGTTAGCCTGGGAGTGGCTACCCGAAGAACCAGAAGACGTTGAGCTCCGGAAACTGGAGTTGCAATTACGGAACCAGGAACGGATCAAAGAAGAAGAAAGGAAAGCAGAAAAGGAAAGAGCAGAAGAAGAAAGGAAAGCAGAAAAGGAAAGAGCAGAAGAAGAAAGGAAAGCAGAAAAGGAAAGATCAGAAGAGGAAAGGAAAGCAGAAGAGAGGAGAGAAGAGAAACAAGCAGAGGAAAGGAGAGTGGAACGAGAACTCCAGGAAAGGTTAAAAGAAGAAGAAAGGAAAGCAGAAGAGAGGAGAGAAGAGAAACAAGCAGAGGAAAGGAGAGTGGAACGAGAACTCCAGGAAAGGTTAGAAGGGAGAAAAGCAGAGGAGAGGAGAGCTGCAAGGGACCTCGAAGCAGAGGAGAGAAAAGCGGAAAGGGAATTAAAGGAACGTTGCCATTCTCAGAGAGCCTCCTCAGCATCGACGAGTCTGGCATTTCACTCAGGCCGACTGGGACGGTCTTCAAGCAGCCATCAATCGTCTGGATTGGTCTCCCATCTCCACTGCCTCTGACATCAATTCTTCCTGGGAATTCTTCCAAAGCAAACTGATCTCTCTCATGCACAGATTTATCCCATCTCGCCTTCAATTGTCTTACCCTTCCTCCCGTCCATGGTACACTGAATCTTGTGGTGAGGCAGTTGCCCTGAAACAACTTGCCTTTGCCTCTTGGAAGGCTAATCCAACTGAAGGAAATCTCAGTTCCTTCCACCAAGCTCGGAACAAGTGTGTGTCTACCCTCAGGAGTGCCAGGAAGCACTATCTCTCCTCACTCAAGAATGAACTCTCAAACCTGTCTCCTTCCTCCAAATCCTGGTGGCGTCTGGTCAAATCCGTTTCTGGTGTTTGTTCCCCCCTCCATCCCCTCCCTTACCTCAAATGGCCACACAGTTGACATCGCACGTGACAAAGCCGAATGCCTCAACTCTGTGTTCGCCTCGAAATCCTTAGTCCCAAACCCATCTCTCTCTGTTCCCACCTTTCCCAGTCGAACCCAACTGCTCCTGGACTCTGTGTCCTTCTCTCCTGACAAGGTGGAGGAGTTTTTGTCAAACCTCGACTCTGATTCTGCAACTGGACCAGACGGCATCAGCCCACGGGTCTTAAAATCCTGCTCTGCCGCTCTATCTCACCCTCTCTCTGTTCTTTTCACCCTATCTTTTGCTCAAGGTCATCTGCCAGCATCCTGGAAATCAGCTAACATTACCGCTTTACACAAAAAAGGTGCAAAAACAGATCCTTGCAACTACAGACCAATCAGCCTGCTCCCAATTATCAGCAAAGTCATGGAATCCATCATTGCTTCGGATATGAAATCTTTCCTCTTCTACAATGGCTTGATCTCTCATCATCAATTTGGTTTCAGACCAGGTCACTCTACTCTGGACATGCTGCTTCTGCTGTCTCAACAATGGATGGAGGTCCTCAATGCCAAACAGGAAATCAGAGCTGTCTCCCTTGACATATCAAGGGCCTTTGATACGGTCTGGCACCCAGCTCTGCTCACCAAACTCTCCTCCTATGGTATCCATGGAAATCTCCATGCATGGCTTGCGGACTTCCTCTCTGGTCGTAGTCAACGTGTGGCCCTGAATGGATTTCTCTCATCTCCCCTTCCTGTTCAGGCTGGAGTTCCCCAAGGAAGTGTGCTGGGCCCTGTGCTTTTTCTGGTCTTTATCAATGATCTCTCTGACTCTCTGGAAAATCCTCTCTATCTCTTTGCTGATGACTCCACTCTCTGCCGCTCCATTCCTCTTCCCTCAGATCGGCAGTCTGCAGCCTCCTCACTCTCTGAAGACCTGGACAAAATCACAGACTGGTCAAACAAGTGGAACATGTCTTTCAATCCTGCCAAATCTCACTCTCTTACTATGTCTCTCCGAAAAGATCGACTGGACAACCCTCCCATCTACTTTCTCAACAATCCTCTCCAAGAAGTTCTGTCACTCAAGCTTTTGGGTCTCACTATCTGCCATGATCTTTCTTGGGAAAACCACATTTCCAAGCTGGCCTCCAAAGCCAATCGCCGACTGGGCATCCTCCGTCGTGCGAAGTCCTTCCTCGGCACACCTGAGCTCCTCACCACTTACAAGGCTTTCATCCGCAGCTCAATGGAATACTGTTCTCCCCTATGGGCTGGTGCTCCTGCCTCACACCTGGCTCGGCTTCACGCTGTTGAATCCAAAGCTTTCAAAATCATTGGAATCTCCCGCGATGAAGCTATCTCTGAGGGCCTTTCACTCACTCACCGCAGGCAGGTAGGTGGTCTTTCTGTCTTCTACCGACTCCTCTCCAGCCTTGCTCCCCCAGCTCTCTCTGTGCTCTGTCCCCCAAATATTCCTACAGGTCGCACAAGATCTGCCAGCAACCCTCTGATGGTTAAACTGCCGAAATCTCGGCTCTCTGCTCACCTTCACTCTTTCATTCCTCTTTTCTCCCGCCTGTGGAACAAACTCCCACACTCCCTTCAATCCCTCTCCTCCCTCCAGGTCTTTAAAACAGCTGTTCACCACCATCTCTTATCTTCCCCCATCCATAACCTTGATCTTTTCTACCCCCACTAATTCACCCCAGATCCACCTTGTTTGAAATTCCAACTTATTTCCTGGAAATCCTGGCAGTGTCCATATGTTTATACCTCTCCCACCCCCCCCCCCCTTCACATGCCTCCACCCCTTCACATGCCTCCCCCCCTTCACATGCCTCCCCCCCAAAGCCCTCTCCCTCCCACAGATCTCTCGATGTCTCCATGTCTCTCGGTCCCTGCTCTCAAATGTTGTGTTTGTGTCCTTCCCCCTCTCTCCCCATCTTGTCTACCGCTCCCGATGTTATTTGTTTTATGTGTCTGTTTGTCTTTCTGTGTGATTAATGTTCGCTCTTTCACGAGCCTCGATCTTGTATACAAAAAAACAAAAAAAACAAAAAAAAAAAACGTGACATGGAGCTTCAGCAGGAAATTAAATTCAAGGAGCTGGAGTTAATGAGAGAACGGGGAGAGGTACCACCCTTGCTGACGGGGTCGACACCTATCCAGAAAACCTGGGATGTGGGCAGATATGTGAGGCTGGTTCCACCGTTCAGTGAAAAGGAAGTCGCGAAATTTTTTCCACACTTTGAGAAAGTGGCTCGACAATTAAACTGGCCGGAGGAGGCCTGGACCATACTAGTGCAAAGTGTGCTGGTGGGAAAAGCTCAGGAGATTTATTCGGCACTACCAATGGACCAATGTGCAGATTATGAGGTACTGAAGAAACACATCCTCAAAGCCTATGAGTTGGTTCCGGAAGCTTACAGGCAAAAATTCAGGAATGCCAGGAAGAGGGAGAGTGAGACCCATGTGGAATTTGCCAGAGTGAAAGAAAACATGTTTGATCGGTGGTGTGAGTCAAAAGGAGTCGGGAAAGACTTCGAAACATTGCGTGACTTGATCCTGGTGGAGGAATTTCAGCAGTGTGTCCACGAGGACATCAAAGTGTACCTGCAGGAAAAGAAAGTACCAAAGTTGTGGGACGCAGCCACCATGGCAGATGATTATGCCTTAACCCACCGAATAGGGGTCCACGAACCTAACTCCTCGCCTAGATCTCCGCAGGGGAGGTGGGGAACAGCAGGTGCGGAGAACGACAATACATGGCGGCGGCCTCGAGAGGATTATGGGGACAATGCGGATACCCCACCTGTTCGAAATCAGAGGGATGCGGGCCCAAGACAAACTTATATTTCGGGGGGCCCGAGGCAGACCACGAGTTTTTCCTCCGGGCCTACTTGCGCTTTTTGCAAGAAACCTGGACACTTGATGTCCAGTTGTTACCGCATGAAAAGGGAAGACCCAGAGCGGAGTCTGACTATTACGACTCCAAATGCAATGGCCATTGTGAGAAATCGCCATCAAAAGGGTTACCAACCATTTATTTCAGAGGGGTTTGTGTCACTGGATGGAGCCTCGACTAACCGGAGACCGGTTAGGATATTGAGGGACACAGGAGCACATCAATCTTTAATGCTTGAAGGCATTTTGCCATGGTCCGAGGAGACGGCAACGGGGGATAGTGTTCGTTTACAGGGGATCGGGGGCGGTGTTAGTGCTCCACTTCATGTCATCCATTTGGAGTCCGATTTGGTGTCAGGACCGGTCACCGTCGGTTTACAAGCCACACTTCCTGTGGAGGGTGTATCTGTGGTTATCGGGAATGATTTGGCCGGGGGTCAAGTTTATGGTAACCTGAGGGTTGGTAAAGAGCCCAGCAGGGAAAATAACACCACACCAGCTCGGGATGGCGACAAAAGTACCAAGTTATTTGTAGGGGGACTGAACTTCAAAACAGAGGAAGAAGTTCTGACCTCTGTCTTCAACAGATATGGGCCGCTGGTGGAAGTGCGGTTGGTAAGAGACAGGGAAACGCAACAGTCAAGAGGGTTCGGCTTTGTCACGTTTGCAAGCCCAAAAGACGCCAGAGAGGCAGAGAAGAATTGGAATGGCAAGGATTTGGAGGGTCGGACCATAACAGTAGGGAAGGCATTTCGTAGGCGTCGAGAGGTCTACAGGAGAGTACAACTGGGCGGTAGTTTTGGTGGTGGCCGCAATCAATATTATTATGGAGGCTCCCTGAGTTACGGCAGCTCCCGAAGGAAGGATTGTCAAAGTAGTGGCCGAGAAGGAGACCGCTATATTTGGGACTATAGTGACAAGCGGTCCCCCCATAATTATTAGGGAAGTTCTGAAAAGCTGAAGCACTGAAGGTGGCGGAGCCGCCGAGCCAAGATTCCTACACGGATTAACCGTGAACGCCCCGTTCCTAAAGGCGTCCATGTAGTGAACTTTCATGCACGGACTAACCGTGAACTCCACGTTCCTCAAGGCGTCCATGTAGAGAACTTTCCTGCATGGACTAACCGTGAACTCCACGTTCCTAAAGGCATCCATGTAGTGAATACTCGGCTTGGCCTCCCGGAAAAAGTGCTATCGAGTTGCTTAACTTTGGATCTTTGATCAACCCCTTAACCTTCATTCACAAGAAACTGACAGTCAAAGTCAGAGGGTCATGAGATGGGGTTTGGCTTGGTAGGAGTCCAACGGGAAATTGAACATGTAAAGGGCAGGGACAATGTCGTTGCTGGTGCTTTGTCCAGAGTGAATTACCTTTGAAAATCTCTGGGGGTGTTGTGAAAGTTTGTTGCTTTATTTTTGAGTGGTGATAATTGTTGCCCAGGGGAACTGATGATTTGGGGGTTGAGTTACCTGGTTTGTTTATCCAAGTTGGCCGGCAAAGAAAGTTTTCGCTGGGTTCAAACTTTCTTTCTTGAAGGGGGGGAGTGTTACATATTTATGTGAATGTATGTGAATTACCATTCCGGTCTTTGCTTATCAATGTGTAGTAGATTAAGGGTTGTTGTGGTTGGAGGGTCAGGAGCCCTTCTGAAAAAGAGACCGGAAACGGAAGAGGAAAAGACACGAGGAAGAAAAGCGACGAGGATTCTTCTTCCTCGCCCCGGCTCCGACGAAAGGTGGGATTGACCTTGTGCCGCGTGGAAAAGCGGCGTTCCCAAGCCCGTCTGGCGAGAGGAGTTACCGGGACATGTACCTACCCGGTGGACGCGTCAAGTTGCCGTGGGGCTGTACACCGACCCAGCTTCTGGCACCGTTCGCGGCACCGTCTACAAAGACGCGTACGGGTCGCACGTTGGGGCCTAAAACGCGGTGCAAGCGGCGTGTGGCTTTTGCTTGCTTTACAGTACCCGCTTCGCGTGGCCACGAGGGGGCTGCAGCCGTGGTCCCCGGTACGATACCTGCCCGGTGGAAACACGTCCACCCGGGGTTCGTTCAACCGCCCGAGTGCGGCGAAGCCGACCATCATCTTGGTCAGGAGGGGCCCAGAGACATTGTGAGGGACAGAGACCAAAAGGGGGTCGTGAGTACAAAATGGGACACACATATATAAGATGGCCATCTTAATCATCTTGGGGATTGATTGATTGTTGAGTGTGAATTGTGGATGGTGGATTGCTCGGGGAATATACCCTTGATTGTATCATTGAAATTGTATGGTATCATTACCCTTGAAATATATCATTGAACATCAGTTTTCTCTTGGGTGGAATTCATAGGGATTGCGTTGCGAAAGCGCATATATACTACTACTTTCTGGCGAAGTTCCTCTCACGGTCCGGGGGTCACCGAGACCAGGTAGTCACCGAGGGGACCACGTAACAGTAGTTTTGACATAGCCTGGAGGTGTGTTTAGGGTCATTATCTTGCTGTAGAATGATCCCCTGACCAACTAGACGTATACCAGAGGGTATTGCATGGTGCTGCAAAATGCTGTGCGAGCCCTTTTGGTTCAGAGTGCCAGTCACTCTGTGTAAGTCGCCGACTCTGGATCCAGCAAAAGAGCCTCAGACCATCACGCTTCCTCCTCCATGTTTGACAGTTGGTGTCACACACTGAGGAACCATCCTTTCGCCTACTCGACGGCGTACAAAAACCCTGCGTGATGAACCAAAGATTTCAAATTTTGATTCATCGGTCCATAAGACCTTCTTCCAGTCTTCAATGGTCCACTGGCGGTGCTTCATGGCCCAGGCAAGCCTCTTTTTCTTATTTTGCCATCTTACCAA